>NW_012108696.1:4757743-4763027 GCF_000951045.1 Mandrillus leucophaeus
GATCACCTGAGGTCAGGAGTTCGAGACCAGCCTGGCCAACATGGTGAAACCCCATCTCTACTAAAAATACAAAAATTAGCCGGGCATGGTGGCGGATGCCTGTAATCGCAGCTACTACTCAGGAGGCTGAGACAGGAGAATGGCTTGAACCCGGGAGGTGGGGTTGTAGTGAGCCAAGACTGCACCACTGCACTACAGCTTGGGCAATGGGAGAGAAACCTTGTCTCAAAAACAAGAAAATGCGGTCAGCGAGATGGCTGGACACATGGACGCCACCCTTGGGATATAGCAGCTGCCACAGGGCACAGACCTCAACATCGTCACAATGCTTAGAAGACACATGTGGCCTCAGATGTGTGGACATGTGGTTTGTGGTTTATGGATTCATGTGTGTCTGTAGACACGGAGACCCAGAGACAAAGACACACAACACAAATACACCGGCTGCAGATAAGCGGGTGTGTGGACATGTGGGTACACACACATAGGTCCACGTGGGTATGTGGACAGGAATGTGTGGCCACCGGATCTAGACCCAGGACACAAAAGGGGCCAAGCCCACATGGGCATGGTGTTGGGCACACACAGACCCCCAGGTGAGGCACACAGACAGGCGGACACGTCCACGGCCAGCTGGAAGCAGCCCGAGAGATTTCCACAGATGGAAATGGTCAGAGAATTAATGACAATCTCAGTAGCAGTGATAAGAGTACAGAGAAGGCCGGACACAGTGGCTCATGCCTGTAATCCCAGCACTTTGGGAGGCTGAGGTGGGTGGATCTCCTGAGGTCGGGAGTTCGAGACCAGCCTGACCAACATGGAGAAACCTCATCTCTACTAAAATTACAAAATTAGCCGGGCGTGGTGGTGCGTGCCTGTAATCCCAGCTACTGGGGAGGCTGAGGCAGGAGAATCGCTTGAACCTGGGAGGCGGAGGTTGTGGTGAGCAGAGATCACGCCATTGCACTCCAGCCTGGGCAACAAGAGTGAAACTCTGTCTCGAAAATAAAAAAGTACAGAAAAAATGCATGTGTGTGTGCACAGGGGTGTGCATGGCAGTGTTGGGGTGTCAGTTCCGACGGGTGGAGCCGGCACTGTCTGGTACCACACACGCCGTAGCATACTTCGTCCCCTATGAAGAGGTTGCCCTTATTTTGTAGATGAAGACACTGAGGTTCAGAGAGGTGAATTCACTTGCCCAAGGCTGGGAGCAGCAACCAGTCAAGCCAGCTGCTCTCAGCCTGTGCCCTGTCCTACACACACACACACACAGACATGCAGTGACCCACAGTGACACAGGAGAGCCCCCCTCGCCTCCACCTACTGTCAGCCCCCCGGTCCCACTCACAGGCAGGCGGGTGACCATCTCTCCCAGACGCCAGTGCAGCTGCAGAAGGAACCAGCCTTGGATGGCCAGCCCGGCCCCCATCAGCAACAGCAAGAGACCCAGACCCACCCGGGCCACACTGCACGTCTGTCTCCGGCGGCTTCGTCCCAGCCTCGTGAATGGGATGTCAGTCTGTCCATCCACCACAAACACTGAGGGCCGTACGACACTGTCCTCCATGCCCAAGGTGCCTGCAGCGGGGCTGGCACGCCTGGGTCCTTCAACCTCAGAGGAAACCAAAATTGCTCAACCCTCCTGGGCTGTGCACGCTGCGGACAGACACCCGAGGGCCGCCTTTAGAGCTGGGGTTCAGCCCCACCCCTTCCCCCACTCACCCTCCTCTTCTTCCTGTCCCCTCCGCCCCCGGCCTTGGCCCTGTCTCACTCTCACTCATGCAGACTCTCACACTTTCCAGAGGCTTCTGAAAATGTGACTCAAGTGGCAAGTGCAGTGGGGAGCCCCCAGCTTTCCCTTCCTGGATGCTTCTTTTGCTTGGGGCCACCAAATATTTCCTGAGGACCTTCTGTCCATGCCAGGCTCTGCTCTAGGTGTGGGGAATGCGGCAGAGAACAATGGCGACAAGTTTCCCTGCTTCGATGGTGCTCCTCTCCTGGTGAAGCCAGAGAGACAAGAAACCTCATAAACAAGAAAATAAAATGTTGTGGGTTTGCTTTTGTTTTTGTTTTTGTTTTTTGAGAGGGAGTCTCGCTCTGTTGCCCAGGCTGGAGTGCAGTGGCACGATCTCAGCTTAGAACAACCTGCACCTCCTGGGTTCAAGTGATTCTCCTGCTTCAGCCTCCCGAGTAGCTGGGATTACAGGCGCCTGCCACCATGCCTGGCTGCTTTTTGGATTTTTAGTAGAGACGGGGTTTCACTGTGTTGGTCAGGCTGGTCTCAAACTCCTGACCTCAAGCGATCCGCCCACCTCAGCCTCCCAAAGTGCTGGGATTACAAACATGAGCCACTGTGCCTGGCCTTCTGTTGTGTTTGGATGTGACAAGTGCAGTGAAAAATACGAGAGCGGAATAAAGGAGTGGATGTGTGCTCTGTGTGTGTGCCTGAGTCTGCATGCATATATGTGTGTGGTGTGTGCATGTGGATGTGTGTATGCAGTTGTGTGCATGCAAGTGTGTATTGTGTACACACTTGCACGTGTGCATGCCTGTGTATGCATACATGTGCTGGCATGTAAATGTGTGTTCTTATGTGGGCAGATGCATGCATACATGTGTGTTGTGCATCTGTGTGCATGTGCATTTGGTCCATGTACCTGCATGCATGTGCACGTGTGTGTATGTGTGTACATGCATCACATGTGCAAGTGGGTGTGCATATATGTGCTGTGTGCAGGTGTGTGCATGTGTGTACCTGTGCATTGGTGCGTGTGTGTGTGTGCATGCTTGCACGGGTGTGTGCATGTGTGTGGGGAGGTCCATGTATAAGTGTGCATGCATTCATGTGTGTGTGTGTGCTTGCACGGGTGTGTGCATGTGTGTGGGGAGGTCCATGTATAAGTGTGCGTGCATTCATGTGTGGATTTTAAAAACTGGAACTCATAGTCAGGTGTTAGAACCACTGTCCACCCAGTGAGCCGAGCCTAAGACCTGGGAGTCCCTCCCTCTGTCTTGTCCTCACATTCTACCCTGCAGCGAGTCCTGTTCATTCAACCTCCAAACCAGATCTGAAATCTCGCCGCCTGTTTCCATCCCTGCTGCTACCACCCTAGCTCGGTGCTATGAATTGAATGTTTGTGGCTGCCCCACCCCAACCTCCAATTTATATGTTGAAGCCCTAATCCCCAGTGTGATGGTGTTAGGTGATGGGACCTTTGGGAGGTAATCAGGTCATGGTAGTGGAGCCCCGTGGTGGGATCTGTACCAATATAGGAAGAGACATGAGATGTGCACTGCCTCCTCCATGTGAAGATGCAGCAAGAAGGTGGCCGTCTGTAAACCAAGAAGAGAGCCCTCACCAGAACCTCACTGTGCTCTTAGACTTCCAGCCTCTAGAACTATGATAAATAAACGCTTGTCATCTAAGCCATGCAGTCTATGGTATCTTGAGAGCATCTCGAGCTGACTGAGACACTAAGGTACCCTCATCTCTCGCTTGGACTGTTGCAGTAGCTTCCTCATTAGATACCTAGATGTCCTGCTTCATCTGTTGCCACTTTAAAATTCACTTTCTACCTTCTATCTACTGTGAGCTCACTTATTTATTTATTTATTTGGATTTTGTTTTGTTGGGGTGAAAAGTCACATAACAAACCCATTTAAAAATTGAGTAACTCATCTGGGCACGATGGCTCACGCCTGTAATCCCAGCACGGTGTGGGATGGTGGCCACCTACTTGCTGGTGAAAAGTTCTCTGGGGTCTGGGTCCCTGGAGCAGAGAGAGAAACTGACTTTGGTGGACACCCCTCATCCCTGCCAACCCAACCTGCCTGGACCTCCAGGCAACACCCCCTTAGACGGGTCACTCTTTGTCCAGAGAATGTCTCCAGTGGCTGGGAGCAAAGCCTGCCCACCATCCCAGGTGGCCCATCCCAAGCAAACAGGGCATTCCATGCTGGAAATTTCCTCTTTGTTTGATTGATTGAGATAGGGTCTTGCTCTGTTGCCCAGGCTGGTGTGAAGTGATGCAATCACAGCTCATTGCAGCCTTGACCTCCTGGACTCAAGCCATCCACCTCAGACTCCCAAGTAGCTGGGACCACAGCCACTCACCACCGCACCTGGTTAATTAAAAAAAAAAAAGTTCGTATAATAGATACTGGGTCTCATTATGTTGTCCAGGCTTGTCTAGAACTCCTGGGTTCAAGTGATCCTCCCACCTTGGCCTCTCAAAGTGCTGGGATTACAGGCATGAGCCACTGTGCCTGGTTCCTGTCTTGTTTGTTTGTTTGTTTGAGACAGAGTCTCGCTCCGTCACCCAGGTTGGAGTGCAGTGGTGTAATCTCGGCTCACTGCAAGCTCCACCTCCCGGGTTCACGCCATTCTCCTGCCTCAGCCTCCCGAGTAGCTGGGACTACAGATGCCCACCACCATGCTTGGCTAATTTTTTTGTATTTTTAGTAGACACGAGGTTTCACCGTGTTAGCCAGGATGGTCTCGATCTCCTGACCTCGTGATCTGCCCGCCTCGGCCTCCCACAGTGCTAGGATTACAGGTGTGAGCCACTAAGCCCAGCCTCTTTCTTTGTTTTTTTTTTGTTTTGAGGCAGAGTCTCGCTCTGTCACCCAGGCTGGAGTGCAGTGGTGCCATTTTGGCTCACTGCAACCTCTGTCTCCTGGATTCAAGCAATTTTCCTGCCTCAGCCTCCTGAGTAGCTGGGATTACAGGCACCCACCACCATGCACGGCTAATTTTTGTATTATATGTTGGCCATTATATATGTTGTAACATATATGTGGTATATATATTGGCCAGACTGGTCTCGAACTCCTGACCTCAGGTGATCTGCCCACATCAGCCTCCCAAAGCGCTAGCATTACAGGCACGAGCCACTGCACCTGGCTCCTGTCTTGCTTCGAAAGTATCTTTGTAATATCCTGGATTTTACCTCTCGGCTCTGAAAGCCGAAAACACTTATCTGGCCCTTTATAGATACAGTTTGCTGCCAGCTTGCCCCTGACCTTAGGCTAAGACACCAAGTGACCTTCACTGGGGCCTCTGAGCTTGGGCCCTTGGGCTTTTGCTCACTCTGCCCCAGGCAGACGTCCTGGGTCTTTGCACTTCCTCTTCCTGCTGCTGGGGACTGTCTTCCCTAGATCTCCAAACCCGGCTCCCCCTGGTCATCTGTGTCTTGACTCAAGAAACTTCTCCTCACAGGAGCCCTCCCTGTATTGGTCAGATGTCTCCTGAGAGAGAGAACCGATAGAAGATAGACAGAGATAG
>NW_012108696.1:4763077-4764291 GCF_000951045.1 Mandrillus leucophaeus
AAAAGGTGAAAATATAGGTAAGAGTGCTGTGAAGGTAAAGATACAGGTAAGCTTACAGATTGAGATGTAGGTGTTGGGGCCAGGGGAGGATGCCAGAAAAAAAAAAAAAAAAAAAAAAGTAAAAACAACCCTGGTGGGGTGCGGTGGCTCACACCTGTAATCCCAGCACTTTGGGAGGCTGAGGTGGGCAGATCACCTGAGGTCAGGAGTTTGAGACCAGTCTGGCCGACATGGTGAAACCCCATCTCTCATAAAAATACAAAAATGAGCCAGGCGTGGTGGCGTGGGCCTGTAACCAAAGCTATTCGGGAGGCTGAGGCAGGAGAATCGCTTGAACCCAGGAGGCGGGGTCACAGTGAGCTGAGATCGCACCATTGCACTCAGCCTGGGTGACAAGAGTGAAACTCCATCGCAGAAAAGAAAAAAAACCCACAGAAACAACAACAAAAACCCATACATGGATACAGCTGAGGGTGCAGAGGAGCGAGCAGGTAAAGATTCAGATGAAAATATTGGTAACATTGGGAGCGGGGAGAACGTTAGGAAAAAGACCTAATGCATCCTGGACTTAGTAACTAGGTAATGGGGGGCTGGGTGTGGTGGCTCACGCCTGTAATCCCAGCACTTTGGGAGGCCGAGGCAGGCAGATCACTTGAGATCAGGAGTTCAAGACCAGCCTGGCCAATATAGTGAAATCTCTATCAAAAATACAAAAATTAGCCAGGCAAGGTGGCAGGTGCCTGTAATCCCAGCTACTCAGGAGGCTGAGGCAGGAGAATCACTTGAACCCGGGAGGTGAAGGTTGAAGTGAGCCAAGGTCGTGTCACTGCACTCCAGCCTAGGCGACAGAGCAAGACTCTGCCTCAAAACACACAAACACAAAACCTAGATGAGGGGTTGATAGGTGCAGGAAAGCGGCATGGCACACTTTACCTATGTAACAAATCTGCACATCCTGCACATGTACCCTGGAACTTAAAATAGCAATAATAATAAAAGAAAAAAAATATATTGGTAAGATTATCAGGTGAGGATGCCGGTAAGCGAAGAGGTGAGAACTCAGGCGAAGAGGTTGTGAGCTGCCGGTGAATGTGCAGCTGAAATGGAGGTGAGGTGCAGGGGCAATGACAGTAAGAAGACAGGTAAATCTGCAGGTGAGAATGCTGGCAAGAACACAAGAAAATATCTAGAAAAGCATGCAGGTGAGGACCCAG
>NW_012108696.1:4766701-4768583 GCF_000951045.1 Mandrillus leucophaeus
CTGCAACCTCCACCTCCCGGGTTCACGTGATTCTCCTGCCTCAGCCTCCCGAGTAGTTGGGATTACAGGTGCCTGTATTTTTAGTGCAGACAAGGTTTCACCATGTTGGCCAGGTCGGTCTCGAACTCTTGACCTCAAATCATCTGCTCACCTCGGCCTCCCAAAGTGCTGGGCTTACAGGCGTGAGCCACCACGCCCGGCCCCATGCTGCCTTCAAGGGTCCTTTCCTGCTTCCCCTTTTAGAACGTAAGATTCACAAGATCCTATCTGCACCCTTCACAGCCTCAAGTGATAAGTTTTAGTCCAAAAGAAAAGCAAACACAAACAAAAGCTCCAAACACCCCCATATGTTGAAGAAATGAATCCAATGAATCCCAAACAGAAGAAAGTGGGAGCGAAGGCAGGGCTCAGTGGCTCATGCCCGTAATCCCAGCACTTTGGGAGGCCAAGGCTGGTGGATGACTTGAGGTCCGCAGTTTGAGACCAGCGTGGCAACATGGCGAAACCCCATCTCTACTAAAACTACAAAAAAATTAGCTGGGCCTGGTGGCACACACCTGTAATCTCTGCTACTTGGGAGGCTGAGGCAGGAGAATTGCTTGAACCTCGAGGCGGAGGTTGCAGGGAGCCGAGACCGTGCCACCGCACTGTAGCCTGGGGGACAGAGCAACACTCCTCTCAAATTCAAAAAAAAAAAAAAAAAAAGAAAAGAAAGGAGGAATGAATAAGAAAAGAAAAAAGAAACGAGAAGAAGGATGTGAAGTAGAGTGGTGGTCTTGGTCTTGGCAGATGTCAGCCGGGATACCCACTGAGTTGCAGGAGGCTTTGGCATTTGGGAGCTTGAGGGAGTAGGGTAGGCTATGCATCTATTTCCCCCATACCCCTGGAGCTGTGGGGTGTCTGAGGGAAAGAGGCTGTGGAGGCATAACTTTCAGTCTCAGTGGGTGTTTCTTGATGACTTGGTGCAGAGCTGGGAGGCTGCATCCCACTCTCCATACACACACCCTCCCAGTCCCCAGGGGACCAGAGGTGCAGTGAGAGGAGGTGCTCGGGGCCCCGGTCCCCTCTAGCAACAGTGTCCCCGCTCCCCACGCTCAAGGCTGCTGCTCCCCACGCGGTGCTGGTGATGCTGTGACCACAGAGCCCCCACACTCCCTCCCTAACTGCTGACTCATGTCTTCCCCTCCCTGGGGCTCCAGCCGGAAACGCTGCCCTGCCCGCCAGCCCCCTACTGCCCCCTCTCGGGTGCAGTCACCAGACATGGCTCACCCCAAAGCATTGACTCCTGGCTCAGGCCCATCTAGAAACGGGGTCTGGGAGAGTGAGGTGAGGCTGGAGGAGGGCAGAAGGGATGCAAATGAAGACAGGTGAGGATGCAGGTGAGAGGGCAGAGCAGGACTGCAGGCCGATGGGTCTGGCGAATCTACAAGGATAGATGCCGGGGGAGGTGCATTGCAGAAATGAAACCAATTCTGCAAAATCGTAACTGAGGAAATTATGACGGTGAAAGAAATCAGACCTAACCGACTCCGTCTTACTTCTAAGCTTCGACTGTCCTTGTTCATTCCCGGGCATAGGCCGAACTAACTTTGGGAAGGAATTTAGTTCATGGTTTGGCTCTGAAACAAAATTGATAACAGCCCTTTCCTGAAAAGACCCCCTTTTTTCCTGGGGACCGGTCTGCCTTTGCAGGACTAACAAATTAGCTACAAGATTAGAAATTGGCCGGGCGCGGTGGCTCAACCCTGTAATCCCAGCACTTTGGGAGGCCGAGGCGGGTGGATCGCGAGGTCAGGAGATTGAGACCATCCTGGCTAACACGGTGAAACCCTGTCTCTACTAAAAATACAAAAAACTAGCCGGGCGTGGTGGCGGGCACCTG
>NW_012108696.1:4770528-4771747 GCF_000951045.1 Mandrillus leucophaeus
AAAAAAAAAAAAAAAATTAGCTGACTGTGGTGGCACCCTCCTGTAATCCCAGCTACTTGGGAGGCTGAGGCAGGAGAATCACTTGAACCCGGTAGGCAGAAGTTGCAATGAACTGAGATTGTGCCACTACACTCCAGACTGCGCAGTGGCATGAGACTCTGTCTCAAAAAAAAAAAAAAAAAAAGAAAGAAAGAAAGAAAGAAAGAAATCTGTAGAAACAGACAGAGATACAGAATCAGAGAAGAGACAGACACAGAAAGCTAGAGAGACAGGGACACAGAGATGTAAAGACAGACGGAGAAAAAGAGAGAGACAGAGAGAAGTATAGAGTCAGAAAGAGAGAGTGTGTGTGACACATTTATTTTAAGAAATTAGCTCACACAATCATGGGAGTTGGCAAGTCTGAAGTCCACAGGACAAGCCAGTTAGGCTGGAGGCTCGGGGCTCGGGTAAGAGGTGACACTGCAGTCTTAAAGCCTAAAGGCTGGAAATTCAGGCAGAATTTCTAAGTTGCAACCTTGAGGCAGAATTTCTTCTTCAGGAAACTGCGGTGTTTAGTCCTTAGACCTGCAACTGATCAGGTGTAACCCACTCACAATACCTAGGCTTATCTCCTGTCCTGAAAGTCAACTGTGGTTGTTGATGTGGTCTGAAAAATACCTTTCTAGCCAGGTGTTACGGCTCACACCTGTAATCCCAGCGCTTAGGGAGGCAGAGGTAGGAGGATTGCTTGAGCCCGGTAGTATAAGACCTGCCTGGGCAATATGGTGAGACTCTGTTCTCAACAAAAAGGAAAAAAAAAAAAAAAGACCAAAAAAATAAAGAAATACAAAATACCTTTCTAGCAACATTTAGACTAGTGTTTACCAAACAACTGGTCACATAGCCTGGCTATGTTATCACATACGTTAGCCCTCAGGCCACTCAATCTAAGAGATCTTAACTGCTGGACACATCGCGTGGGTGAACTTTCCTTTTTGGACATCCTCACCATCCAAAATCCATTCCACACTGTCTTCTTTTTTGGGGAGCAGGTGCGGGGGATGGAGTCTCACTTTGTTGTCCAGGCTGGAGTGCAGTGGTGCCATCTCAGCTCCCTGCAACCTCCACCTCCCGGGTTCACGTGATTCTCCTGCCTCAGCCTCCCGAGTAGTTGGGATTACAGGTGCCTGTATTTTTAGTGCAGACAAGGTTTCACCATGTTGGCCAGGTCGGTCTC
>NW_012108696.1:4771797-4772813 GCF_000951045.1 Mandrillus leucophaeus
CAGGATGGTCTCGATCTCCTGACCTCGTGATCCGCCCGTCTCGGCCTCCCAAAGTGCTGGGATTACAGGCTTGAGCCACCGCGCCCGGCCCACAATCTTATTTTCATCCAGAATGAAGGAATCCTGCAGAGAACTACAAAGGATCCGAAGCATTGCAGAGTAACGGGATGGAAGGTGCTTGGATCCCTGAGTGACTGCATGAAGCAGAGGGACCCTTCCTTACCTCCCACGCCAACTGGACTTCACATGAGTGAGAAATACAAGTCTGTTGTGTTAAGGCCCCATATTCTTAGTGGTTTTGTTTTAGTAGCTATCATTACCTAAGCTGACTAAAATGGGATTGAGGGGCCCTGTGGGTATCAGGAGTTAGCAGGGAGGACATGGGGATAGGAGAATGGGAAGAAATAGAGAAGGGAGAGGAGAAAGCCCAAATCACGGTTGAGATGAAAGAGTAAGAGAATGCCAGATGGAGAGAAAATAACAGAAGACAGGGCAGGTGTGGTGGCTCATGTCTGGAATCCCAGCCTTTTGGGAGGCTGAGGCAGGAAGATCGCTTGAGGCCAGTAGTTTGAGACCAACTCGAGCAACATATCAAGAACCCCATCTTTACAAAAAATAAAACAATCAGCTGGGTACGTACACAGAATATTTATGAAGAAACAAGAACAAAAATTCAGCTGGGACCAGGCACCAGGGGCTTATGCCTGTAATCTCAGCACTTTGGGAGGCGGAGATGGGAGGATCACTTGAGCTCAGGAGTTTAAGCCTGGGCAACACAGCAAGACCCCATCTCTACAAAAAATTTAAAAATTAGCTGGGTGCAGTGTCGCAAGCCTGCAATCCCAGCAACCCAGGGGGCTGAGGCAGGAGGATCCCTTGAGCCCAGGAATTTGACTTTGCAGTGAGCCAGTATCAAGACACTGCACTCCAGCCTGGGTGACAGAGTGAGACCCTGTCTCTTGAAAGAAAGAAAACAACAGAAGAGAGAAATAGATGCAAAAAAAGAAACAAAGGTC
>NW_012108696.1:4772863-4773963 GCF_000951045.1 Mandrillus leucophaeus
GGGAGGCAGAGCTTGCAGTGAGCCGAGATCGCACCACTGCACTCCAGCCTGGGTGACACAGCGAGACTCCGTCTCAAAAAAAAAAAAAAAGATTAGAAATTAACAGTTTAGGGGTCATGTAGCCTCCGGCTCCAAGAGTCTGAACCTCCCCACATTGCTCCCGGGGATAACATCACTATTGTAAAACCTAAGTTCAGTGCTGGCGATATTTTGCAGACCCTGAACTCAATGGATCAGCCGACAGCACCCAGACCAGGAATGTGACCCCTGCAGTTCTGTGATCCCACCCAGGAACGGAAAACAAAAAACCTCACCCCGACCCCCTATGATTCCAACCTCCATCTCACCAATCAACACGCCTCACTTCCCAAACCCCTACCTGCCAAACTATTATTATTATTATTTTGAGATGAAGTCTCGCTCTGTCACCCAGGCTGGAGTGAGTGCAGTGGCGCGATCTCAGCTCACTGCAACCTCCACCTCCCGGGTTCAAGCGATTCTTCTGCCTCAGCCTCTCAAGTAGCTGGGATTACAGGTGTCCACCACCACGCCTGGCTAATTTTTGTATTTTCAGTAGAGACGGGGTTTCATCATGTTGGCCAGGCTGGTCTCGAACTGCTGACCTCAGGTGATCCACCTGCCTCAGCCTCCCAAAGTGTGGGGATTACAGGCGTAAGCCACTGCATCTGGCCCACCAAACTATCTGTAAAAACTCTGATCCCCAAATATTCGGGGAGACTGATTTGAGTAATAACAAAACTCCGGTCTCCTACACAGCTGGCTCTGTGTGAATTACTCTTTCTCCATGGCAACCCCCGTCTGATAAATCGGTTCTGTCTAGGCAGGGGGCAAGGTGAACCCACTGGGCAATGACAGTAAGAAGACAGGTAAATCTGCAGGTGAGAATGCTGGCAAGAACACAAGAAAATATCTAGAAAAGCATGCAGGTGAGGACCCAGATGAAGATACAGAGAAAATACACTCGCCGGAGAGGATGTAGGGGGAAAAAGGTGAAAATATAGGTAAGAGTGCTGTGAAGGTAAAGATACAGGTAAGCTTACAGATTGAGATGTAGGTGTTGGGGCCAGGGGAGGATGCCA
>NW_012108696.1:4774893-4777831 GCF_000951045.1 Mandrillus leucophaeus
TACCCTGGAACTTAAAATAGCAATAATAATAAAAGAAAAAAAATATATTGGTAAGATTATCAGGTGAGGATGCCGGTAAGCGAAGAGGTGAGAACTCAGGCGAAGAGGTTGTGAGCTGCCGGTGAATGTGCAGCTGAAATGGAGGTGAGGTGCAGGTGCACGCTATGTGCAGGTGAGGCAGGTCCGTGGTGTTTGGATAAAGAAGTCAGCACACTCGCAGGTGAACGCCCGGAGAAAATGCAGTGGGAACAGGTGAGGTTTCAGGTAGGATGCAGCTGAGCTGCAGGTGAGGCGGCTGGGGATTTCAGTCTCTTGCTCTCTGGCAAAGAACTCCAGACACGGGAAATGTAACTGAAGCTTTATTGGGAGTGGGGGAAGGGGGGTGTGGTCAGTTGGGGCACCCAAAGACAACCATGTTCTCAGTGAAGGCGCCGAGGTCCTGGCATTGTTTCTGGTTCTCTTCATCTTGGCATTCGTCCTCCTCGGGCCAGTGCTCCACCCAGGTGTCCTTCCCGATGATGTAGCTGAGGCTGGAGGGAGGAATGGCAGGTCAGGAAGGGGCGTGGCGTGGGCGTGGTGCATGGGGGCGTGGTCATGATGTGGGCGTGGCATGGGCGGGGCGGTCGGACGGCCGCGCGCTCGCGCAGGGCGAGTACTCACTTGGGTTTCTCTCCCCAGAAATCGGAGGAGAGACCCCACATGAGGTAGTGTTTCCTCTCCTCCAGCTTCAGGGCTTCCCTGCACTTGATGGGGCTGATGAACGTGCGCTGTTGTCCAACCTGCACCTCATCTGAGCCTGGAGTGGAGGGGAGAGGGAAGAAGCTGAGCCGTGGGGAGGAAGCCAGGGAGAAAGCCGCGGGAGGCAGCGTGCTGAACCTGACCTGACTTGATGATCTGCTCAATGGCCATGAGGTACTCGTCAAAGTCATTGGACAGCTGGGCCTTGACCAGTCGGGTCTTGTACACTGTGGGGGAGAGGCGAACAGGGTGGGTGGTGGGCTGGGTTGACCATGAGGGGCACCCTGGTTTGCAGGTGCACCCGGGCACGTGGCTCTCTCCCCCAAGGGAAAGTTGCAGAATCACAGCCAGTCACACTATGGCCCACCCCTCATTACACACACAACCGTAGAGGGTCACATGTCACCATCCACACACAGTTGTGCCCATAGACATGCACAAAGGTCACAGCCACCTACAAAGTATAACAGTAACATACTATTCATACTATGCAATGACAGCGACTCATGTGCACAAAATATTGCAGCCTCATGGCCACAGGCATAACCATGTACACAATCATAGCCACCGAAAACTATGGTCATCTACAGAACTTCAGGACCTCACACTCGCTGCCATCCACAACCACAGCCTCACACAACCATGGCCACACACGCAATGATGCACACAACCACATCCACCTTTCCTTACATAGGCATACCCAGACCACTCACAGCCATGGTTCCCCACACAATCACGGCCCCTCACAATACCTGCTCACACACACAACACAGTCACCCACACCCACAGCCTGAAGCCACACCATGACAACCACACCTACCACCCACCACACAGTTGGACACACACAGCCGAACACACGTGACCCCGCCCATCACCCACTCACCATAGTCCACTCCTGGCTCACAGGCCTTGTCCAGCCGTTCTTCCAGGGTGACTTTGTCATCCAACTTTTGTATGAAGCAATTCTCTGCAAAGTGGGGGTGGAGACAGGGTCTAAGTCCCACTCCTTATCTGGGGCCTGCTGCCCGTGGGTGTGGCCAACCCTGGAAGCCTACCCCTCTTGGTATCCCCTGGGTATGACTTTGGGGGTCCCTGGTCATGGGATGGACGACCTGGGGAAGTGTGTCTTGCTCAGTTGCACCTGTTCCCGGCTCCAGGGAACTCACCCTCAGCACAGCGGCACAGCTCATCACGACAGAGCTTGTTCAGCTTTCCATCCTCCTTTTCCGGGTGGTAGAACCGGGTACAGCTTTCCGCTGCAGGCAGATGTGACGCGAAGATGAGAGGATAAGGGTCTCCCTCCCAAGACCATGCCTGGGAGGCCCAGATCCCCAGTTCTCAGTCTTCAGACCTGGAGATGCTAGGTTTTCAAGCCCTCAGATCCCTCGGATCCCGAGACCCCCTCTACTTTCTGATCTTTGGGATTCTCAGACCCTTGAGCATCTTAAGACTCTCAACTCACAGAAGGCTGGGACCCTTGGACCCCAAATTCATAGTTTCCTGGGACACTCAGACCCTCCAACCCTCATACTCCTGGAATCCTTAGACCCTTATTTTGCAACTCACATATTCCCAGGACCCTGAGACTCCTGAACCCATCAGACCTCCAACTCTCAGATCCCTAGAACCAACTCATAGATTCTTGGGACCCTCAGGCCCCTGGGACCTCCAGACTACTAATCCTCAAATCCCTGGACTCCTTAGACCTTCATTCTCAGATCCCCACAATTCACATATACCTGGGACTCTCAGGCCCCTGGAAACATCAGACCCCAGGCCCTAGTTTGGCTGCTCACCCAGGTTGTAATAGGCGTAGACCTTGACTGCACCAGGCTGGATAAGCTCTACATTAAAATATTGGTGAACTTTGAAAGCTATACAGTCATCCTCAGAGTGTGAGACCTGAGGGGGAAGGAGGAGCTTGGTCAGTGGGGTGATGTGGGAGGGAGTCCAGCATTGGGTCTTGCGAACTGAGGCAGTGGTGGAGAAATTGAAGGATAGAGGAGGAAGTGGCGAAGATGAATGAACAATTCAGCAAATCCATTTATTCTTCTTCCTACACTCACAGCGAGACTACATTTCTCAGCTCCTCTTTCAATTAGGTGTGGCCAGGTGGCTGAACTCTGGCCAACAAATTGCTATCTATACCCATAAAAACAACCCATACACAATCTTATTTTCTTTTTTTTTTTTTTTTTTT
>NW_012108696.1:4779111-4788223 GCF_000951045.1 Mandrillus leucophaeus
TGCACTCCAGCCTGGGTGACAGAGTGAGACCCTGTCTCTTGAAAGAAAGAAAACAACAGAAGAGAGAAATAGATGCAAAAAAAGAAACAAAGGTCAGGATTGGGCAAGGGAACAAGGCAAGACCTTTCTGTCTACAAAGCACTAAAAAAAAAAAAAAAAAAAAAATCAGAAGGGGCTCTTTTTCATTGGTTAAGACTCTGATAAGAAGCTGCAGGAGGTCAATGGTCAGAAGATGACATGTTTATAGAAGATGCTGGGTTGACCCCCTCAATTTACAAGCTCCTTCCCCTGTCGCCCAGCAACACAGACCTTGTCTCCTCTAGCCTAGGGCTAGTGTGACCCAGAGACAAAAGCTGAAAGGAAAAGAAAAGACCAGCCAGATAGAGGTCAAGGTGCCCTTGGAAGCCTCCCAGGGAAAGATGATGCAGTCTTACCTTGTCCAGGTAGATGATGAGGGTGTTCCTATCGGAGAAGGCTTTGTCCAGCTCATACTTGGAGATGTATCTGTCAACGCCGTTTGCCAGCTGGGGAAAGGTGGAGCCTGTGAAAAATCCCTCCTGGATCCCTCTCTACCTGCAGCCTCTTCCATACCCCAGGCTCCTTTCCACTTATCCCAGCTCCTGAGCCCTTCATACCTGCTTGAGGTCTTCTGTGTCTGGAACGAAGCCAGTCATCATGGATATGTCCAGTATAGACATAGTGGCATCCTGGTCTCCCCGGTACCTGGATAGTGCAGAAAGAAGGGCATTGGGTTCCAAGATAGGGTCAGCCCCAATGGTCTGTTCCTAGACAAGGAGGTCTGGTCAGGCACTGAGACCTCTGATTCCCCCACAATAGCACAGAGGGGCGTTACAGTTTTTAGGAAACATTTCCCCAAAGGAAATAAAAAGTAAGGTAATATAATGGTCAAGGCGATTGATTAAGAGCTCAGACTCTGAACCCAACTGCAGGGATTCAAATTCCAGCTCTAAATAACATTGGATGCATGATTTGACCCCCTCCATGCTTCAGCTCTAGAAAACAAAGGCAAGAATACAGGCGGCCCTCACTTTGCATGATTCAGTTTAATAACACTAGTAGCCCAGTGACATGGTTCACTTTCAGTACCTTGGTATATTGATCATGAGTAGTTGCATATGGTATAAACTCTGTTGCTAACTCTTCAGTCTAGAAATCACTATGTAAATAAAAGATGAGCATCATAATTGAGGGCCAATTACTGTCACTCCTTTCAAAGTCCATCAGTGATTGGTCACTGAGCTTCTGCTCTTCAATTTATGTACAGACAGCAAACTGTGTAGTTGTGTTGCCTCCCTGTCTCCAGGTGGCTAACTCCCATGAGATTTTACAACAATGTATCACCAAAAGAGGGAACTGGCCAACAAAGATAAAAATGCAGCAAAGAAATGAAAAGTGATAATGCCAGAAGTGAACTTCAAAGAAGGCATAAGTGGAGTTATCGAAGAATAGCAGACTATGGGGATGTTGACCCTGCTGCCATTTGAGAGATAGGTGGCGTAGAGGAACTCAGTGAAGGCAAATGTATTAGCATAAATAAGGAAGGTCATGGGGACAAAAAGGATGAAGATGTCCCAGAGGAAGGTTCGTTATAGAATAAAAAGTCACTTTAAGGGAACTCTTGGAGGAATTTTGTGACATGGAAAGCTCGAAGGATAAAATATTGGAAGCTGGTCCAAACTTAGAAAGGAGCAAGACAATGTACTAAGGCATAGAAAAGATGTTTACTCCATGTTGTAAATTATACAAAGAGAAGAAAGCAAGCATTTTTTGAACTAAAGTACTCTCTGTAAGTGTCATACAAAAAAAAAAAAAATACACCTTGCATCTCAATGTTCTGATGTTTTAAATTACAGTGTAGTCAAATACTCATCTTACTATGTCTTTCATTTTCCTGTATCTTTATAACTGGCAGTATGATAATTTTAAATGTTATAATAGAAACATTTAGGCTGGGCATAGTGGCTCATGCCTGTAATCCCAAAACCTTGGGAGGCCAAGGCAGAGGAATGCTCAAGGTCAGGAATTCGAGATGAGCCTGGGGAACACAGTGAGACCCCACCTCTAGAAAGAATAAAAAATAAAAATTAGCCAGGTGTCATGGCACACGCCTGTAGTCCCAGCTACTTGAGTGGCTGAGGCGGGAGGATCGCTTGAGCCAGGGAGTTTGAGGTTACAGTGAGCTATGATTGTGCCACTGCACTCCAGCCTGGCTGACAGAGCAAGACCCTATCTCTCTCAAAAGAAAACAAGAGAACTTTAAAGGTCATGGAATGATAGTGTACTTTTCTCCATTGATTGCTGCTAAGATGCTTTGACAGTCTCAACTTATATGGTCATTGCTGTGGTCTCACATTGACACGCAAAGCAAGGACTGTCTGTGTTCTCTACCTTATGGTGGATACATAGAACAGTATCAGATACACAGTGTACTTGGAAAGTACTGAATATCATGGATATTATTTGCAAGAATTCTTGCTAGAGATAGAGGGATGGCCAAGATGAACCCCGGTGACCTAGCTTCTTACCTGGTACAGATCTCAAGGATCATAGTGTTCTTGGCATCCTGAGGCCTCTTTTCTGGAAACACAGGAGAGAGAAAGATGGGAGAGGGTATACCTGTGTGTTGATTCAGGAAGGGGGAAGAAATTAGAAGAGGGGTAGGAGGAAGGTGACAGATAAGGCCTTGATTCCTTTTACCTGTTTCCGGTGCTGGTTTTATGGTGACCTTGAGGTCGAATTTATTACAGGTGAGTTGACCTTTGGCCTTAGCATGGTACATTGTCACTACCTGGTAAGATGGGAGAGGAGACACAATGTCATCCCACAGGACTAGGACTACTGAGGACAAGAGGAGATGGTCCCTCTGGGGCACAGGGGCGTGGGCCAGGCAGGTGTGGGTTTCTGTTCCTTACCGACAAGGTGCCTTGGCCTTTTCCTTCAGCTGTGACTGTGAAACCCTCATTTTCCTTGGTCTGCAGAGTGAAAAGAGAGAAGACAGCATGTTGGGAATTAAGCCTTCTACTGACTGTGATGGTCACCTCCCCTCCCTCTTGCTTCCCAGTAAATCCTGGCTGGTGTAGAGGGCGACAGCAAGAGTGAGGAGGGCTTGGCTGGGTGACTGTACCTCTTCTGATCGCAGGAGGCTGGCAGATTCCCAGTGGATACGGTGGATGATCTTGGAGCTGCGACTGGGCAGTTGGAGGGACACATCCAGGTTCAGTTCCTTGTGGTCAGGGACATCCTTTTGGTATTGAGCCAAGGCTTGGAACACCATGAAGGTGGCCTAGAACCCACGAGAGAGAAAGATGGTGATCTGGGAGCCTGGGAAAGTGGCTAGAATCCAGTGGGGGATAAAGAGGTTCAAATCAGAGCTGGGACATCAAAAAGTTGCCTAGAACCTACTAGCGAGTGCAGGAGTAATAATCGGAGGTTATTGAACTCTGAGGACATGTTCAGAACTCTCCAAGGGACAGAAACTTACACCAGGACTCAGAGATGCTGAGAACATGTCTAGAATCCACCAGGAAGTCCAGATGTGAGACTGAAGGTCTAACAACCCTGAGCATGTGGTCTAGACCCATCAAGAGGATAGAGTCAGGCCAGGACTTAGAGACACTGAGAATATGTCTAGAACCCATTCATGAAAAAGAGAATAAAACTGTGGCCAGAGGATACTGAGCATATAATCGACAACCCAAAAACGACACTGTAACACTGAGAACGTGATTGACAGACCACCAGAAAGAAAGGAGATCAACTGGAGCCTGAAGTTGCTGAAGCCTGAAGTTACTGAAACCATGGCCTAGAACAGGGTTTGCATAATACCCTAGGGTAGCTGGGAACATAGTATAGAGCCTACCAGTGGGACAATATGACATTGGGAGTCTGGTAGACCTGGGAACATGGTCTAGAACCCACCAGCAAGACAGGGTAAGATTGTGAGATAGTAGAACTGAGAACCTGGTCTAGAGCCCACCAGTGAGACAGAGTAACATTGTGAGCCTAGTGGAACTGGAAACCTGGTCTAGAACCCACCAGGTGGAGAGAGAGGTTTAGACCTGAACCTGGGCCCTGAGAACATGATCTAGACACCTGGGGTAAGAAGAAGGCTCAACACACAGCTTGGAGTATCCAGACTGTATTCTAGAACCTATAGATGGGTTTGCAACTAAGAAAACTGATTCTCAATTCCACTCCAATCACACTGGCTCGTGGGAAAGAAGAACTGCCTCGCGGGGCCTCAGTGTGTTCTCTAGGAGGCCGGTGGGAAGCCACAGGAGACAGGGATGCATGTGCCTGGGGGCTGTAGGCCACTTGCCTGGGTAGAGCCATAGCCACCACCGTAGTATCTCTGTTCATTGAGCCAACGCACGACGGGAGGCACAAAGTCAAAGTCTTTTAGCTGCAGTAGGGCCAAGAGGGCATAGGATGTGGCCTCCACATTGTAGAGCTGCTGACCAGGCTCCTCCCAGCGGTTCTTATCTGCAAAGAGGATACCCCATCCCCAGTGCTCACTGCTCTGTCCAGCCTGGGGATGGCTCAGAGAAAGCTCAGAAAGAGACGCATGCTAGATTTCCTGGTGTTTGGGTGTCCTGGCTGACGTTCAAAGCTCTCAGTTATTTCGCTCCTGCCTTGCCTCTCTCGTTTCATCAACTCTCACTTCTCCCTTTGAAATGAATGCTGAATACGCATTTGTTGAATGAATGATGCAACAAACCTTCTTGTGTGGTTTACAATGAGGACCTGCTAAACCTTAGAACCACGCATCCCAGCTCAGCTCAGGGTTATGCATCCCAGCTTGGTACCTTAGGACTATCCATCCCAGCTTGGCTTAGGGTCATCCATCCCAGCTCAGCTAAAAGCCATGCATCCCAGCTCAGTATCTCCTGCCCTAAACTTCAGCCATGCATCTCCCTTCACCCCTCCAGGCCATCCCTCACCTTTGGCTGTGGTCAGAAATTTGTTGAGAAGAGGTCCCTTCAGCCTGCCCATCTGGGCCAGGGCATAGGCAGCAATGGCCACAGTGTAGGATCTCTGCAGGTTCATGTAGTTGGCTTCAAGGAAGTCTCCTGCTTTAGTGATGCTGCCTGGCAGGCTCTATGAGAAAGAGGATCAGATTCTCTGGTCACGTGGGCATTACTGTCACATTAGTAAGGATCATACGAGCAGCACTTCCTGAGAATCAGGGATTTCTGTCCTTGGGATATATCTGTCTTAGATTTGTCCATTTTTGAGGATTTCCCAGGTATTTTAGCCACCATGAGCTGCCTTGTTGCTGAATATCTATTATGTATCTGGAGAAATCCATGTACCCCATGGTGTGCTGGTAAATGTTTAACAACCAGCTCTCCAGTGGGAGGGTTAACGGATCCTTGGTTTATAATGATTGACAATTTCTGTCGTGTACATTCCCCGACCAGGACCAATTTCACGGTGTCAATGTGACATCACTGAACAAAGTGTTGGGGAGACATTCTCCAAATTGTTACTCATAAACTGGTATGGGACAGATTCGGTACACCACTGTGGACACCTCATCCAGTCGTTATCATCATCTTCTTCATCATCATAGCTCACACTTACTCTGTGTCATTCAGATAGCCGCACATTTAATCTCATAAAACCTGTTAAGAATACTGAGCCCTGAGAGATGCAGTAATTTTGCAAAGACCACCTAGGAAGTAAGTGGCAGAGTTAGGATCCAAAACCAGCCTTCTGGGGATGGAGGAAGACATGATGTGTACCGTTTCCTCATTTCCATGGTGTAAATACTTCCATCACTGATTTCAAGCTACCAATATGGCATCATTGAATGTAGAGTTGGGAAGAGCTTTGCAGTAGCACAGTATTATACAGCATTTTCACTACACAAATCCAATACACATAAATAACCCCAAGAATATAGATTATGGGAGTAAGGCGTAAGAAGTGATGAGTTTGAGTGTTTCTAACCTTTGTGTTTAATAGAATTTATTTAATTGTAAGTTTTATAACTTAGTTTTTTTGTTTGTTTCGTTGGTTGGCTGGGTTTTTTTGTTGTTGTTTGTTTGGTTTTTTTTGAGACGGAGTCTTGCTCTGGTCCAGGCTGGAATGCAGTGGTGCAATCTCAGCTCACTGCAACCTCTGCCTCCTGGGTTCAAGTGATTCTTGTGCCTTAGCCTCCTGCGTAGCTGGGATTACAGGTGCCCCCTCCACCACGCCCAGTTAATTTTTAGTAGAGAAGGGTTTTTGCCATGTTGGCCAGGCTGGTTTTGAACTCCTGACTTCCGGTGATCTGCAGGCCTTGGCCTCCCAAAGTGCTGGGATTACAGGCTCACTGTGCCCAGCCTAATACTTAGTTTTTAATAATAGTTATATTTAATGACCAGCTTGAAAAATTCCTGTAAATTTAACACTTTTTTTTTTTTTTAAGATGGATTCTTGCTCTGTTGCCCAGGCTGGAGTGCAGTGGTGTGATCTCCACTCACTGCAACCTCAGCCTCCCTAGTTCAAGTGATTCTCCTGCCTCAGCCTCTTGAGTAGTTGGGATTACAGCACACTCTTGACCCCAGGAGTCTGGTTTCACAGCCTGTGCTATACTCTACTACAATGCTGCCATGCTGTAGCAGAAACAAATATTTTTTTTCCTGCCCACTTCCCTCTCTGACATCCACTCCTTTTGTAAGAACTTCTCCCTTCCATTCACGTGGCCACAGTGGAAGCACCATGTCTGCCCACTGAGACCTATTTCCTGTCCTTAGCTGATTGGTCCAGATGTAGTCATCTGACCCAGGCTGAGCCAATCAGTGTCCTTCCCTGGGAATATGGAGGCCCTAACCTTGATCTGATATGTTCTCTAATTATTGGCCAAGAACAGAATGAGGGACATGGGAGAGAGGAGCAAAGCATCCTGGCAGAGTCCCTGAGGCCACCTTCATCTCTGTATTTGATATCTTTGGACCCTGAATATAAATTCCCCATCAATTTTTGTATAATCTAGGTCACATGTGTTATATCTGGGACAACTCAGAGGCCTAAAAATACAGAGATCATTATTTATTATCCCCATTTTACAGATGCACATACTGAGTGAGGCTCAAGGGTGGAAGTGCCCGTGAGTCAGGATTTGAAGTCAGACGTGGCTGACCCCACAGTCCCCCACCCCCATGCTACTTTCTTTTTTTCTCTCTCTCTCTCTCAAGGCCTTGGTCCCTCTTGGGTGTTAGAGGCAACAGCCCTGTGTTTGTTTTTCTCTTCACTGGCCCCTCCCCTCCATCTCTTTTTCTAAGAGGGGAGAAGCCACTCGCTAGGGGTGTAATCCTCGGCTTCCCACTTTGAAAGCTAAAGGTTAAAAAACTCACTCAAAACCCCACGATCAGCTAGGTGCAGTGGCTCACGCCTGTAATCCCAGCACTTTGGGAGGCTGAGGCAGGTGGATCACTTTAGATCAGGAGTTCGAGACCAGCCTGGCCAACATGGCGAAACTCTGTCTCTACTAAAAATACAAAACTTAGGCCTGGTGCAGTGGCTCTTGCCTGTAATCCCGGCAGTTTGGGATGCCAAGTCGGGCAGATCACCTGAAGTCAGGAGTTCGAGACGAGCCTGTCCAACATGGTGAAACCTCATGTCTACTAAAAAGACAAAACATAGCCAGGTATGGTGGTGGGTGCCTGTAATTCCAGCTGCTCTGGAGACTGAAGCAGGACAGTCCCGTGAACTCGGGAGGCGAAGGGTGCAGGAGCCAAGATCATGCCACTGCATGGCAGCCTGGGCGACAGAGACTCCATCACAACAAAACAAAACAAAATAAAACAAACAAACAAACACAATAAAGCCGACAAAGGCATTCCAGACTCTCAGCGGCCCATCTTTCCAAGCTTCTCTGCTTCAGAATCAAAACCAGAGGAAAAAGAGACAGTGATGAGCCAACGGTTTTCACCGTTTCCTGTTTGGAGTCATGGATCCCTTTGAAAATCACCTGAAAGATCCTCTGGACTAAGGAAACAGTCTCAGCTCTGTATCCCAAGTTTTCTTTAAAGAAGCAGCAAGGATGCAACTGTACTGATCACGTAGCAATGATGTAGAAAGCACTTTGGGAAATGGGCTGAAAACCCTCTGAAAATGCTAAAGCAGACAGAAAGAATCCCCACCTTTGATCTCTTTGTGCCTCAGTTCTCTCATCTGCAAACTGGGGATAATAAGAGTAACCTACCTTTCAGGCTGCTAAAAGGATTATGAGACTTAACATGTGAAACTATTAGAGGGGGTCTGTATTAGATGAGTTAAGCGCTCAATACATGTTAGATATTAACATGACTGCAGTGATGCCTGTTATTGCACTGGGAGAGCTGCAAATTCCCCGAAGGCAACCTCTCATTCTCCAAGGTGGCTGTGCTCTACATAGGGTAAGGTAGGGTAGGGTGGGAAGACGGGGGGCACTTACGTTGACCTGCTCCTCACAAATCTCTTTAGCCTCTTGCAGCGAGATGAGAACAAAGGCCGTGAGGGCCATGTCTTTCTCGTTGGTGTTCCGGAATCCACCCTGGGATGGAGAGCAGAAAGCAAGGATGGGGTCACCGGTATGTCCACACATGCCAGTCATCCCCCCTGCGGATTCAGAATCAGGGGGTCTGGGCAGGACTGAGTGTCTTCTAGGTGTCACCCCGCTACCCCACGGAGGTCAGACTTCTTAGTATTAATTCGTGCAATCATTTATCCTTCTGCAAATGTCAATGAAGGGCCTCTGTGCTGGCACAATGGGTCCAGTGGTTTGATCCATCGTAAAACCAGACATAGGCTGTCGCCCTCACAGAGCATTTCTCTAGTAGGGAAAATGGATATAGTCCACCCAGATCCTCAAGATATATATATATACATACACACACACACACACACGTGTATATATATACACACACACATATATACACACACACACGTGTATATATATACACACATATATATACACACACATGTGTATATATATACACACATATATACACACACATGTGTATATATATACACACATATATACACACACACGTGTATATATACACATATACACACACGTGTATATATACACACATATACACACACACGTGTATATATACACACA
>NW_012108696.1:4788568-4792270 GCF_000951045.1 Mandrillus leucophaeus
TTTTTTTGAGACAGAGTTTTACTCTTGTTGCCCAGGCTGGAGTGCAATGGCGCAATCTCGGCTCCCTGCAACCTCTGCCTCCTGGATTCAAGCAATTTTCCTGCCTCAGCCTCCCAAGTAGCTGGGATTACAGGCATGCACCACCATACCCGGCTAATTTTTTGTATTTAGTAGAGATGGGGTTTCCCATGTTGGTCAGGCTGGTCTCGAACTCCTGACCTCAGGTGATCCACCTGCCTTAGCCTCCCACAGTGCTGGGATTACAGGTGTGAGCCACTGCGCCCGGCCAAGAGATATATACTTATAAAGTGGATGAGTTCTGTGCAGGGGAAGAGGACATATAGCAGTGAGAATGAAGTGTGGGAGTGTGACCCAGTTGGGGAGGTCGGAAAAAGTGTCCCTGAGGGAGTCAGCTGTCACAGAGGGCAGGGACTAGCGTACTAGGTGGCAGAAACCGCATGTGCAAAGTTCCTATAGCACAATAGAGCAAGGCTCCTATGAATGGATGGAGCCTGGAAAGAAAAGAAAGGCTGGGAGGCTGGAAGCCTGAAAGGTGAGACTGAGGCAGTGATTCTTCATCTCAAGCACACATTAGCATCACCTGGAGGAATGGGGGCACTTTTAAAAACTCAGATTCCTAGGCCGGGTGCAGTGGCTCATGCCTGAAATTCCAGCACTTTGGGAGGCCAAGGTGGGCAGATCACCTGAGGCCAGGAGTTTGAGACCATCCTTGCCAACATGGTGAAACCCGGTCTCTACTAAAAATACAAAAATTAGCCGGGCATGGTGGACGGGGCACCTGTAATCCCAGCTACTCAGGAGGCTGAGGCAGGAGAATTGCTTGAACCCGGGAGGTGGAGGTTGCAGTTAGCCGAGATCAGGCCATTGCACTCCAGTCTGGGTGACAAGAGCAAAACTCCATCTCAAACACACATACACACACACACATAAACACACACCCCTCAGATTCCTGGGTCCTGCCCCTAGAATTTCTGATTCAGTGAGTCTGGGGTCCGGTCTCGGAATATGTTTTGTTTTTGAGACAGGGTCTTGCTTTGTTACCAGCCTGGAGTGCGGTGGCATGATCATGGCTAACTGCAGCCTTGACCTCCTGGGCTCAAGCCATCCTCCTGCCTCGGCCTCCCAAAGCGCTGGGATTATAGGCATGGGCTGTCGAGCCCAGCCACAGAGTGTGCATTTCTAGTAAGTCATGGGTGGTGCTGCTGCTGCTGCTGCTGGTCTGAGGATCACACTTGGAGAACCAGTGCTCGAAGGAGTTTTGTGTTTAAGAGCCATAGAAGGAGCCACGGGACTTTCTAAGGACTGATGCAACTGGATTTGAAAAAATCACCCCAGCTGCTATGTGATGAGTGTCTGAGAGCCCACAAAAGTGGAGGCCACCAGGATGACGCCCAGGAGGTGGCTTCTACACGGTCTCCAAATAAGGAGGGGCGGGGAGAGTGTTACTTGGACCAGGGGCTGGCCATGAGGATAGAGAGAAGGGGGTGACTCCTGTAACACCATGGGAGAATGCAAGTGTTGATGGATTGAGTGTGAGAAAGGGATTCCCAGGCAGGACCCCTGCACTTGGTTTAATGAAATTCTTAATAATTTCTGAGCGAGGGGCCATGCATCTTCATTTTGCACTGGGCTTCGCAGGTCTCTGGTTTTTGCAATGCTGGAGTGACGCCTCTGGCTCATTTATCTCCCTGCCCCCACCCCCACCCCAATATTTGCAAAGGGAATTGGGCAGTGGGAACATGGAGGTAGGGGTCTGTCTCGCGTTCATCCTGTGAGACCCAGGAGCCCCTCTCTTCCATTTTGCCTTAAATCCCAGCCTCTTACAGTCATTTCTTGATGTATCACGGGCGCATCCTCCTGGAAGACCCCGTCGGGCTTCTGCTTCTCCAGGATCAGCCATTTAACAGCCCCGCAGAGGACCTGGGAGTCGATGGCAATGAGGTTGACAGCCAGAGAGAAGACCTTGACCACGTAGGCGGTCAGCCTGGGGGTGGGCACAGAGCGTAAGCCAATCGGCTCTGAGATCCAGAGACTGCCATGCCACCCAGCCAATGAGCAGGTGGGGAGGGACCAGGGCCTGGCCCAGTTTGCCTCCTTTGCTTTCCCAGGTCCCAGGACCCAGCTGTTGCGTGCGGTCCGTACTTAAGGATGCTAAATGACCGCTGGCCACTCAGCCAGCACCTGCCTGGACTCTGCAAGTCCAGGGCTGTTTGGGCAAGGCTGGCCTAGGCGACCATCCCTGGCCAGGGTCCAGGCCCTGCTGGGGGTTGAGGGTGGAGGGTCTGCACAGCCTGAGCTGGCTGTTGGGACTCACCAGGTGCTGGGTGCCCGGTTCAGGAAGGCCGCAAAGGCAGAGCTGGGTTGTCTGAAGGCCAGCTGCTGGGTGTACCCTGCAGGGAAGAGAGAGTAACCCCCAAAAGAGCCGAGGCTGAGCAGAGGGGGCACGCCAGAAAGGGCAGGGGTGGGGTGCAGAGAGGGGACAGGGGCTCAGGGTCGGGCAGGGATTCTGGGAGGAGGGGACCTTAAAGAGAGAAGGACTGAAAGGCGGTGGGGGATCAGAGCGAGGAGGGGGAAGAGTTCTCAGAGGACAAGGGATTCAGAGAGGGGAAGGATCTTGAGGGTGGGGGGCTTTCAGGGAGGGGAGGGGTCCCAGACATGGGGTGGAGTCTCAGGGAAGAGGCATGGCCTGGAGAGGACGTAGGGCCTCAGATGAAAGTGGCTGGGAGAGGAGGTGGGGCCTCACAGGAGGGTTTGGCCTTGAGAAGAGGTGGGGCCTCACAGGAGGGTTTGGTCTTGAGAAGAGGTGGGGCCTCAGGGGATGGGCTTGGTCTTGAAAAGAGGCAAGGTCTCATGAGCCTGGCCTGGGAGGAGGCAGGGCCTCAGAGGGCGTGGCCTTGAGAAGAGGTGGGGCCTCAAATGTGGGGCGTGGCTAGGAGAGGAGGAGGAGCCTCAGGGGAGGGCGTGGTCTTGAAATGAGGTGGGGTCTTAAGGGAGGAGGGCGCTTGGAAAGGGGTCTCTAGGGTCTCCAAGAGGGGCAGGGAGCCCACCCTTCTTGATGAGCTCCAAGGCCCCCTGCCGCTTCTCCGGGCCGAACTTCTCCCACTGTTCCGTTTCATCCAGGTAATGCACAGCGATGACTGTGGGCGTCATGGTGATCATGTTCTGTTCTCCGCAGCCCGAGGGGGTCACGATGAGGTGCTTCAGCCGTTCTGCATCGATGGCATCCTCTGTCATCTGGGCCACCGGGGTCCCTGCAGCAGGTGGGAAGAGGACGTCGCTCAAGCTGGGTAGGTGACCCACCCTGGGGTGGGGTAAAAAGGATTCCAGCCTCCCAACCAGCCAGGTCGAAGGGGTCAGGGACAGGAGAGTGCTGGGAGGATGTGACTGCGGGGAGGGGAGTCTGCATGGCTGAGTGGCTGTTCGGGGGTCTGCACTGTTCGGAGTGGGATGTGCTTCACACAGTCACCCTGGTCCCTGCGTCTCGTTTCACCAACAGTAAAATAATTCCAGTAACAATATTCAGGAATACTTATATCGCGCTTAATGTTACTTCCCAGATTGTTCTAAGAGAACACCATAGAGTCACTCATTTAATCGTCACACCAGGCTGGGCGTGGTGGCTCAAGTCTGTAATCCCAGCACTTTGGGAGGCCAGGTGGGTGGATCACCTGAGGTCAAGAG
>NW_012108696.1:4792730-4794454 GCF_000951045.1 Mandrillus leucophaeus
AAAAAAAAAAAAAAAATTGTAACGCCAGCCCTTGGAGGTAGATACTATTATTCGTCCCCTATCAAAGGTGAAAAAAACAAGGCTCTTTCCCCAAAACCTTATAGCTTACAGGTTGCAAGGCCCTTTCTTTCTCCAGTCTTCCCTCCTGGGGCAAGAAATGAGCTCCAGAATTTCTGCTCTTGTACTATGTTCCTTGTTTTTTTTTTTGTTTTTTTGTTTTTTTTTAAACGGAGTCTTCCTCTGCCGCCCAGGCTGGAGTACCTGCAGTGGCACGATCTGGGCTCACTGCAACCTCCGCCTCCCAGGTTCAAGCTATTATCCTGCTTCAGCCTCCCGAGTAGCTGGGATTATAGGCATGTGCCACCATGCCCAGCTAGTTTTTGTACTTTTAGTAGAGACAGGGTTTCACCATGTTGGCCAGGCTGCTCTCAAACTCCTGACCTCAGGGGGTCTGCCTGCCTCCACCTCCCAAAGTGCTGGGATTACAGGCTATTGCTTCTCATTTCAGCTGATATCCCATCTGAGAAGCACAGAAGTTCTACAAAAAATTAAAATAAATAAAATCATGTATCAGTGAAAGTTCTTTGCTGAACTAAATGCTATCTGGAGGCTTCTATAAAACTGATCATAGCAAATAATATCTGTATGCTTTAAAAAATGTTTAAAAGAGGGAAAACATGGTCGGGGGCGATGGCTCACGCCTGTAATCCCAGCACTTTGGGAGGCCGAGGCGGGGGTGGATCACGAGGTCAGAAGATCGAGACCATCTTGGCTAACACGGTGAAACCCCATCTCTACTAAAAATTAAAAAAAAAAAAAAATTAGCCGGGCGTTGTGGTGGGCGCCTGTAGTCCCAGCTACTCAGGAGGCTGAGGCAGGAGAATGGCGAAAACCCGGGAGGCGGAGCTTGCAGTGAGCTGAGATCCGGCCACTGCACTCCAGCCTGGGCGACAGAGCCAGACTCTGTTCTCAAAAAAAAAAAAAAAAAAAAAAAAAAGGGAAAACAGATCACAGATGGGCTGTTCTAGCTGAAGGGGAAGAGAAAAGTGTGGGTTAAACAATTCCAGAATGAGACAGAATTTGACTCCCTCCATGTCCTACTGAGACCCATGGGGTCAGGGTCAAGGGCAGCTCACCTTGCAGGAGAATTCTGGTCTCAGACTCGGTGTCCGGGACTTGGTCACTGAGGTCTGCAGGTGGGACGTCCTCTCTCTGCACTCCATCTGCAGGGTGAGTGAAAGACACCGATGGCTCTACCTCCCTCCCGCCCTATCTTACCTCACTAAACCCAGGTCGCTTCCCCTCCTCACCCTGCCAGTCCCTCAGCCCCTACCCCTGCAGCTGACTCACCCTGGCCTAGGCGTTCTGGATCCAGCGTGCGAACAGCCACAGTTTTGTTCATTCTGATTCCTTCCGGCTACACAGTGTTGGAGGTGGGGGAAGTCGTTGGATGAATAAAAGAACAGACAGACACACAGACGGTCAGCAGGGCACTGTCCTTAGAATTACCCTGGCATAGCCGGGCGTGGTGGCTTATGCCTGTAATCCCAGAACTTTGGGAGGCCGAGGCGGGTGGATCACGAGGTCAGGAGATCAAGACCATCCTGGCTAACACAGTGAAACCCCGTCTCTACTAAAAACACAAAAAAATTAGCCGGGCATGGTGGCAGACGCCTGTAGTCCCTGCTACTCGGGAGGCTGAGGCAGGAGAATGGCGTGAACCC
>NW_012108696.1:4794579-4799256 GCF_000951045.1 Mandrillus leucophaeus
AAAAAAAAAAAAAAAAAAATTGTAACGCCAGCCCTTGGAGGTAGATACTATTATTCGTCCCCTATCAAAGGTGAAAAAAACAAGGCTCTTTCCCCAAAGCCTTATAGCTTACAGGTTGCAAGATTTACCCTAGCATAGGTGTCAAAGCATCTGACCCCAGCCCCTTGCCCCCAGCTGTGTGATTAGGGGCCAGTTACTTAACCTCTCTGTGCCTCAGCTTCCCTCCTTAGCAGGAGGAGGCAATATAAACACCTACCTATTGTGTTGTGGTGTGAATTTATCAGAAAGTTATAAATCAATAAGGAAATAACATAATATTTTGAATTCTTTTTTGAAACAGGGTCTCAATACAATAAAATGGAAAAATTAGCCAGGCGTGGTGGCAAATGCCTGTAATCCCAGCTACTCAGGAGGCTGAGGCATGAAAATCGCTTGCACCCAGGAGGCAGAAGTTGCAGTGAGCCGAGATCACACCACTACACTCCAGCCTGGGCAACAGAGTGACACTCTGTCTCAAAAAAATAATAAATAAATAAATAAAATAATCTTTTGAATTGAATACAAAAAAATTATTGATTGGTGGTGGTTGATGAGCTTTTTGGTACCCCCTAAAATTCTAAGCCTGGGGTTATCTCACTCACTTTACCGCAATCCTGGCTCTGCTTCTAAAATTCTGGGACTGCCAAATTTCCTAAGCCAGACACTATGATTCTTACTGTCTCAGAGCCTGGATCTGCGACCTGAGTCAATAGTACGAAGACCAGGAACCCTCTCTGAAGGACAAGGGTTTGTGGGTGCCCCAAGCACTCACCACGACCTTCAGGGACTTCCTGACACCGTCACTGATGAAAAAATGGTAGACGGCAGCCTTGACTTCCACTTCCTGCAGGCCGGTCTTTAGGGGCACGATGACATAAGGAACGGACAGCGAGGACTTGGGGGGGATGGTTACGGTCTGCTGGTGACGCCTCTTGGCGGTGGCCAGGCTGCAGAAGGCTGGATTGTGGAGTAGTTCCACCCTCACCTGCCAGGGAGAGAAAGTATCAGGGCAAGTGTGTGTGCAACAGGCTACCTACCCCCTTGCAGGCTCCATGAAGCCTCTGCCACCCTGGGACCCACCTTGAGCTCTTGGTTCTGCCGGTAATTGTAGAGAACAGCTCGGATTTCCACCTGCTCATTTCGAACAACAGAGTAGGGTAGCCGCAGGTCGATGAAGAAGTCCTGCATTACTGTGACCTCGAAGGGGTCTGCCACACAGATCCCTTCCCGGGCAGAGACAGAACACGGAGTGTTAAGGTTGGGGAGTGGACAAGGCGAGGCTCCTGGATCTTAGCTCTTAGTCCTCACTGCAGGAGCTCTCGCTAACTCAGCCTGTCTTTGCAAAAGCCTATGAACTAAACGCTGTCAATGGTGATAAATGACAGATGATGGTGGTGGTTGGGAGTTACCATATTATTATTATTATTATTATTATTATTATTATTATTATTAGAGACAGAGCAACACTCTGTCGCTAGGATGGAGTGCAGTGGCGCCATCTCGGCTCAACGCACCCTCCGCCTCCTGGGTTCAAGCGACTCTCCTGTCTAAGCCTCTCGAGTAGCTGGGACTACAGGCATGCACCACCATGCCCAGCTAATTTTTATATATTTAGTAGAGATGGGGTTTCACCATGTTGGCCAGTATGGTCTCGATCTCTTGACCTCGTGGTCCACCCGCCTCGGCTTCCCAAGTGCTGAGATTACAGGCATGAGCCACTGCGCCCGGCTGGAGTTACCATTATTTAATGATTTGCATTCTGTTTGTAGTTTGACTCAGAGATCTACACGTAGGAAGAGAAATCTCCAAAATATATCCGCATCTCTGAAATGGCAGCCCCAAGCCGTGGGTGAGAGCTGAGCACTCAAAATGGGGTTTGTTCAAGTGAGAAACTGGATTTGTACTTTTATTTGAATTACTTGTTTTTAAATATATTTAATTTCATTCAGACGTAAACTTTAAACCTGATGATCTAGCTATGTGTGGTGGCTCATGCCTGTAATCACAGCACTTTGGGAGGCTGAAGCGGGAGGATTGCTTGAGCCCAGGAGTTCAAGGCTGCAGTGAGCTATGATCACACCACTGCGCTCCAGCCTGGGCAACAGAGTGAGATCCTGTCTCTGAAACCAAACCCAGTGAAACAAAACAAACAAACAACCAATGCTCATTGTAAATATATGAAACACCACTGAATTGTATATTTTATTATTATTGCTATTTTTTTTTTTTTTGAGACGGGGTCTCGCTCTGTCACCCAGAGTGCGGTAGCGTGATCTTGGCTCCCTACAACCTCCATATCCTGGGTTCAAGCAATTCTCCTGCCTCAGCCTCCTGAGTAGCTGTGATTACAGGCACCCACCACCATGCTCTGCTAATTTTTTGTATTTTCAGTAGAGACAGTGTTCACCATGTTGGCCAGGCTGGTTTCGACCTCCTGACCTCAGGTGATCTGCCTGCCTCGGCCTCCCAAAGTGCTGGGATTACATGTGTGAGCCACCATGCTGGACCTGAATTGTACATTTTAAAAGGGTGACATATAGAATGTGAATTAAATCTTAATTTTATTAAAATGATGATTGATTGAGTGGAAAACATTTAAGCATGTTTGCAACAACTTGGGTATGAGGATCTACCTTTTCTTTTTCTTTCTTTTTTTTGTAGAGATGGGGCTTTGCCATGTTGCCCAGGCTGATCTCGAACTCCTGACCTCAAATGATTTGCCAGCCTCAGCCTCTCAAAGTAATGGGATTACAGCCGTGAGTCATCGCACCTGGCCTGAGAATCTACCTTTTTGAACTGTAAATTTTATGAAACCTAAAATACAGATCAAAGTATTTCCAACGAAAACCTAGCATCCTGGGCTGGGCGCGGTGGCTCACACCTGTAATCCCAGCGCTTCGGGAGGCTGAGGAAGGCAGATCGCTTGAGGCCAGGAGTTTGAGACCAGCCTGACCAACATGGTGACACCCGGTCTCTACTAAAAAAAGGAGACTTAGCATCCTATTTACGCCACTGAACTCCAGCATAGGTGACAGAGCAAGAGCCTGTCTCAGAAAAAGAAGGAAAATCTAGTATCCTAAATGAGATGTACTGAATTGTAAACTACATGCTAGATTTTGAAGACAGTGCAAATAGAAGTAAAATATATCATCAGTAATTTTGATATACTAGTAGATTATTATCAAATCTTAAAAGGTTATGGTCACATTATTAGTGTGATGTGGTTTTGCAACTTTTTACAAAATGTTGAAATGATACTATTTTGGGTATATTTAAATTAAATAGAATGTTTTGTAATAAGTTATGATATGGCATAATTATAAATACGTAATCAATAATAAATGATGTATCATTTATATTATATAACATCTAATAAAATATACATTATATATGTTAATATGTCAATAATAACAAATGATATAGTAGTAAATTATAATTATAGATTATAACAAAATTAAAGTATGATAAATTATGGTTTATTATAATTCATTAAATTATATCAATTAAATTTATTATAAATTATAATACATATATTTTATATATTACACATGTAATATGTATATGTAATATATAATATATATGTAATATGTAGATATGCAATATATTATATGTTATGTTATATAATTATATATTATATTATAATTAAATATGATAAACATATTACAATTAATAAATATATAAATATTGTAATTAAATTGATAAATTATTATAAATTATAATAAACCATATAAATTATGGCTTGGGTATAAATAGAATATTTACACTTAATGTGAATTTTAATATATCTACTTTTTAATGATTCGCTCTTTTTTCTTTCTCTTTATCAATATATATTTCCTCTCTTGTATCCACTCTTTGACTCAATCTTTCTTCAATTACTTAAATGTTCTGGGAAAAATAAACCTTTCAAATATACATAAAACTTGCATGTAGGTGCACATTTTTCCTCTTGGGGCAGACTCCCATATGGCTTGACATAGTGCCGATGTCTACTTAAAATGTGGATTGTTTGTTATCCTGGATTTTATTTTTTTGTTTGCATTCCCTTTGATGTTTAAAAAGTATCATATTGGCCAGGTGCAGTGGCTCATGTCTGTAATCCCAGCATTTCAAGAGGCTGAGGCAGGAGGATCACTAGACCCCAGGAATTGGAGACCAACCTGGGCAACAAAGCAAGACCCCATCTCAAATTAAAATAAATAAATAAATACACACACACACACACACACACACACACTCTGCACTAATTGCTACCAAGTGGCAGTTTGGACAAAGAAAATTTTTTTTAAGAAAATAATATTGCATTAAAATACTATTTTTGGCAGGGTACGTTGGTTCACACCTGTAATCCTAGCACTTTGGGAGGCCAAGGTGGGTGGATTGCCTGAGGTTAGGAGTTTGAGACCAGCCTGGGCAACATGGTGAGACCCCATCTCTACTAAACATACAAAAAATGAGCCAGGTGTGGTAGTGCTCGCCTGTAGTCCCAGCTACTTGGGAGGCTAAGGCAAGAGAATTGGTTGAACCCAGGAGGCAGAGGTTGTAGCAAGGCAAGATGGCGCCACTGCACTCCAGCCTGGGCGACAGAGCGAGACTCCATCTCAAAAACAAAAAAAACGCGGCCGGGTGCGGTGGCTC
>NW_012108696.1:4799371-4804791 GCF_000951045.1 Mandrillus leucophaeus
CGCCTGTAGTCCCAGCTACTCGGGAGGCTGAGGCAGGAGAATGGCGTGAACCCGGGAGGCGGAGCTTGCAGTGAGCTGAGATCCGGCCACTGCACTCCAGTCTGGGCGACAAAGCGAGACTCTGTCTCAACAACAACAACAAAAAAAACGCAAAAATTTCCCACACTACACTAATATAATTTTTTTGGGGGTGGGCGGTTACTATTTTGGCATACTCTTAAATTTTGTGCCTGAGGACAGTGCCTCACTCTCTTCACCTGCCTTGCTGTCAGCCATCTGTACCTGACCAGAGCTAGCCAGGGTCTCACATCAGGCTGTAGATGGCAGGGAGAGGACAAGTACTTAGGAATGGGCCACCCCTTGTCCCCAGTTTGTCATGTTGCACAGTCTGACCACCAATGTGTTAATCACGTGTTTCATCCTGCTTCCTTTTGTATTTGTATCTTTTCTTTTTTGCCTTTTTGAGATAGGCTTGCTCTGTCACCCAGGCATGAGTGCAGTGGTGCGATCTCGGCTCACGGCAATCTCTGCCTCCTGGGTTCAAGCGATTCTGCTGAATCAGCCTCCTGAGTAGCTGGGACTACAAGTGCCTGCCACAACACCCGGCTAATTTATTGCATTTTCAGTAGCGATGGGGTTTTGCCACGTTACCCAGGCTGGTCTCGAACTCCTGACCTCAGGTGATCTGCCCATCTCAGCCTCCCAAAGTGCCGGGATTACAGGGGTGAGCCACTGCCTCCGGCCCCTCATGTATCTTTTCTGAATCACTTTGCGCTCTCTCATGTCCACATCACCTCTGAAAAGTTTCTCTTGTAACTGCCTCTGTAACACTGTCACGGCATGCTGGACTCCTATCTTCATCCACTGATCCAAACCCACAGAATGTACAACACTCTCATGTGAAACTTGGAACTTAGGGTGGAAGTGCTGTGTCCTGGAGGTGCACTGCTCCACTGGGGGTGCTGGCAGTGGGGGAGGCTGTCAATGTGTGGGGACTGGGGATATGTGGGGAGTCTCTGTACTTTCCCCTGAATTATGCTGTGAACCGAAAAGACTCTCAACAATAAAGTGCACTAAAAGAAAATCACCGCAGTGGCTCATGCCTGTAATCCCAGCACTTTGGGAGGCCAAGGTCGGTGGATCACTTGAGGTCAGGAGTTCGAGACCAGCCTGGCCAACACGGTGAAACCCCATCTCTACTAAAATTACAAAAATTAGCCGGGCATGGTGGTGGGTGCCTGTAATCTCAGCTATTGGGGAGGCTGAGACAGGAGAATCGCTTGAACCTGGGAGGAGGAGGTTGCAGTGAGCTGAGATCGTGCCACTGCGCTCCAGCCTGGGTGACAGAGCGAGACTCCTTCAAAAAAAAAAAAGAAAAGAAAAGAGAAGAGAAGAGAAGAGAAAAGAAAAGGAGAAAGAAAGAAAGAAAGAAAGAAGAAAAGCGTCAATGTTAGAGATGGTACCCCCACCCTGTCTAGCTTTTGACACTGTTAGAGTAGGCAGATAGGCGGAAATGAGCAGGCAGGGGAGCTTTCTGGGAAGAGAAGTCCCAGGCAGGCTGCCTACTGATAGCGCTGCTCACTGGCAGTCAGCGAAAGGACGACAGCTGCATTAGCTACATGTGGCCTTGTGGTTGGGGTCCTCCAGCCCTGAAGGGGACTTATCAGGTCCTAGCTGGAAATAACCCTGCTAGGGATTTTCCCTGATGACGAGCATGTGCACTGCTCCGAAAACCCACCCTAGAGTCGTCTTTTGCTCATTATCATAGGTAAAAACACACCCTGGGTGGAGATTTTAGACGCTAATGAGATGTGCCGCGTGCACGCTAGCACGTACAGTCACAGAGCCTGCTCGCCCACAAAGACCTCCCAAAACATGCCTGCAAGTGACACCCCCTCATGCCCCTTCATGAAAAATCATGTAAGAGTCTCATAAAAAGAGTCCACCAGCAGTATCTGCTGCTGGCTCATTCTCTCGAGCAGCCATGTCTGTGTCATCGTTCAGAGCATACTGACACTTTTTATTTATTTAGAGAAGGAGTTTCACTCTTGTTGCCCAGGCTAGAGTGCAGTGGCACAATCTCGGCTCACCGCAACCTCCACCTCCCGGGTTCAAGCGAATCTCCTGCCTCAGCCTCCTGAGTAGCTGAGATTACAGGTGCTCGCCACCCCCTGCCTGGCTAATTGTTTAGTATTTTTAGTAGAGACGGGGTTTCACCGCGTTGGCCAGGCTGGTCTTGAACTCCTGACCTGAAAGTGATTCCCCTGCCTCGGCCTCCCAAATTGCTGGGATTACAGGTGTGAGCCACCGAGCCTGGCCCTGTCTCTTTACATAAGCATTGAGACTACTATTTTTCCAGGGGGACCAGACCAGAGCTGTTTCTTCCTTCAATAAACTCTGCCACTTAACCCTTGCTATGCATCTCTTGGCTGAATTCTTTCTTCCAAGTTAGACAAGAACTAAGGATTCCTGCAGTTCCTGATAATAACACCTCTGTGGTAACCAGGACAGAGAATAAAGTGCCAAGAAACATAGGTTTGGATAAAATGAGTTTGGATAAAATGAGATGACACTTAGACACCCTGGGGTCCCTGCCTCCCTGGGACCAGCCAGCACCCTCGCTCACCTTTCTTGTCTGACAAGCTCACGGCCAGAATCTCCCACGTGGTGATGGAGTCTTTCAAAAATATATTCATGAGCTTCGTGGAGATTCTGGATGGAGAAGAGTTTGGGGCATTAGGAAACGTCATCTAGCAGGGTGGTAGAGGGGGAGAGCGGGGGCAGAGGGATCCCGAGGAACAGGCTGGAAGGGTCTGGGGGTGCCTCCATGTAGGTAACCCAACAAATGATTTTTCTAGGTTGGGCTGTGGGGTTGCACTGTGATTCCAGAGAAGACAAGAGATAGCAGGTGCATGCAAATTAAATGGTCTGGCTGTGGGGTGGATTGCATGGGGGGTTACCCCGGCCTTACCCGTTTTTCGGTGCCTCTTTCAACTCTTCAATCTTCCACAGCCAACTCTCTGGGAACTCACTTCGGGAAACGATGTTCTCTTCTGCGATGATGTCCTCATCCAGGTTACCTGCAGGGGGTTTAGATCTGCATTCAGAACAGACCAGGCCAGGCGCCATGGCTCATGCCTGAAATCCCAGCACTTTGGAAGGCTGAGGTGGGGGGATCACTTGAGGCCAGGAGTTGGAGACCAGCTTGGACAACATGGTGAAACCCCATCTCTACTAAAAATACAAAAATTAGCTGGGCATGGTGACACATGCCTGTGATCCCAGCTACTCTGGAGGCTGAGGCAGGAGAATCGCTTGAACCCAGGAGGTGGAGGTTGCAGTGAGCCGAGATCGCACGACTGCACTCCAGCCTGGGCAACAGACACAGACTCCATCTCAAAACAACAACAACAACAACAACAAAAACCAAACCAAAACAAACAAACAAAAGAGCCCACCTACTTCCTCAGCAGTCACACCTTTAGATCCTACCTCTGCCCAGGAGGGATTCCTAGCAGCGAAACACTAGGACACGGACATGGAGGACTGCAGGATGAATTCTCACAAGCCCCAGACACATCTGCCTTGGGAACTACTTCTTCATAAAAAAACCCCTAAAAATTGTATCCCACAAATGTACTGGTATAAGGACATACACAATGTAGACTGGATTATATTCATTCCTTTCCCTCTGATTTTTAAAGAAATGAAAGCATTTGGCCAGGGACAGTGGCTCACATCTGTAATCCCAGTACTTTGGGAGGCCGAGGCGGGTGGATCACTTCAGGTCAGAAGTTCAAGACCAGCCTGGCCAACATGGCAAAACCATGCCTCTATTAAAAATATGAAAATTAGCCAGGCGTGGCAGCGGGTACCTGTAGTCCCAGACACTTGGGAGGCTGGGGCAGGAGAATCACTTGAACCCGGGAGGCGGAGGTTGTAGTGAGCCAAGATTGTGCCACTGCACTCCAGCCTCGGTGACAGAGTGAGACTCCGTCTCGAAAAAAGATAATAATAAAAGAAAGAAAGCATGTGCACGTGCCTCGAAAGGATCACGGTCCTGAGAAACCGTGTCTGCTTCCACTAAGGGATTTGTCCGTTCTGAACATGACTAGGTGAGCTGAGAACATTCCCAGACCTGGTGCAGAACACGGAAGAAGCAGTGGCCTTTAAAAACCATCTAATACAAAAATTAGCCAGGTGTGATGGCATGCGCCTGTAATCCCAGCTACTCGGGAGGCTGAGGGATGAGAATCGCTTGAACCCAGGAGGCGGCGGTTACAGTGAGCTGAGATTGCATGACTGCACTCCAGCCTGGCAACAGAGCAAGACTCGGACTCAAAAAAAAATCTCGATAGGCTGGATGTGGTGCTATGATCCCAGCGCTCTGAGAAGCGAAGGTGGGAGGATGGCTTGAGCCCGGGAGTTTGAGACCAGCCCGGGCAACATACTGAGACTCTCTCTCTACAAATAATAATTTAAAAATTAGCGGGGCATGGTGGCGTGCACCTGTAGTCCTAGCTACTCAGAAGGCTGAGGCTGAGACAGAAGGACCCCTTGAGCCCAAGATGTTGACGCTGCAGTGAGCTGTGACTGCACCACTGCACTCCAGCCTGGGTGAAAGAGCGAGACCCTGCCTCTAAATAAATATATAAATCAACAAAAGCAGCTTGACACTACCAGCAAGTAAAGGCAATTGGACTGGACTAGGCTTTGACTCCAACTGCACTTTCCACAAACATGATAGACAGGCTTTCACTGGGTTCTGGATCTCCATAACAACAAAGTAGATGGAATCCCTTTAAAAATATATATATTTTAATGTTTTCCAGCCAGGCACAGTGGCTCACACCTGTAATCCCAACACTTTGGGAGGCTGAGGTGGGCAGATCACTTGAGGTCAAGAGTTCAAGACCAGCCTGGCCAACGTGGTGAAACGCCCACTCTACAAAAAATACAAAAATCCAGCTGGGCGCGGTCGCTCATGCCTGTAATCCCAGCACTTTGGGAGGCTGAGGCGGGCAGATCACCTGAGGTCAGGAGTTCGACACCAGCCTGGTCAACATGGTGAAACCTTGTCTCTACTAAAAATACAAAAATTAGCCGGGTGTGGTAGCACGCGCCTACAATCCCAGCTACTTGGGAGGCTGAAGTAGGAGAATCACTTGAATCCGGGAGGCAGAGGTTACAGTGAGCCAGGACTGCGCCACTGTACTGCAGGCTGTGCCACAGATCGAGACTCCATCTCAAAAAAAAAAAAACAAAAAAACTCAGCTACTCAGGAGGCTGAGGCAGGAGGATCTCTTGAACCTAGGAGGTGGAGGTTGCAGTGAGCCGAGGTTGTGCTACTGTACTTCAGATTGTGCGACAGAGCAAGACTCCATCTCAAAAAAAAAAAAAAAAAAGTTTTCGTCCATACA
>NW_012108696.1:4809406-4811858 GCF_000951045.1 Mandrillus leucophaeus
GACAGAGGCCTCCTCCAGACCCGCCTCCCCAAGACAGGGCATCCTCCCTCCTCAGACAGGAGTCTCCTCCCCCATCAGACCGACCCCTCCCCCTGCCCCACCCCATGGGACCCACTCCTGGCCAGGCCCAGGTGACTGGCCCGCGCGTGCTGCCGCCGCAGCTCGGTGATGTAGGTGCAGCAGTCCAGGAAGACCTTCTTGCACGCCTCGTTCAGGGTGATGTAACGGGTCCGGCGCTGGCACGAGAACTTCATGGGGTTCTCCCGCATGCCGTGCTCGCAGCACTTGCGCAGCTCCTTGGGGTACTGGCCAACTGCGGGAGCACATTCCCCCAGGCCACACCCTCAGCTGGGGCCCGGCAGCAGGAGGGACTCGGGACGGACCCCGGGGAGGACTTCCCCGCCAGGACCTCCCTTCCTCCCTCTCTGGCTCCTGCACGGCCAGGCTCGGGTCTCACAGGGTGGGGTTCAGGGGCAGGAGTGGGTAGGAAAGGCACCCACTTTTGTCCATTCTCTTCTCCGCGAGCTGCACGGAACGGCGTCGGCGGACGGCTGGCTGTGGGCACTGAAGTTCTGCAGGGCAGGCGGACCGAGAAGAAGATGGCTGAGGCACCTACTAGGTGTCCTCGGTTCACCCCTCACGATCGTGGGAGGTGGGAGTGTTCCTGCTCCCATTTGATGGAAGAGCAAACTGAGGCTCAGAGGGGAGGGGTTTACTTGGTGGTGGTGGAGGCGGGGCTTGAACCCAGGGTCCTGGATGCCAGAGCTCTGCTCCCAGCATCTGGGAGGTGGAGGTGCTGTCTGTCCCTGCACCGGCCCCTGGTGGCGACCTCACCTGCCCTCTGGGCGGTCTGCTGGCCACTGCTGCTCGCAAAGGTCAGGCCTGCATCCGAGAAGACACCAGCGTAATCCTTCCCACTGCCTGGGGTGCAGCCGATGTCTGCCTTCTCCACCACGTCCCAGATCTGCGGGGCGCATAGGGGTGGCAGGAGGCAGGGAGGCTAGGCTGGCAGTTGGGATCCCCCACATATGCACCTGTGTATCTCTTCCTGAATGACCCCACCCTGTCCTGCTTTCATCCCCCCCATTCCTGCTTCTGCCTTTCCTTTCTCTCTCTTTCCTTCCTTCCTTCCTTCCTTCCTTCTTTCCCCTTCCTTCCTTCCCCTTCCTTCCTTCACCTTCCTTCTTTCCCCTTCCTTCCTTCCTTCTTTCCCCTTCCTTCCTTCCCCTTCCTTCCCCTTCCTTCCTTCCTTCCTTCTTTCCCTTTCTCTCTCTCTTTCTCCCTTCCTTCCTTCCTTTCCTCCTTCCTTCCTTCCTCCCTCCCTCCTCCTTTCCTCCTTCCTTCCTTCCTTCGTTCTTCCCTCCCTCCCTTCCTCTTTCTCTCCTTTCTTTTTCTTTCTCTCTGTTTCTCTCTCTCTCTTCTTTTTTTTTCTCCTTTCTTTCCATTCTTTTTTTTTTTTTTTTTAAGTTGGGATTTCCCACTGTCACCCAGGCTGGAGTGCAGTGGCACAATCACAGCTCACTGCAGCCTCAAATTCCTGTTCTCAAGCAATCCTCGCACCTCAGCCTCCTGAGCAGATGGGACTGTAGGCATGCACCATCATGCCCAGCTATTTTTTAATTTTTCTGTAAAGATAGGGTCTTGCCATGTTGCCCAAGATGGTCTGGAACTCTTGGCCTCAAGTGATCCTACCACCGTGACCTCCCAAAGTGCTGGGATTCCAGGCATGAGCCACCACACCCGGCCTCCATTCCAAATCTTATTTCCATTCCCCCTCTGATTCCATCTGCTTTCCCATCCTCACTCCTGATCCCAGGCCAACCCCACCTCCATCTTCATCCCTACTCTGGAAGCCTCTTCAGAGGCTTCTTCCCTCCTCAGACAGGGACCTCCTCCTCCCCCCTCAGACAGGGGCCTCCTCCTCCCTCCTCAGACAGGGACCTCCTCCCCCCTCCGACAGGGACCTTCTCCAGACCCGCCCCCCCAAGACAGGGCATCCTCCCTCCTCAGACAGGAGTCTCCTCCCCCATCAGACCGACCCCTCCCCCTGCCCCACCCCATGGGACCTACTCCTGGCCAGGCCCAGGTGACTGGCCCGTGCGTGCTGCCACTGCACTGGATGACCCTGGGCGTACTGCCACCAGCCTCTCAGAGACCCAGTTGAAAGTGTCCAAGGGCCGGGCGCGGTGGCTCAGGCCTGTAATCCCAGCACTTTGGGAGGCTGAGACAGGCGGATCACGAGGTCAGGAGATCGAGACTATCCTGGCTAACACGGTGAAACCCCATCTCTACTAAAAATACAAAAAATTAGCCAGGCGAGGTGGCAGGCGACTGCAGTCCCAGCTACTCAGGAGGCTGAGGCACGAGAATCACTTGAACCCAGGAGGCGGAGCTTGCAGTGAGCCGAGATCGCGCCACTGCACTCCAGCCTGGGCAACAGAGCGAGACTCCA
>NW_012108696.1:4816663-4820523 GCF_000951045.1 Mandrillus leucophaeus
AAAGAGGGAAAGAAAGAGAAGGAGAGAGGGGGAGAGAGAGAAAGGGAGAGAGAGAGAGAGAAAGGGAGAGAGAGAGGGAGAGAAAGAGGGGAGAGGGAGGGAAAGGGAAAGAGAGAGAGGGAGAGAGAAAAGAGAGAGAGGGAGAGAGAAAAGAGAGAGAGGGAGAGAGAAAAGAGAGAGGGAGAGAGGAAAGAGAGAGAGAGAGAGAAAAGAGAGAGATAGAGAAAGAGAGAGGGAGAGAGAGGCAGAAAGAGAAGGAGAGAGGGAGAGAGAAGGAAAGAGAAATAAAGAGAGAAGGAAAGAGAGATAAAGAGAGAGGGAAAGAGAGATAAAGAGAGAGGGAAAGAGATAAAGAGAGAGGGGAAGAGAGATAAAAGGAGAGACAGTTGAGAGAGGGAGGAGAGAAAGGGAGAGGAAGAGGAGAGAGAGAAAGGAGACAGAAAAGGAGAAAGGGAGAGAGAGAGAAAGAGGAGACAGGGAGACAGAGAGAGAAGGAGTGGGGAGAGGGAAAGAGGGAGGGAGGGAGTCCAGGGCACACTTACTGAGCCCACGCAAGAGTCCTTGACGTCTACCCACACGGAGTCGGCCACCACTTCCCTCTGGCCGTTGGCGCCGATCAGCGTGTAGTAGGCCACCAGGCGGAAGGAAGGGATGAAGTCGGTGGTGATGGACAGGGGCAGCACCACCAGGTCCTGGCCGGGCTCTCGCACCTGGCGTCCCACCTTCAACAGCTTGCCTTTGTTCATAATCTAGGGGGGACAGGCTGCCATCAGGCTGGGGAGGGTGAGTGGGAGGGAACGCAGGGAGGGATCGGGATGGGGGAAGGGGTCCCAGGGATTCGGAAGAAGCAAGGAGGAGGCGGGTGGGGGGGCGGGGCTGAGGTTTCCAGGTGGCCACGGACCAGGTAGGTGTAGTAGCGGATCTTGGCCTCGTGGGCGCGGTCCATTCGCAGGAGGAAGTTGACGTTGAGGGTCTCCCCAGGTCTGAGCTCTGCACGTGGCACTGAGAGATGCAGGTAATTGTTGGAGTTGCCCACGGTGCTGTAGGGCTGAGCCTCCATGGTCCTGGTAGCCTGCTCTGCCTCCGAGAGCTCCCGTTTCTTCGTGCGCACCTGGGTGGGGATTAGGATGCATGCTGGTCCCCGCCCAAAGATGCCCACACCCGAATCCCTGAGACCTCGGAACTGGTGGCCTTTCTTGACAAAAGGGACTTGGCAGATGGGATTAAGTGAGGGATCTGGAGATGGAATCATTATTCTGGATGATGTAGGTGGAGCTAATGTAATCATAAGGGTATTTATTAAGGGGGGGCGGGGGAGAGAGGAAAGGAGAGAGAGACAAAGAAGGAGAGAAAGAGGAGAGAGAGAGAGGGAGAGCGACAACAGGGAGGAAAAGAAGAGGAGGAGAGAGGAAAACGTAAGAGGAGAGAGGGAGGGAGATAAAGGAAAAGGAGGGGGAAGAGGATGAGGAGGAGAAGGGAAGAAGAGGAGAGAAGAGAGAGGGAGAAAGAGGGAGAGAAGGACAGCGGGGAGAGAAGAGGAGAGGATGGGGAAAGAGAGAGATACAGAGACAGAGAGAAAGGGAGAGATGCTGGAAGATGCTCTGCTGCTGCCGTTAAAGGTGGAGGAAGGGGCCGTGAGCCAGCCTTTAGGGTGCCCTCTCCACACTGCAAAAAGCAAGGGAGCAAACCTTCCCCCAGAGCCAGGACTTCTGACGTCCCAAACTGTAGACCGTAAATGTGTGTTGCTTCAGATCACTAGGCTGCGGCCATTTGTCATGGCAGCCACAGGAAATTCACGCACATGCTGAGCAGTGAGGGGTAAGTGGGGTGCCCGGCCTGGGAGCTGCAGAGGGACCGGGAGGCCATCTGCAACCTCCACAGCTGTCATGAGACTCGTTTCCCTCCCAGTGAGGGCGACAGGGCCACTTCCACGGAAGCCAGGAGGACTGAGACCACCTTACAACAATGGGCCTGTCCCGAACACTGCACAACCCTCCTTGTGAGATTCAGGCTCCTTCCCCCGTGGGAGTGGAAAGACTGTGCGTGGATGGAGCGCTTCTCCGTGTAAGTGGAAGGAGCAGGGCACGCAAGAGGAAGAGTCCTGTTTCCTGGAACTGTGGACTCCTCTATGCAGACAGCAGGACCCCCACTGTGCAGGAGAGAACCCCTCTATGTAGATGAGAATATCTCTATGCAAATGACAGGACCCCACTGTGCAGGAGAGAACCCCTCTATGTAGATGAGAATATCTCTATGCAAATGACAGGACCCCACTGTGCAGGAGAGAACCCCTCTATGTAGATGAGAATATCTCTATGCAAATGGCAGAACCCCACTGTGCAAACACCAGGACCCCTGTACCGTCTTCCCAGAGCGGGGGTTCTGAGGCTGGGCCCAGACGCACCGTGATGCTCAAGGGCTTCTGGCTGGGGTGTGTGTTGATGCTGAGTTTGGCCACGCCGTCTCCCTGGGTTAGAGACTGCACAGCGTCCTCGCCCTGGACTGCCACGGGGACTCGGTAGGCTGGAGAGCCATCGGGGTTCGTCACGAACACCTGTGATGGGGGGTGCAGGTGGCGGAAGTTCAGGCAGGCTCAGGGGTGTGGTCAGTGTTCCTGAAGGGAGGAGGGGGACCCCTTTCCACCCTGGGTCTCACCATGAGGTCAAAGGGCATTCCTGGTTTGAAGTACTTGGGCGTCTTGGTGAAGTGGATCTGGTAGGGAGAGGTCACGATGGGGATCCCGCTGCGCTCCGCCTGCACCATGTCACTGCCTGAGGGGACCAGCTGTGAGTGTAGGCTCCTGGGCCACCCCTCAGGATAGGAACTCCTCCCTCAGAATGGACCCCACCTTCAGACTAGGCCTCCTCCCTCGGAGTGGAGTCCACTTTCATACTGGGCCTGTGCCCCCCATCAGACTGGACCCCACCTTTATACTGGCCTTGCCTCCTCCATCAGACTGGGCACAGACTTCATACTGGGCCTGTGCCCCCCATCAACCCGGACCCCACCTTTATACTGGCCCTACCTCCCCCATCAGACTGGACCCATCTTTATACTGGCCCTGCCTCCCTCATCAGAGTGGACACAGACTTCAGACCGGACCCCACCTTTATATTGACCTTGCCTCCCCCATCAGACTGGATTCCACCTTCATACTCGGCCTCCCCTCTCAGAGTGGGCCTACCCCATCAGACTGGACCCCACTTTCACTCTGAGCCTCCCTCCTTAGACTAGGCTTTCTCTTCTGAGCTGGCCTCCCCTCTCAGACCGGCCCATTGGATGGTCCTGAGCCTGGCCTTCAGACTGGGCCTCACCTGAGTGCAGGATAACGGTGACAGACACGTACAAAGACTTCCCCACCAGGTCTTCCGGTCGGGGGTTCTGCACCCCGTCCAGCAGTACTTTCCGGCTCAGCACGGCGTCCCCTGAGCCATCCTCAATCTGGGAAGGGAGAGGAGGGCTCAGAGGGGAGAGGGCTCAGAGGAGGCGGGACTGGGGGAGGGATCAAAGAGGCATCTGTCAGTGGTGCTACCTGGATGCGCTTGAGGGATTCAGGCAGGGAAATCCTCTGCTCGCCATCCTGGATCCCGAAGATGACAAAGGCAGTTCCCTCCACTTTCTTTCCATAGAGGAACCTACGGGGCAGACAAGGAGGGCTTCAGGTCCGTCCCTCCCGGAGAACGGGATCTCCCCCAGCTTCTCCTGCCAGCGCTGAAGACGGGAGCCCCCGACCCACTGCTGGCCTCCAACTTGGCCCCATCTCTAGCCCCTCATCCGGCCCCATCCCCAGCCCCCACCTTGCCCCACTCCCAGCCCCATGTCTTGCCCCACTCCCAGACCCCCACATGGTCCCACCCCCA
>NW_012108696.1:4823918-4825079 GCF_000951045.1 Mandrillus leucophaeus
TTTTTTAACTTTTATTTTTTGTAGAGACAGGGTCTGACTCTGTTGCCCAGGCTGGTCTCGGACTCTTGGGCTCAAGCGATCCTCCCGCCTTGGCCTCCCAAAGAGCTGGGATTACAAGTGTGAGCCACTGCCCCTAGCCTTGTATGATTTCAACACATCCTCATGATAATTCTATGAGAACACCCTCCTTCCCCTTCTCTCCTCCCATCCTTCTCGCTTGTTCTGGTAAGTTTTTTGTTAAACCAAACTATATACCAGCTTTGTGCTGAGTTCAGGTGACAAAACCCTGAATGAACATAAAAATTCCTTCCTGGATGGATTTAGGTTCAACAGAGCGTGAGGCGAGGGGAGAAGCAATTATCAAATGAATAAATGTCATTTGCAGGACATGGCAGGAAGGAGGAGTGTGTGTGCATGTTTGTGTGGGGCGTTGCGGGGCGGCGCTCATGGTGGGTATTTGCAACTTTACAGCTTACTCAGAGAGACTTCATTGTAAAATTGAGACATTGTTGACATTGAGCAAAGACTCAGAGGAGGAGAGAGGACGAGCTGTGTGGATATTTGGAAGAAGCGGGTTTTCTTGAGAAGAGGGCACAGCCCGTGCCAAGGCCCCAAGGCAGGACTGCACCTGGGTGTTGGAGGAACAGGGAGGAGGCCCGTGTGGCTCAAGCAGAGTGAGCGAGGGGGAGACGGGGAGGAGGGGAGGGCAGGGAAGGGACAGGGCAGGGTGTGGACTTGTGGACTGCAGGGAGGACTTAGGCTTTGGCCCATAGGAAGGTGGGAGCCATGGAGGGCTATAGGAAGAGGAGGGATGGGCCCTGAGGCAGGTGCTCACAGGCGTCCTCTGGCTGTCATCGGTAGAATAGATGACAGAATTATCTGTCATGATCCCAATATTCAGATGAGGTAACTGAGGCTCAGGGAGGTGAAGTGACCAGGGGAGTTATCTGAAAGCAGAATCCACAGACACCTGCACTGCTCCCTGGGGTCTCCCTGGATCTCCACCTTGTCTCTTGGCCTGTGTGTGTGTGTGTGTGTGTGTGTGTGTGCGCGCCATATGGTGTATTGTGCGGTTGTGTGTTGGGTTGTATGTTGGGTGTGCTATGTTGTGTGCATTGTGTTGTGTGGTTGTGTATGTTGTGTGGTTGTGTGTTGTGTGGT
>NW_012108696.1:4827099-4828217 GCF_000951045.1 Mandrillus leucophaeus
AGATCACCTGAAGTCAGGAGTTCAAGACCAGCCTGGCCAACATGGTGAAACCCTGTCTCTACTAAAAATACACAAATTAGCCGGGCATGGTGGCGGGCACCTGTAATCCCAGCTCCTCAGGAGGCTGAGGCAGGAGAATCGCTTGAACCTGGGAGGCGGAGATTGCAGTGAGCCAAGATTGCTCCATGACACTCCAGCCTGGGAGACACAGACTCCGTTTCAAAAAAAGAAAAAAAAGAACAACGACCCGAGTCAGTCAACCTTAAGTTTGAATCCGTACTGTGCCACTTACAAGCTGTGTGACCCTGGGCAAGTTACCTAACCTCTCTGTGCTCAATGTGAGACTCCAGAAACAGGAGATAATAATGGCACCTACTGTATTAGCTTGGGACATAGTTCATATGAGTAGGGGCTCATTTTTTCAGTGTCTCTCTGAATACTAATAACTAGTACTATCATTTCATTTGCTGCCAACATTTAAACAACATGAGACAGCATCGCACCACTGCACTTCAGCCTGGGTGAAAGAGCGAGACCCTATCTCAAAAAATAATTTATTAGGGCGAGTGCGATGGCTCAAGCCTGTAATCCCAGCACTTTGAGAGGCAGAGGTGGGAGGACTGCTCAAGTTCAAGGGTTCGAGACCAGCCTGGGAAACATAGGGAGACTCCATCTCTACAAAAAATTTTAGAAATTAGCTGGATGTGGTGGTGCACGTCTGTGGTCCCAGCTACCCAGGAGGCTGAGACAGGAGGATCACTTGAGCCCAGGAGGTCAGTGCTGCAGTGAGCTGTGATTGTGCCACTGCACTCCAGCCTGGGCAACAGAATGAGACCCTATCTCGAAAAAAATAATAATGAATGAATAAATAAATAAATTTAAAAGAAACTGTACAGAGGTAACAGGGATCAGGCAAGTGGCATGTCTGAAGGCCGTGAGCTGGCTTTAGGTATTGAAACACATAAAAGTCTGTTTTGTTTTTTTTTTGAGACGGAGTCTCGCTCTGTCGCCCAGGCTGGAGTGCTGTGGCGTGATCTTGGCTCACTGCAGGCTCTGCCTCCTGGGTTCACACCATACTCCTGCCACAGCCTCCTGAGTAGCTGGGATTACGGGTGCCC
>NW_012108696.1:4829922-4836581 GCF_000951045.1 Mandrillus leucophaeus
GAGGCTCAGGGAGGTGAAGTGACCAGGGGAGTTATCTGAAAGCAGAATCCACAGACACCTGCACTGCTCCCTGGGGTCTCCCTGGATCTCCACCTTGTCTCTTGGCCTGTGTGTGTGTGTGTGTGTGTGTGTGTGCGCGCCATATGGTGTATTGTGCGGTTGTGTGTTGGGTTGTATGTTGGGTGTGCTATGTTGTGTGCATTGTGTTGTGTGGTTGTGTATGTTGTGTGGTTGTGTGTTGTGTGGTTGTGTATGTTCTGTGTGTGTTGTGTGTGTGTGTTATATGATTGTCTTGTGTGGTTGTGTGTTGTGTGTGGTGTGGTTATGTTGTGTTGTGTGTGTTTTGTGTGTATTGCGTGGTTGTGTATGTTGTGTGCATTGTGTTGTGTGTGTTGTGTGGTTATGCACGTTGTGTTGTGTGTATTGTGTTGTGTGGTTGTGTATGTTGTGTTTGTGTGTGTGTGTGTTGCGTTGTGTGTGTGCATTGTGTGTGCACATGTGTCTGCATATCTCTTTGCCTCTGTGTGTGCTGTGTGCTGTATGTGTGTGTGCTGTGTGTGTGTGTGTTGTGTGGGTGTGTATCTGTATATCTCTTTGCCTCTGTGTCTCTGCCACTGCACCTCTTCCGGTGTGTCTTTCTCTGTCTCTCTCGATCTCTTTGCCTCTCCTGAGCCTGTGCCCCTGCTGCCCCAGGGGCCCCCTCTGGCTGGTACCTCAATGTTGACCACGACCGTCCGGCCCACGGGTAGCAGCTTGTGGTTGACGGTGAAGATCCGACAGAGAACTGGGGAGAGACAAGGAGGCCTGGTGAGACCCTGGCCCGCCCACGCCGGTGCCCCGCCCTCTCCAGCCGCCCGCAGCCTCACCTGTGGAGCCAGGGGTGTAGATGGTCTTGTCTGTCTGGATGAAGAGGTACCCGCTCTGAAGGCTGACCAGTACCACCTTCTCCACTACTTGGGCCCCGAAGGTGGCCTGCACGGTCACGAACTTGTTGTGCCCCTTTTCTGACTTGAACTCCTTGTTGGCTGGGATCTAGGCATGGGCAGGGCATCGTCAGGGGTCTGTTCCACGGCCCAGTGCCCACGGTCCAGCTTCCGTATCTTGGGCTGGGTCCCTCCTTGCCTGCCCATTATTCTTGGTCCCCCAGGGTGGCCCAGTTTTGGGGAGGGAGGGGCATGTGAAGGAGGTGCTGGGGAGCGGGGGGACCAGGGAGGGGACTCAGAAGGAAGAGCTCACAAAGAAGAGAGAGCTTATAGGAGGAGGGGCTCAGAAGGGGCGGGGACTCAGAAAAGGGGAGGGGCTGACATGGGAGGGGCTCAGAAAGGGTGAGGGACTCAAGTGACGGAACTTAGAAAGTGGTGGAGACTAAGAGGGGAGGACTTCAGAAGAGGAGACCTTTGAAGGGGCGGGGCTTAGAAAAGGAAGTGATTCAGTGGGAGGGACTTAAAAGGGGTGGAGTCTCAGAGAAGGGAGGTGCTTAGAATGGGAGAAGCCTCATAAGGGGTGGGGTGTCAGGTAAGGGCAGGGCTTAGAAGGGGAGGAGACTCAGAAGGGGTGGGGTCTCAGAAAAGGGTGGGGCTTAGAAGGGGAGGAGACTCAGAAGGGGTGGTGTCTCAGAAAGGGGTGGGGCTTAGAAGGGGAGGAGACTCAGAAGGGGTGGGGTCTCAGAAAAGGGTGGGGCTTAGGAGAGGCGCCTCCGAAGGGGTGGAGTCTCAGGGAAGGGCAGGGCTTAGAAAGGAAGGAGTCTCAAAAAAGGTGGAGACTCAGGGAACGGAAGGGCTTAGCAGGGGAGGAGACAGAAGGGGAGGGACTCAGAGAAGGGAGGGGCTTAGAAGGGACGGAGCCTCAAAAGGAGTGGAAACTCGGGGAAGGGCAGGGCTTAGAAAGGGAGAAGACAGGTGCCGGGCGTGGGGGGCTCACGCCCGTAATCCCAGCACTTTGGGAGACCGAGGCGGGCGGATCACGAGGTCAGAAGATCGAGACCATCCTGGCTAACACGGTAAAACCCCGTCTCCACTAAAAATACAAAACAATTAGCCGGGCGTAGAGGCAGGCGCCTGTAGTCCCAGCTACTCGGGAGGCTGAGGCAGGAGAATAGCATGAACCCGGGAGGCAGAGCTTGCAGTGAGCCGAGATCGCGCCACTGCACTCCAGCCTGGGTGACAGAGTGAAACTCTGCCTCAAAAATAAATAAATAAATAAATAAAAATAAAGAAAGGGAGAAGACAGAAGGGGAGGGCTCAGAAGGAGGGAGAGTGGGCGTGGCTGTGGGTGTCAGCAGGGTCCTGCACCAGTCTGCACCCACCCTGATGGTGACGCTGCCCATGTGACTGGTGGCAGGGGTCAGCACGGTCTTCTCACTGGACAGCACCAGTTTTTTGCCTGGGAAGTCGTGGACAGTGACAGTGACCGGAACATCCCCTTTCGCGTCGTGGGCCTCCAGCACCACGGTCTCCTCACTCTCCAGCCGCAAGACGTTGGGGGTGATCATAGAGTACCTGTCGGAGTGGGGCACGGGAGTGGGGCTGTCATTCCCGGGGTGTGAGACGGCAGTTCTCACTGGAGTCAGCACCTGGCAGGCTGTGTGCCCCAGCCCCTGGTCCTGGAGAGGATCCAGGGACTGCTGGCACACTGCCAGTGCCAATATCTGGATCTGAATTCTTCTCTGGGCACTGCCACTGTCTCAACCACATGGGCAGGACAGCAGCCACCATGACTCCCACTCTCAGCCAGCTGGGCCTGGCCTTTGAAAGCCTGGGCAACGAGGGGCCATGCATCCCACCAACCCCTGAACCTCCAAACCAGCATCAGCAACTCCTCCAAGTCTCTGGACTTCCAGACCCACAATCCCCTAAACCCACACATGCCCCAAACCCTAAACCTCTACATCTCTAAACACGCCAAATACGTAAACATTCAAACCCCAGACAGCCTAAACTCTACATACCCAAACCCACATACACCCAAACCTCTAAACCTCAAATCTTAGAGCACCCCAAACCCAGCCTAAACCTCCAACACCCCGGTCCTAATAAATACAACCAATTCCAAATGTCCCAACCATACATGAATCCAAAGTAGCCAATCTTTAAACCCACACTGAAACTTCTAAGTCCCCAAGCTGCAAACTCCCAAATCTTGCAAAGTCCAAACCTCCGAGTCTCCAAGTCACCCCAACCACACCGTCACTGAACACCACATACACCCTAAACCAACAGATGACCTCAATTCCAGAAACATCCCAAATTCCAATTCCACAATACCTGGATTCCACAAACACCCAACCTCTGAACACCCAGAGTCACAGGCAGCACAAATTTATATAAACATTCCCAACCTGCTAACCCCAGAATCCACAAACACCCACATGCACCCTGAATTCTACAGGGACCTGGACCCCCAAATGGCGGATTCCACCCCAGAAGCAGCCTTGTTTCTGTGTAGAGTCATAACCACTCACATGGGAGTCCCCAGAGCCAGGGGGAGGTGGATTAGTAGCAGGAGCAGCAGGCTGGGACCTGAGGTGGGTCCCATGGTGCTGGGACAGTGCAGGGTCAGAGGGACAGAGGGACAGAGGGAGAGGATGGGGAGGAGTGAGCAGTGCCTGCTGGAGTTGGCTTTTTATCCAGCTCCTGCCTTTCCCCCGCCTCCTCAGTCCCCCCTTCTCCCCATGGCCTCTCCCTTTTCGGGAGCTGCCCCGGATTTCTCAATACCATTTCCTAAGTTTTTCAGTCCCTGGGGCCAACATGTCCGTGGGGTGAGTAACCTGAGGGCATGTTCCTCAGCAGCATGAATGTAGCTGCACCCTGCCCTGGACTCTCCCAGGGTCAGGGCCAGCTGGTGAACACAGACCTTTCTCTGTTGGACCCACTTTGTAGTGGAAGAACACTAAGGTCTGGAGAACCCCCCACCGCGGATGTCTTGGACCTCATCCCCAGTTCACTTTTGGCCATGCATTTATCAGTTGAACCCTTCCTAGGAATCTCTCTGTAGGCTGGGAGTCAGAGCCCCACTTCTAGAGGCTTCCATGCTGAGGGAGGGGAAGTAGGATGGGGGAGGGACAGAGCCCAGCACAGAAACTCCCAGTCTCATGAAATGTTTTCTAGCTCATGTGCAGAGCAGGGGGAAAAAAAAAAGAAGAAGAAGAAGAAATGTTTTCCCCAGTGAAACAGAACTCTGCTTCTTGGAGGGTCAGGGAAAACTTCCCGTAGGAGGGGACATTGCAGATGGGCTTTGAGGTATGTGTAGGAGTTCACTATCCAGGTAAGCTTATTTTCCAAGGAAGCTCCCCTCACTTACCCTTGTCAGGATGCCTGAGTGACTTTGGTGGTGAGAAAAGTCATCACTGAGGAAAGTCCTCATTTCTAGAGCTTTTGTACCTGTCTTATGTCAACATCCTCTTCAGATATTAAATTGTATTGTGTGTGTGTGTGTGTGTGTCTGTGTGTATAATATATTCATATTGATCAACATCTAAAAGGTAGAAATGTGTATAGAGGGAAAGGCAGTCTTCCACCCCTGTTGACAGCATATTCTTTTTGTTTTTTCCTTTTTAAATTTTTTTCTCATTCTGTCACTCAGGCTAAATTGCAGTGGTGCAATCACAGCTCGCTGCAGCCTCAACCTCCTGGGGTCAAGTGATCATCCTGACTCAACCTTCTGAGTAGCCGAGACTACAGGTGGCCGCCACCATGCCCGGATAATTTTTTATTTTTGTGGAGATGGGGGTCCCACGATGTTGCCCAATCCAGTCTTGAACTCTTGGGCTCAAGTGATCCTCCCGTAGCAGCCTCACAAAGTGCTGGTGTGAACCACCATGCCCTGTGGACAGCACATATTACATATTATTTTTCCCGGTCTCTTCAGTTAAATCTTGAGTTTCGTTTTGCTTTGTTTTTTTCACGAACAATATACCTCAGAGGCTATTTCACCTCAGTGCACAAAGAACTTCCTCATTCTTACAGGTTAGAGGCCTCTTGTTATATTGTGAGAAAGTAACCAGCCTGCTATTTGTTGGGGGATATTTCATTTGTTTTTGAGGGTTTTTTTTAGACAGAGTAGGCTAGAGGGTAGTGGCGCTATCTCAGCTCACTGCACCCACCACCTCCCGGGTTCAAACAATTCTCCTGCCTCAGCCTCCGGAGTGGCTGAAACTACAGGTGCGCACCACCCCGTCCGACAATTTTTGTATTTTTAGTGGACACGGGATTTCACCATGTTGGCCAGGCTGGTCTCTAACTCCTGACTTCAAGTGATCCACCCACCTTGGCCTCCCAAAGTGTTGGAATTACAGGCGTGAGCCGCTGTGTCCAGCCACCAGCCTCTTATTGATGGACAGACTGACATCTGCGGCTTCACACCAGGCTCTCTGCAGTGAATAAGCTTGAAGCTGCATTATTTTCTAGCTCTGAAACTAGCTGTAATCTTTGGGCAAGCTACTGATTACCGCCTGATCCTCAGTTTGTTCATGGAAAAGGATACCCTTACCACCTACTTCACAGAGTTGTTGTTGCAATGAAAGGAAATACGTTGGGTCAATCTCTGAATGCATTGGTAATCTTGCTAGATATTGCCAAATTCCCGTGCACAGAAGTTGTATTGATTTACACACTTGCAAGCCGTGCATGAAAAGAACTGTCAGTTTCTCCCACTGCCTCATCACAGGGGCAAACTTGAGGATTTTTGCCAGCCTTGTGGGTGACAACTGGTACCCTGGTGTCATTTTTGTTGTTTGTTTCTTTTGAGATGGAGTCTTGCTCTGTCACCCAGGCTGGAGTGCGGTGGCACCATCTCGGCTCACTGCAACCTCTGCTTCCCGGGTTCAAGCGATTCTCCCGCCTCAACCTCCCAAAGAGCTGGGATCACAGGCATGTGCCACCACACCTGGCTATTTTATGTATTTATTTATTTATTTTGTATTTTTAGTAGAGACAGGGTTTCGCCATGTTGGCCAGGCTGGTCTCAAACTCCTGACCTCAGGTGATCCACCTGCCTTGGCCTCCCAGAGTGCTGGGATTACAGGTGTGAGCCACCACACCCCAGCAGCTGGTGTCATCTTAACTGGCATTCCTCTTATGGTCAGCAGCATTGCTGTCCAGGCATAGGAGGTGGATGGTGAAGGCAGAAGGGTCTGTGGGTAGGGCCCCCTTATCCCTAGAGAGGCGGTTTCTGAAACCCCATTGAAGGGGTTAATGGGGAGTTTTCTCTGATTTCCTGTAAGCCACGTTCCTTTCCGTGCCAGGGGTAGGGGGAGGCGTGGAGCATGAGAACAAACCTGGCGTCTGTCTGCACTGATTGCAACACACTCTTTGGAAGAGGAGGAGGAGGAGGAGGAGGAGAGAGTATGAAAACACCTGCTTGCTCTCCAGAATTGGGGTTCAGCTTTTGAAACTGCATCCCCTTGCCAGGCGCAGTGGCTCACGCCTGTCATCCCAGCACTTTGAGAGGCCGAGGCAGGCAGATCACCTGAGGCCAGGAGTTGGAGACCAGGCTGGCCAACATGGCAAAACCCCGTCTTTACTAAAAATACAAAAATTAGCTGGGCATGGTGGTGGGTGCCTGTAATCCCAGGTACTCGGGAGGCTGAGGCAGGAGAATCTTTTGAACCCAGGAGGTAGAGGTTGCAGTGAGCTGAGATTGCACCACTGCACTCCAGCCTG
>NW_012108696.1:4837696-4838882 GCF_000951045.1 Mandrillus leucophaeus
TGCATTTGTGTCCAGAGTTTGATAGGGGGATAGTGCACAAAGATGAGCCCGCAGGGGAGGGAGAGAAGGAGGTCTGGGTGTGCATTGGGGTACTTTCCATTTGCATGTCCACCCAGCCCAGCATTCCGGGAATCCAGGAGGGGAGTTCGGCCACCCGGGCTAAACATTCATGGGTTATCTGGAAGCTACATATACTGAAAAAGTGTTTGTTATTTATCTGAAATTCAAATGTAACTAAGCATCCCGTATTCTGTTTGGCAATCCTCGCCAGGGTGCAAGGGGAAAATGAGAAGGGGCCGGGGTACGGTGACTCATGCTTATAATCCAGCACTTTGGGGAGGCTGAGGTGAGAGCATCATTTGAGCCCAGGAGTTCGAGACCAGCCTGAGACGTATAGTGAGACTTCGTCTCTACAATTGAAAAAAAAAAATTAGCAGGGCATGTTGGCGTGCCTGCAGTCCCAGCTCCTCAGGAGGCTGAGGCAGGAGGAGTTAGAGGTTGCAGTGAGTTATGACTGCACCACTGCCCCCCAGCCTGGATGACAGAGCAAGACTCTGTCTCCAAAAAAAAAAAAAAAAAAAAAAAAAAAAAAAAGGAAAGACAAAGAAGAAGGAAAATGGGAAGAAGGAAGTGGGAATGATTTCTGGGTGGCAGACCCAGGTGCCCCCGCCTCACACCTGCCTGAATTCACTTACTGCCCACTATACCCCATCCCTCCCCTTCCCCCAACAAAGGGGCAGCCAGGCCTGGGAGCAGCTGGGAAACCCCCTATCCCACCGTCTAATTCCAGGTTGAGGTGACTGCTTTTCTAGAATTTTTCTCCAGGACCCACAGCCAGGCCATCCCCTTCTCCCACTCAATTACTGATTAATTCAAGTTAACCTTGACCTGGCTGAATCAATCTATCTGCCTGGCAACAATGGCTCTTTCCCTCCTCTCGCTCTTGTACTCAGCAGAAACTAGCTGGGGCCCTATGGACTCCAGCCCTGGGAAAATGGATAGCAATGGGTTTTGATTCCAGCTCTGCAGGGCCCCTGGGAAGGTCCAGCCCCTCCTCCCAGCCTCGGTTCCTAATCTGTCAACTGGAGATCCACAGCCTAGAGCCTCCTTTCTAGTCTTGGAATGAAAGTCCCGAGTGGCACCCGGGAAACAAACCGTAGCCCAGTGCCCTGCACGTACTGAGCGC
>NW_012108696.1:4839292-4841052 GCF_000951045.1 Mandrillus leucophaeus
CTTCTTCTCATTCCCAGAATTTACCTGCTGGCCAAGCCTCTGCCTGGAATCTCCCAGTTCATCCTCCCTCTCCACACCTGTGATCTCTGCAGAGGTGAGGACCTCTGCCCCAGCTTCCTCCCTACCAGCCCATTTACTCTGAAGCAGCTAGAGACTCTTTACTTTTATTTTATTTTATTTTATTTTATTTATTTATTTATTTTTGGTGAGACAGAGTCTCGCTCTGTCGCCCAGGCTGGAGTGCAATGGCGCGATCTCGGCTCACTGCAACCTCCACCTCCCTGGTTCAAGCAATTCTGCTGCCTCAGCCTCTTGAGTAGCTGGGATTACAGGCACCGGCCACCACGCCCGGCTCATTTTTTGTATTTTTGGTAGGGATGGGGTTTCACTATGTTGGCCAGGCTGGCTGGTCTTGAACTCCTGACCTCAAATGATCTGCCCACCTGGGCCTCCCAAAGTGTTGGGATTACAGGCGTGAGCCACCGCGCCCAGCCATATTTTATTCTTTTAAAAACAGGGTCTGGCCCTGTCACTCAGGCAGGAGTGGTGCAATCATAGCCCACTCTGGCCTCAAACTCCTGGGCTGAAGCAATCCTCCCGCCTCAGCCTCCTGAGTAGCTGGGACAAGGTGCACGTCGCCATGCCTGGCTTGGCGACTCCTTCCTTTCTAAAATCCACCTTTGGGCTGGGCATGGTGGCTCATGCCTATAATTCTGGCACTTTGGGAGGCCAAGATGGGTAGATCGCTTGTGGCCAGGATTTTGAGACCAGCTTGGCCAACATGGTGAAACCCCATCTCTACTACAAATACAAAATTAGCCAGGCATGGTGGCACATGCCTGTAATCCCAGCTACTAGGGAGGCTGAGTCAGGAGAATTAATTGAACCCAGGAGGTGGAGGTTGCCGCGAGCTGAGATCACACTATTGCACTCTAACCTGGGTTACAGGGCAAGACTGTCAACAAAAACCCTACTTTTGTATTCCTTTGACCAATCATGATGTATAACACAGGAATGCACACTCATGTTCACAAACGCCTATGAGATGTGCGTGGTGGCAACTTATCTATTTCACGTATTTTAACCCTTGTTTACACCACATGCTGTAGGTACTATCATTGCCCCATTTTACAGATGAAGAAACAGAGGCTTCGGCTGCTTGCCCGAGATCCTGCGGCTGGTAAGTGTCGGAATCTGAACTCAGACAGCTGGGCTGTATAGAGAGCTTGCTCTTAAACTGTGTGAGTTCTTAACTGCTGCAGCAAAAGATGACTGCAAACTCAGTGGGTTAAAACGACATGTTTACTTTCTTACAGTTCTGGAGGTCAGACGTCTAAAATCAAGGTGTCAACAGGACTGCGTTCTTTTCTGGAGGAAACAGGTGAACCCATTTCCTTGCCTTTTTCAGCGTCTAGGAACCGCCTACATTCCTTGGCTTGTGGCCCCTTCCTTGGAATCACTGCAGCCTCTGCCTCTGTCACTGTGTCTCCTTCTCTAACTCTGACCCTCCCACCTGGCTCTTATTTTTTTTATTTTTTATTTTTTGAGACAGAGTTTCACTCTTGTTGCCCAGGCTGGAGTACAATGCGTGATCTCGCTCACTGCAACCTCCGCCTCCCAGGTTCAAGCGATTATCCTGCCTCAGCCTCCCAAGTAGCTGGGATTACAGGCGTGTACCACCATGCCCAGCTAATTTTTGTATTTTTAGTAGAGACAGGGTTTCACCATGTTGGCCAGCCTGGTTTCAAACTCACGACCTC
>NW_012108696.1:4841652-4843855 GCF_000951045.1 Mandrillus leucophaeus
GAGCCACCATGCCGGCTGGATGTGCCCATCTTTGAGGGGACGTATGACTCAGCCGACCGCAGCAGGCACATGCCGTCTCTCTGGCCGTGCTCCTCCCTGCTTTAAATTCCTCCATGGCTCCTGTGGAGCCCTGGATGAAGCCCCTTGTGCCTGCCTGTCCTTAGGCCTCTGCCAGCTTCTCTCACCCTCCTCCTGCCCCCTCCAGCCTTGGGGGCCATCCCAGCCTTCCCCGCCGTGTTCATGTAACTTCCCCAGTCTGCAATGCCTCCCACTTCCTTCTTTGTCTGACTGGGCTATTTATTCATCTGGGCCCCAGCTATATTTGTTTCTGCTTACAGGAAACCTTCACCCCAGCCCTGTTCCCTGCCTCTGTCCCATGCTTGTGGTCTCCAGCGAGGAAGGCTTCTCTGAGCTTCAAAAGGCATTCTGGGTGCTCTAGTTGAAGGGCAGGTGGGTCGGGGGTGGAGACCCATCTTGGGAGCCTGCCCTTAACTGTGTGCACAAGTGGATCTCTAATTCCACGGTTGCCCCTCAAGATTCAGGGCTGGTTCCCTAGAAGTCAGGCTGAGGCTGTGTAGCTGGGCGCTGTGCCAAGCCAGACACCTCTTACTGTATGTGATACTCAACACTTAGGAGTCCCCACGTTATATGCGAGGAAACAGAGAGGGTAAGCCAGTGATCCAGGGTCACACAGCAAATGCTAACAGGCTGAGAGGTTTGGTCCCAGGGAGTCTAGCTACAGAGCAGCAATGCACACAGTCGGTGTCTGGCTTTCAGCCCAGAGTCTCCCATTCACTCATTAGCTGTGTGACCTCAAGGAGGTTTCTTATCCTCTCTGTGCCTCACAGGCTTTTTAACAAATTAAAATCCACAGAAGCCTTAATATACAGTGTGGCACAGCAATCACTCTGTGTTACCTCATATTATTTTTTCTTTTCTTGAGATGGGGTCTTGCTTGTTGGCCCAGCTGGGCTTTAACTCCTGGGCTTGAGTGATACTCCTGCATTGCCCTCCCGAGTAGCTGGAACTACTACAGGCACTTGTCACTGTGCCCGGTTAGCTTCTATTATTGTTTTTGAGATGGAGTCTTGTTCTGTTGCCCAGGCTGGAGTGCAGTGGTTCGATCTCTGCTCATTGCAACCTCTGCCTCCCTGGCTCAAGCGATTCTCCCATTTCAGGCTCCTGATGAAGCTGGAATTACAGGCGCCTGCCACCAGGCCCGGCTAATTTTTGTATTTTTAGTAGAGACAGGGTTTCATCATGTTGACCAGGCTGGTCTCGAACTCCTGACCTCAAACGATCTGTCTGCCTTGGCCTCCCAAAGTGCTGGGATTACAGGCGTGAGCCACCACACCCGGCCTATTCCTTCTTTTCCTCTGTAGCCTGAGCCACTTGGGTGTCTTCAAATCCCCGTTTTCCCCTCGCCCCCAGCTTTCATGCCTGCGGTTCCCTCATGGGCGCATGAGTTCTTCCACCATGTTTCTACCGACCTTTCCTGACCCCCACGGCTGGGTCAGGGCCCGGTGCAGTCCCCGACACGGCGCTGATGACCCAGTGATGGCACTGCCAGGTGACATGTCCCTCTGCCTGACCCCCACCCTGGGCACTGGGAGCCCCTCAAGGGCTGGGACCAGGTGGGTCTTGGTGACTGCTCCGTCCCAACGCCTGGCTTTGGGCCCTGCATGCAGCTGTTACTAAATGAGTATTTATTGAATGTGCAAAGACACGGACCCTCTGCGCCCCCCACACACAGCGAAAACAGGTTTCTACATTGTAAACACAACCTCCGTGTAGACCCCAACCCCCAAAAAGGCAAGACACCGGCGTAGCCAAACAGATTGGTCATTATTGTACATATAGCTGGAAGGGAGGGGTGGTCCCGGAGTGAGGACAGGGCTGCCCAATACTTGGGGGGAGGAAGGGACTCTTCTTCCAAATGGGCTTGTCCGGGAACCGGGGTCCCGGGGAGCTGGGCGCCTGGTCCACATGGACCCCCTCCACCTCCCCACATACAATGTGGAAGAAGGGCAGGAGTGAGAAATGCTAGGGGAGAAGGATCCTTTGGTCTGAGATGTGGAGGTGATCATAACAGTTCCCGCCCGCTGGCTGTTTTGTTGACTTTGGAGAGGCCTTCCCGGAACCCAGAGTCGGTCATTCTGGGGGCAGACAGCAAGGAGGCGTCCAGCGCTGCAGGGCAGCAGGC
>NW_012108696.1:4845615-4853398 GCF_000951045.1 Mandrillus leucophaeus
GGGGCAGGGTCCTCACCAGACTACGGGGAACAGGATGGCGCCGCAGCAGATGAGATCCACCAGGAACAAAATCTCCTTCCACAGCACGTAGTCGCTGGCGCCCTCCTCGCGGGACTCGATGACGATGTAGGCCACGTTGGCCAGGACCTGCGCAGGTGGCGGGGGTGGGTGGGCACTGCCCGGCACGCTTCCCTCTGCCCCCACCGCCCCGTACAGCCCTCCCCACCCTGCGCCGGAGGCCGCTCCATCTGCACCTGCATGGAGATCACAATCCCAAAGACTTTCTTCTCCTTATCCGACAGGACGCACTTGATGAAGGCCCAGCCTGAGCCGATCAGGGCGATGGTGATGAAGAGAAGAGCACCCTTCAGCCTGGGGGAGCAGGGGACGATGTGATGATGAGGTGGGGGGCCCGCCCTCCCCTGCCCGCGTCCCCCCAGCTGCCAGGCAGAGCGGGCGCACTCACAGGCGGGTGATGTAGTGCATGACGGCAAGGCCTTCGATGGGGTGGCCCTGGCTGTTGATGAAGTAGTAGTTGATCTGGGGGTGGACGGACAGACGGGCAGTGAGGCACACGGAGGGGTGGGAGGCTGGTGGTGGTGGTGGGGGCGGGATTAGGAACACAGACCGTCACCATCAGATGGGTGGTCAGAAAGGTGAATAATGAGGACGGTGGGTGGGACTCAAAACTGGTAATTGGGGCTGAAAAAATGGAGGGAACGGTCACAGTTGGAAGGGTGAATGGTTGGACAGTCAATGAGACGGACGGTCACAGCTGAACCAAGGGACAGTGACGGACAGAGCTGCCCAGCAGGACTGGCGGACAGAGGGGACGGGCGGCTGGCCACACTGGTAAAATGGGTGGACACGTGGAGAGCTGGTGGATGGCCCTCCCACAAGCCCAGGGTCTGCAGAGATTTGGGGGATGGCCCAGATGGTCTCTTCCTCCCAGCCCACCCCCCGCTGCCCCCCGGTCCAAGGCTCTCACACTGTGGAAGAGGAGAGAGATGCTCTTGGTGAAGGCCAAGGCCGCCATGAGCCAGTGGATCTTGAAGACGCTATACCTGGTGGGAGGGTCAGGGAGAGATGGGGTGGGGGGCATCAGCAGGGCATAGGGATGGGGGTCTGGTGAAGGGACAGGGGGGACCCCCAGGGGCAGGGGCATTACATGTTCCTGCAGAGGATGGACACCCAGAAGATGCCGGCGGCCAGGAAGCAGGCGGACATGACCAGGTAGAGCTTGAAAAGGGGCATCTCCGCCGCCGACAGGAAGCCATTGGGGTTCTTCTCCCGGATCATCACCTGGGGAGGGGACAGTGGTGGGTGGCGGTGGCAGCGGCACAGCCTGACCTCTGGCCTGGGAGAGCAGCGAGTGGGGGTCTCCTGCTCTCCCACTTTCTACTGGGCCACTCATCCACTCTGAGCCTCAGTTGGCCCCATCTCCCAAATGGGTATAACAGCTCCTACTCCGCATCCGGGAGAGCTGGGAGAAGCTAAGTGGGGTGTGGTGCTCCAGGCCCGCAGTGGGTGCTCCCTGGCCCTGCTGTCCTCCCCTCCGCTCACCGTGATGTCAAATGGATGCTCCTTTCCCGGCACTGAATTGTTGCAGTTGTGGAAGTTCAGGCTGTACTGGCCTTCTTCCGCCTGAGAGCCGATCACCACGTGGAACTGGGCGGGGGAGAGAGGAGGGCTCAGCCTGGGGGTCCTGTGGTCTGGGGCGACAGTCAGCTTGGGGGTCCTGTGCTCTGGGGCGACCGTAGGGCTGCAGGAGGGCTCAGCCTGGGGGTCCTGTGCTCTGGGGACACAGTAGGGCTGCAAGAGGGCTCAGCCTGGGGGTCCCGTGCTCTGGGGTGACAGTAGGGCCGCAGGAGGGCTCAGCCTGGGGGTCCCGTGCTCTGGGGTGACGGCAGGGCCGCAGGAGGGCTCAGCCTGGGGGTCCCGTGCTCTGGGGACACAGTAGGGCCGCAGGAGGGCTCAGCCTGGGGGTCCCGTGCTCTGGGGACACAGTAGGGCCGCAGGCACTGCAGACACTCACACTAAAGTTGTAGGAGTTGTTGAGGTGGCTCAGGCCTAACACCAGCTCCTTGTCCTTCCCGCTAGGACCCTGAAGGGACAGAGCCCCTCCATCAGCTGGCTCTGGGTCCCCGCAGGGCCCTGGGGTGTGCCATCTTCCCTCCCGCCCCACCTCCCTGAAACCTGAGGCACTGCGGGTGTGGACTTGGGCTTGCTGGCTGCAGCGGTCCCTCCTGTAAGAGACCAGGCAGTGATTTCAAGAGATGGATGGATAGAGGGGCGGCAGGAAAATGGGATGGGGGGTGCACAGGGCAGACCTGCCCATCCACCCCTGCCGGCACAGCCAGCCTGACTCACCGCCATCCACCTTGCGGGGGACTGTGGCCTGTGGCTTTGGGAGCCCTGGTCCGGAGGGCGCTTCGGGGAGGAGCCCGGGAAAGATAAACAACTTCTTCTGCTCTCCATACTTCCGCACCTGGACCCTGCGGGGAGGGTGGGGTGCGGCCTGAGGCTGGGGGGCCGAACCTGGCTCAGGCACACAAGCCCAGGCAAGGACTCAGTGGCCTCTGGCACCCTCTTGCGGGGCGGGGGTCCAGCCGAGTCAGTTATCACTGAGTTTCAGCCTTTGGTTCCCACTGGTCAAGGCGGCGACCGCCTTCCTGTGCTGCCTGCACCAGCAATTATTTGTCATTTCCCATGACATCAATCTACTCTTTTTCTCTTTTCTTTAGAGACAGGGTCTCGCTCTGTCGCCCAAGCTGGAACACTGTGTGTGTCGCAGCTCACTGCAGCCTCAGATTCCTAGCATCAGGCGGTTCTCCCACCTCAGCCTCCGGAGTAGATGGGACCACAGGCACGTATCACCACCGTGCTTGGCTAATTTTTAAATTTTCTATAGAGACGGGGTCTCCCTATGTTGCCCAGGCTGGTCTTGTTTTCCTGGCTTCAAGTGATCCTCCTGGCTCAGCCAGCCTCCCAAAGCACTGGAAATAATGGTATGAGCCACTGTGGCCAACCCTACTTTATAAAAATAATAATGATAATAGACAGGCTCTTGATCTGTCATCAAGGCTGGAGTGCAGCAGTGCAATCTTGGCTCACTGCAACCTCCACCTCCCCAGCTCAGGCGATCCTCTCACCTCAGCTTCCAGAGTAGCTGGGACTACAGGCGTGCACCACCATGCCTGGCTAATTCCTGTATATTTTTTGTTGGTAAAGACAACGTTTTGCCATGTTGCCCAGGCTGGTCTACAATTCCTGGGCCCAAGCAATCCGTTTACGTTGGCCTCCCAAAGTGCTGGGATTACACGCATGGGCCATCGCCCGGCCCTAAGTATATTATTTAAAAATAAAACATTTTATCTACAGAAAAGCAATATGGTTTTGTCAGACCCTGGCCAGGCTGCCTGGCTCCAAATCCCAGTTCCTGGGACTCAGTTTTCTCATCTGAAGAGCAGAGATGATCACAGGAATAAGGAATCGATGAGTTAATGTGTTAAAGCTCCAGGACACAGCCTGGCAAACCAGAAGCACTCAACATGTGCGAACAGTTGTTATTCCTTCTCACAACAGCCCTCTGTATCCGGGCCTTCTGCCTTGAGACACCAACACCCGCTGAGTCCCTCTCTCCTTCCTTCCAATAATCAGAAGACTTGAAGGCAAAACTAAAAAGTAAGTGGCGTTCTCTCTCTGCTTCTCGTCCCACCTGATCAGCCCGGGTGCCTGTGGGCATCACACAGGGAAACGCAGAGGAAGGATCTGAACGAGCCCCCGGTCCCCAACTCACTGCAGATCCTTGGTGTTGATGAGGAACAGGACCAGGAAGCTGCTACTGTTTTTCTGGAGAGGGCAGTCCTGGAAATCCCGGGTCTAGGCGGTGGGCAGGAGGGAGTCTTGGTTACTCCTCCCCTGGCCCAGCTCCACCCTGTCTCCCTCCCTGTCCACCCAGGGGCTCTTCCTGTTCCTGCCTCTGAGAAAGAACAGGGGCCTTTGGGTTACAGGTGCAGAGGACAGACCCCGACCCCTCCCCCTCCCTCCAGCCCCTTCTCCCGTCTTCCCCATTCCCTCCACTCACTGAATAGGAGTGAACTCTGCCAGATCGAACCCGGCTGAGACTGAACCCCACCTGGTGGATGGAAAAAAAAGGGGAGGGTGTGAGGGACAGTAGAGAACTCCCAGCTATCCCTTTCAGTAGCAATAGAAACCTAACCTCACATTTACTGAACACCTAATGTGTGCTAAATCCCACACACTCTCTCTTTTATTTTCAGAGTTGGGGTGGTGGGTGGACCTCATTCTGTTTCTCAAGTTGGAATACAGTGGCAGGATCATAGCTCACTGCAGCCTCGAACTCCCGGGTCCAAACGATCCTCTCACCTCAGCCTCCCGACTGGCTGGGACTACAGGCACACCTTACCATGCCTGGCTAATTTTAAAAACTTTTTGTAGAGATGGGGGTTCTCACTGTGTTGCCCAGGCTGGTCTTGAACTCCTGGCCTCAGGCAATCCTCCCACCTTGGCCTCCCAAAGTGCTAGGACTACAAAGCCTGAGCCACCGCGCCCTGCCTGTCCCCCAAGTCTTAAGAAAAGTGCCTAGCACATCCTGTTTAAGACATCAGTATTCCCAGTTACAGATGAGGAAACAGGCTCAGAGAGATCACGGGACTTGCACAAGATTACATGGGTAGAGGCAGAGCTGGGAACCCAGAACCAGGGGATTGCATCCTGCTCTCCTTTAGTAAACTCCTCAAGGTCCCTCACCAGCAGGGACTTCTCTTCTGCCTCCCGGAGGCCCAGCCGCAGGAGGCTCAACTCCACCTCCAGGGAGCCGTTGGTGTAGAAACCGAAGTTGTTCAGCTGGATGTCTGCTCGCTTCTCCCCCTGCCGGAGACCAACGAGGCAGAGGCAGTTCAGACCTCTGCCCAGCCCCAGGAGTCTGGCACGAGGATCCCCCGAAGGGCCTCCTGGTACCCCTCTGTTTAGGAAAGGCCCAAAGGATGACAAGAGAAAGTTGAGAGGGACTTCCTCCCTGCAGGGAAAGGGTGGTCCTGCATTCTCCGACTTCTCTTCTGAGCCCAGGAACAGAGATCCTGGGGCACGTGGAAGTCCCCCCACTGGGATGAGCACAACCCAGAGAACAGTTATTCACCTCGGAGGACCTGGCCACCTTCCGGAAGAACTTTTAGATTCCAGTTGAGCTCCCAGCAACATTTCAACGGAACCCCCCCAAATCCCATTAAGTGCCCCGAGGACCCCACTCTATAGCCCCCCCCAGGACCCCGCTGTGCGGCTTCAGGGTCTTTAGCGCCCCAAAAGTGATTCCAAGAATTTAAAGGACTAAGACCCAACCCGAGGGGAGGGGGTGTAGTCCCCAAGAGATGGAGCCACGCCCCCGAAGGGAGGGGCCCGACCCTAGCGATGCGGGCCCGGCAACTCCATCCGGAGGACGGAAGGGGATCCCGGGACGAGACCACTCCGGGCCCGGAAACGGGGGGCGCCGGACCACTCCATCCCGCGTCGGGGGCGGGGGAGGGCAGACGAGACCACTCCAAGCCAGGGGGCTTCTCCGAGACAAAGTTGCGCCCCCGACCCCAGACCCTCACGCGGCGGGCCTCACCGTCAGCGCCAGCCGGTGGATGCGCCCGGAGCAGCCGCCCAACAGCAACAGCAGAAGTAGCCGCTGCCCCCACCTCCCGCGGCCGAGCCCCCTCCTCTCGCTCACTGCCATCTCTGGAGCCACCGCCTCCCCGACTCCGCCTCTGGCGCCCAAGCCCGCCCACCGATGAGCCAATCGCCGAACGACGGGACCCGGCGCTTCGGGATTTCCAGTCCGTCAGCCAATCAACAATTGCCTCTCCGCAAGGCCGCCTACTTACGACACCCGATGGACAGCACCAGTTCCGAATGGGAGTGCCGACAACGCTTAACCCCCGCGCTCACTCTCACCAATCGCTATAAAGATTGTCCAGGATGTGATTTAATGAGCAGTTTATCTAACCAATTGTCATGGATCTGATATCCGGCCCTTGAAGCGGAATTTCTCCACCCAGTCTTAACGGTCCGGGACTACATTACCCAGAATGCAGCGGGAGCAGACAAGGGCAACAAGGCATTAAATAAACTACATTTCCCAGTATCGCCAAGGACGGACTTCCTCTTCTTGCCTCAGGGATGTGGCTCCCAGCCAGAGCTCAGGCTTTTGGTAAACACACGCATCTGTTCAGGCCTGACCTGTTTTCCTAATCTTCCTGGTCCACAGAGAGGCCTAAAGCTGGCCTCTGGTTAAAGTTTGACCCCAGGATGACCTATGACCTCAGGCTGAGACCCCAGCCTTAGGTTAAGCCTTTTATTCCAGAGTGAGGCAATTGGAGCTCCACCCCCAGATTACAGGCTAGACCGGACTCCGGGCTGAACTCTGACCCCAGGTGAACTCCCCCTGCAAGTTGAGTCCCAACTTCAGCCTGAAATTCTGACATCCCGTCGTCCCCCACACCACACACTGAGGCTTAATCTCTGGTTTAGGCCACCGATCTGGACTAGTCCTGACTCCAGATCGGACCTGACCCCTTACTGGGTTCCTAATCCTTCTGGTTAAGCCTCTGGCCTCAGTTTGAGACCCTATCCCCACCGTGGTGCTGACCTGGGTTGAACCCCAATTCCAATTTGTGTCTCTGAGCAGAGGTGAACTCAGAACTTTGCTAGGCTGAGCCCCCATTTCAGACGAGCCACTAAACTCACTGGGTTCAGTTGCCCAACTGCAATCAGACATTTTCTAGCTCAGAAGCCACCAGCAGGTGGGGCCAGGTCCCAGCAGAGACATCAGTCCCAGTGTGGGCTCCCAAAGCTCTCCTGGGCTCACCTGTATCTCTCTGTCCTGGGAGCCTGGGTGCTCTTGTGTAAGGGGAACGTATCCCCAAGGGCCCCCCTGCAAGAGGCCCCGCCTTCTCTGTAGCTACAGAGAAAGCGCCAAAGGCCGGAGAGAATGGGGGTGGGAATCCCTAGCGCCTCCTCTTCTCTTTCATCCCAGCACCTCAAAGGGATTTACAAGGTGTGAACAGACTTTTATGGGAGAGGTGACAGACTTCCCTTCTCCACGGCCCAGATGTCCCAGATGTCGGGGGGAGGGGCGGAGGCGGAATCTCAGGGGCAGTACTGAGAATTAAACCAGATTAAACCTTCATGGATGGGACTGGAAAATGGGCAGATGCAGGCGCTAACTGGAAGGCAGCTGGGGAAGGGCCTGGGCCTGGCGCCCCAAGGACAGCCCGTCCTCAGTTTCCCAGCGGAGACTGGGGGAGGGAAGGCAGGATGCGGTGCGGGAGCTAATGGACCCGGCCTTGGCGGAGGCGCGTCCTGGGTTGGATCGAAGCCCTCTCATCCGCCCTGTGGCCGGAGGGACCAGACCATTAGTGGGACGAACCTAGACGCCTGGAGCCGGGCCGGCTCGCAAGAACGGGGTGACCTCAGGTTGCCCCTGCAACGGGGTTGAGGAAGGACTTATTGAGTTTGGGGTTTTAGCATCTTGGCCCTTTAAGGAATAATTGCGGGGAAAGGGGAAAAGGAGATAGGAAGAACCGTTTGGAGTGGGGAAGGAAGATGAGAGGACGAGAGGGACCCCGGGGATTTGGAAAAATGGGTGGGGGTTCTTTAAGGGGTCCAGCAGAGTCGAGCGGCAACGTTTCTTTAAAAGGGGGCGGAGCGTCCGTTGGGCCCCGCCCCCGAAGCGCAGGACTAGGGCTCCGCGCGGGTGGGGGCGTGGCACAGCGTGCAG
>NW_012108696.1:4853798-4856092 GCF_000951045.1 Mandrillus leucophaeus
ATGGATTGGGGCACTGAGCTGTGGGTAAGTCCAATCGGCCCGCCTCTAAGTTCCTCTTTGCTGGGGTCCAGGTACCCCCCTTTTGTCCCCAGTGTATCTTAGAGGGGGCTCCGCGCCTTTCCCTTCCACCAACCCCTGGGTCCCCGCCCTCCACCCTCCGCCCTCTCTCGGAGTGTATCTGGGAGTCTCAGCACGCTCAGGGGCGAAGGGCAACTTTGCCGAACCGGCATGGGGAAACTGAGGCACAGAGTTGCGAGTGAGGCGGGCAGAAGGAATCCTGCGGCCCGGCCGGGGCGGCTGGGAGAGGTCACCTATTTTGGGCTCCCTGGCCGGGCAGGCGGCTTATCTTACGGCCCCTGGGTCCCTGCCCGTCGTCCGCCTGTCCGGCTGGGAGGGGGGAGGGGACCCTCTAGTCACCCTCATCCCCACCCACGTGGGACCTAGAAGTCCTGACCGCCCTTTCCCTCGCCTTTAATCAACACCTAGGGGCTGGGGAGGCTCATGGAGGGGAAGGGGGATGCTAAGCTCGGCCTAATCCCCCTCCCTGGCTTCCCCAGGCCCAGGGCGGGATCGCCCCCTGATCGCCTATAACCTCAGCCCTGGAAGCCCCAGAAATTTCCCCCTATCCTTGCCGGACCTCTGACCCCTCCCCTTCCTGGGGGTGGTGGAATCCCTGAGTTCTCAGTGCAGCGGGGGTAACCAGACCGCCACTCCCTCCTCCAACTCTGCGATTTCTTTTGGATGTGTAGTGGGGTCAGTGGGGGAAATTGAGTCACCCATTGGGGGATCCCGGGAAGCAAGGAGATTCAGGGAACCTGGTGCCTGCCCCCTGGCCACTCAGGGGCCCCCAGTCTGCGAGGAACCCTGCCCCTCTGGCCTTGACTCACGCCGGGCCGGCCGGATTTTCCGGAATCCGGGGGGATTAGGGGAGCCCGAGCTGGGGGAGTGGCCCTGTCCCCTTCCACGCCCCTCTTGGCGGTCCTATGTCGGAGACCCCTGTCTCCCGGCCGGGGTGGCTGGGCCCTGGGCGCTGTTCTCCGGCCCTTCCCGGGAAGGGGAGGGGGTTCCCGCCAGTTTCCTGCCTCCCCCCGCGCCACGCCGGGGCGGCGCCGGGAAGCCACTCCTAGGAACGCAGAGCCTTGGAGCTCCCTGGGAGTCTGGTCGGCGGGCTGTGGGGTCCCAAGATCGTGACCCCGGCTCCTCTCTCCTCCTCCCCCACCATGTCCCCTGTCAGGATCAGTTCGAGGTGCTCGAGCGCCACACGCAGTGGGGGCTGGACCTGTTGGACAGATACGTAAAGTTCGTGAAAGAACGTACCGAAGTGGAACAGGCTTACGCCAAACAACTGCGGTGAGACCCTGGGGTGGACGCTACGGAGGACGCGCCTGGGGCGAGGGGGAGCGGTGGGAGGACTGCGGGCTCAGCCCTCCTACCTCTGTCTCCCCTTAGGAGCCTGGTGAAAAAATATCTGCCCAAGAGACCTGCCAAGGATGATCCCGAGTCCAAGTAAGGTTGGAGAGGGGCTGCAGGGCTGGATTGGTGGGGGAGGGCGGTGCGTGGGTCTCACTTCCCCTCCCTCAGCTGGGACACCCCACACCGCTCCTCTCACTTCCCCCTCTAGAGGTGAGAGCAAGGATGAAAGATGCGGGATTATCTAGGTTGGAATCCTGAGTCCACTACTATGTAGATGAATTGCCTTGGGCTTGTGATTCAGGGTTTCTGCCACTATTTTCCTTAACTGTTAAATACAAAGGCCCCAGCAGTTACAAAACCGGTAACTTTGGGCAGATGACTTAAAGTTTTGCGCCTCTGTTTTTCTCATCTGCAAAATGGGATGATGATGATTCCTCCAGCTTTGTAGGTCTTGCATGAACACAAGCTGAGTTAATGTGTTAAAACGGTGTGCAGTCCATATTAAATGCCGTCAGGAGCATTTGACTTTACTTTGAGTCCCCAATTCCAAAATCCAAAAAGCCCTGCAAATCAAGTTGCTTTGGTCACTTGTTGGTGGCAGTCTCTGACCTGAACTTTTTGTTAATTGTAGTTTTCTTTTCTTTTCTTTCTTTTTTTTTTTTTAAGACAGAGGCTCACTCTGTCACCCAGGCTGGAGTGCAGTGGCGCCATCTCAGCTCACGGAAACTTCTGCCTCCCAGGTTCAAGTGATTCTCCTGCCTCAGCCTCCCTGGTAGCTGGGATTACAGTCACCTGCCACCATGCCCAGCTAATTTTAATATTTTCAGTAGAGACAGGGTTTCACCATGTTAGCCAGGCTGGTAATTGTAGTTTTGACTTTT
>NW_012108696.1:4856985-4861307 GCF_000951045.1 Mandrillus leucophaeus
GTGCCTGTGGTCCCAGCTATTTGGGAGCCTGAGGTGGGAGGATCACTTGAGCCCAGGAGTTTGAGGCTGCAGTGAGACGCGATCATGCCACTGCACTGCAGCCTGGGTGACAGCAAGACCCTGTCTCAAAAAAAAAAAAAAAAAAAAAAATTCTACTCAAAGGTTGGGGTTAAGGAATATGGACCACAACTTGTCATTGCTTCAAGGATTAAATTCTTGGGGCTTAACCCTTTTCCACCTGGAGGTGCGTCCTGGGGCATCAGCCTATTTGGGGGGCCTGACTCCCTGTTCCCCGATTCTCATCCTACCCCAGATTCAGCCAGCAACAGTCCTTCGTACAGATTCTCCAGGAGGTGAATGACTTTGCAGGCCAGAGGGAGTTGGTGGCCGAGAACCTCAGTGTCCGTGTGTGTCTTGAGCTGACCAAGTACTCACAAGAGATGAAACAGGAGAGGAAGATGGTGAGGAACTCCCCTCCGATTCAGGTTTTGCAAAGGGCTCCTGCTGGAACCCTGGCGAGCCTTATCGCTCTTCTTTCTGTAGCACTTCCAAGAAGGGCGGCGGGCCCAGCAGCAGCTGGAAAACGGCTTCAAACAGCTGGAGAATGTGAGTTTGCAGAGGTGGCAGTGACTGTGGCCCGGAGGCACGGGGGTCAGGGTTGCGGATCCTGGAGTCAGGGACCTGCCCTCTTTGTCAGACCTGGACCTTCCCTGCCCCATAGGCTTCCAGTACGCCCTTGTCCCCTACTTACTGGTTGACATCCCAACAATCCCTGAAACCTTGGTTTCCCACCCTGCTGTCTTTGGGAGGGTGGCTCCCTCACTCTGGTTCTGTCCCCTACACAGAGTAAGCGTAAATTTGAGCGGGACTGCCGGGAGGCAGAGAAGGCAGCCCAGACTGCTGAACGGCTAGACCAGGATATCAACGCCACCAAGGCTGACGTGGAGAAGGTATGTGAGGGGGTGGCGGGGTCTGGGACAAGCTTAGGGGGTCTGGGTGGGACGTGACCAGAACCTGGTAGTACCTTCCACCTCCTCATTCCTCAGGCCAAGCAGCAAGCCCACCTTCGGAGTCATATGGCCGAAGAAAGCAAAAACGAATATGCAGCTCAACTGCAGCGCTTCAACCGAGACCAAGCCCACTTCTATTTTTCACAGATGCCCCAGATATTCGATGTGAGTGCTCCCAGTTCTCAGACCTACCTTCCCGAAAGCCCCCAAATGTTAGCCAACTCCTACACATTCGTCAAAACCCCAGCTGCAATGTCCCAGTCCCTAGATTGAAAGGGAATCAGAAACCTATCATAACAGCGAGCTGTGCTTTTAATCAGCTGTTCTTCCTGCTGGGCATGCCTTTTACTTGTTTGTTTATTTACTTCTATAGAGAGATGGGGCCTGGCTCTGTCACCCAGGCAGGAGTGCAGTGGCGCAATCACAGCTCACTGCAGCCTGGAACCCCTGGGCTCAAGCAAGGTTTCTTTCCTTTTGAAATTCCTACTTATTATTTTAAGCTCCACCTCTAACAACCTCTCCGAAAGGTCTCGAATTTCCCCTCTCCTGTTTCAATCTAGCGCTCCATTCTCTGTCCCATCCCAGGCCCTGGAAGTATCAGGGCTGGTTCTGCTTTTTCTTCAAATCCCTGCTCCTTTGTCTCCTCCTTTGAGAAGCCTTTGCTGACCCCCTAGGCAGGCGTCCCCCTCTGAGATCCCCCTGGCACTGTGTCTCTCCCCAACCACACTGGGCTGGAGTCTCTTCTCTTCCTGACTCTGTCTTCCCCTCCAGACTGGCTTGGGGTTGGGGCCAGCGTGGAGTGCGATCATATTTGCAGAGTGAATCACTGTGCTTCTAGTCCCTCTGTTAGCACCCCTGAGCCACCCTTGTCCCCGTCCCTACAGAAGCTCCAAGACATGGATGAACGCAGGGCCACCCGCCTGGGTGCCGGGTATGGGCTCCTGTCGGAGGCCGAGCTGGAGGTGGTGCCCATCATTGCCAAGTGCTTGGAGGGCATGAAGGTGGCTGCAAATGCTGTGGATCCCAAGAACGTGGGTGCCTGGTCTGGGTCCAGTGGGCCATGGGAAGGGCGGAGGGAAGTCCCCATACGCTGGTCACTTGACTACTCATCCACTGTCCCCCTCCCCCAGGACTCCCAAGTCCTTATAGAGCTGCACAAGTCAGGTTTTGCCCGCCCGGGCGACGTGGAATTCGAGGACTTCAGCCAGCCCATGAACCGTGCACCCTCGGACAGCAGTCTGGGCACCCCCTCGGAAGGACGTCCGGAGCTCCGAGGCCCAGGCCGCATCCGCACCAAGCGCTGGCCCTTTGGCAAGAAGAACAAGGTGGGGGCCGGGACCCTTGGGATGGTGGGGGAGAAGGACAGTGAGGTGGGGACAGTGGGGCCCCTATTGAGTCAGCCCCAGCCGCCTGAACGCCGAGTCCCGGGCAGGAATTTTCCTCTTGGCTGCCAGCCCGGGCTGGAGGGAAGGAAGGCGGGCGGGCCGCTTGGCCTGGGAGTCCCCCGAGGCGAAGGCGGGGGCAGGGTGGGGAGGTCTGTGGCGTTTGTCTGCTGCTTCTCGGGATGCTGGGAGAAAACCTGCTGGTGGAATTCAGAGCTGGCCTGAGGGCTGGTGACACCATCCCTGGGGACTCCCCGAGTTTCTCTCTCCATCCTGCTGATGGGACTCCGGGAGCCACCCTGCACGTCCTGCTTTCTTGGGTTTTTGGGTTTTAATGTACCTTAGCACCCTTGGTTTATACCTTTGATTTATACTCTGGGTCCCTCTTGACTTACACTCTCATACCTCTCCTTGACTTCCACCTGCGATCCCCGAGCTTAAACCTCTGACGCCGCTAACCCCTCTCATTTTCCTGCCTTCCACTCCCTCTCAGCTTGTGGTTTTATTTTCGTTTATCTTTTGTGTCCTCCGTGGCCTCACACCTGTCTGAGACCTCGATTCCTGCATGCGTCTTCTAGACTGTCAGCCCAGAAAGCTAAGTGGACAGAGAGACATGGGCCTCCCTGCCTCCTGGACCCATGCTTGCTCCCGGACATAACATTCCAGAGACCTAGGAGATACCGGGGGTGTGAGAGTTCTGGCTTTCGGGCTTACAGTTCAACGTCCTCCCCGCCACCTTCCAGATGTTTTTGTGTCACTCCTGCATGCGTTTTCTCTGTGTGATTGTGTATCTTGAGTTGTGGTTTTCTTACCGTTTTTTTCTTTCTCCATTTTGTTTTTCCTTTTTTCTTTTCGCGTCCATCCGTCCATCCGTGCATCCATCCCTCCGTCCATTCGTCCTCATTCTCTACATCCTCCTACACCCCCCCACCCCTTCAACCTATCCCCTGTCTCTTATACACATCTAGATGTGTATAACCTCTCCCCCCTGGGGGGTCCCGTACCCTCGGCATTGCCTAACGGACCCCCGTCCCCCCGCTCCGGCCGTGACCCCTTGGCCATACTGAGCGAGATCAGTAAGTCGGTCAAACCGAGGCTAGCATCCTTCCGCAGCCTTCGAGGCAGCCGTGGGGTAAGTGAGGCCTCGGGGCAGGAGAAGGTGGTGGCCCTAGCCTGCCCAGCGGCGGGTGGCGGGACCCTGGGCTCGCTTCCTGCCGCTGGCTGGGCCCCTCTTCCCTGGTTGCCCAACCCAGACCCGCTTTGCTTTGTGCATGGCCTCGCTGCCAAGAACCATGGCTGGGGAAGGAAGTGAAATATCTCAGAAGGGTGCAGAGTCTGGCAGCCTAGACTCCTTGATCCCAAATTCAGCCCTCTACCCACCTTGCAGACAGTGGTGACCGAGGATTTTAGCCATTTGCCCCCAGAGCAGCAGCGAAAGCGGCTTCAACAGCAGTTAGAAGAACGCAGTCGTGAACTTCAGAAGGAGGTTGACCAGAGGTAAGGTGGTGGGGTGGGGAAGGGCAGGCAAGGAACATGATAAAATAGTAGATGATTTCCATTTATTTATTTATTTTTTAATTTTATTCTATTTTATTTTTATTTTGTGACAGGGTCTTACCCTGTTGCCCAGGCTGGAGTGCAGTGCCATGATCTCAGCACACTGCAGTCTCCACATCCCAGGTTCAAGCAATTCCTGTGCCTCAGCCTGCTGATTAGCTAGGACCACAGGCATGCACCACCATGCCCAGCTAATTTTTATATTTTTAGTAGAGGCGGGGGTTTCCCCATATTGGCCAAGCTGGTCTTGAACTCCTGGCCTCAGTTGATCTGCCTGCCTTGGCCTCCCATAGTGCTGGGCTTATAGGCACGAGCCAGTGCCCTGGTCTGTAAATGAATGACATTTAAGTGGTACTCAAAGATCTCCCCAACA
>NW_012108696.1:4865042-4866451 GCF_000951045.1 Mandrillus leucophaeus
GGGGGAGGGGAGGTGTTCGGAGCTGGGGGTCTCCCACTGTTTTCCATCACAGCCTTGGCTGTGCGTGGGTGATGTCAGGGAACCTCTGAGTCCAGAGTGGGCTGACCCCAGAGCTCTGCCCTGGAACGATTTTGCCGCCCCCTCCTCCCAGGCGTGGCTGGCAGAAGCTGAAAGTCGAGTCCTTAGCAACCGGGGAGACAGCCTGAGCCGGCACGCCCGGCCTCCCGACCCCCCTGCTAGCGCCCCACCAGACAGCAGCAGCAACGGCGGATCACAGGACACCAAGGAGAGGTGAGGGGTGACGCCAGAGTGAGTCTGTTCCCAGGGTCCCAGGGGGGCGTGTCTTTATCTGCCGAGTTCTCCCCAAACAGCTCTGAAGAGCCTCCCTCAGAAGAGAGCCAGGATACCCCCATTTACACGGAGTTTGATGAGGATTTCGAGGAGGAACCCACATCGCCCATAGGTCACTGTGTGGCCATCTACCACTTTGAAGGTGAGAATGGCCAGAGTGGGCTTGGCGGGGATGGGCGGCACTGTCTCTAGCTAGGTTCAGTTTAAATTTGCCTAAAGCAGGGCTGGGCGGGTGGCTCAGGCTTGTAATCCCAGCAGTTTGGGAGGCTGAGGCAGGCAGATCACTTGAGGTCAAGCATTCCAGACCAGTCTGGCGAACATGTTGAAACCCCATCTCCACTAAAAATACAAAAATTAGCCAGGTGCGGTGGCACACGCCTGTGATCCCAACTACTCAGGAGGCTGAGGCAGGAGAATCCCTTGAACCCAGGAAGCGGAGGTTGCAGGGAGCTGAGATCGCGCCACTGCACTCCAGCCTGGGCGACAGAACGAGACTCAGTCTCAAAAATAAAAAATAAAAATAATACATTTGCCTAAAGCAGATCTGGGCCCACCCCCACCCCCATCACAGGGTCCAGTGAGGGCACCATCTCTATGGCCGAGGGTGAAGACCTCAGTCTTATGGAAGAAGACAAAGGGGACGGCTGGACCCGGGTCAGGCGGAAAGAGGGAGGCGAGGGCTACGTGCCCACCTCCTACCTGCGAGTCACACTCAATTGAACCCTGCCAGAGGCGGGAAGACGGGGGGCTGTCGGCTGCTGCTTCTGGGCCACGGGGGGCCCCAGGACCTATGCACTTTATTTCTGACCCCGTGGCTTCGGCTGAGACCTGTGTAACCTGCTGCCCCCTCCATCCCCAACCCAATTCCACCTGTCACTCCGGACGGACCCGCTGTGCCTTCTACCATCGTTCCACCATTGATGTACATACTCATGTTTTACATCTTTTCTTCCTGCCGCTCGGCTCCGGCCATTTTGTTTTATACAAAAATGGAAAAAAAAAAAAAAAAAAAGAAAATTACATAAAGTTCCTGGAGTCGGTGCCTTATTAGAGGATTT
>NW_012108696.1:4868136-4869165 GCF_000951045.1 Mandrillus leucophaeus
CTGTGAGGCACAGGGCAGGTTTCCGCCTGAGGACGTGAGGAGCCTGGGACGACTCCTTTGGTCTCTTCCGGGGTCTTCAAAAACCTGGGGGTCCCTGTCTCTTATACACATCTAGATGTGTATAAGAGACAGGTTTTGAGGTGGGCGGCCCTGTTCCTATCAATACCGCTGGAAGCAGCGTTTGCTTGGGGCGAGAACCTTCCTGGAGTGGAGACGTCCCAGTTTGGGTGGGGCTCCGGGAGGCGTGGCGAGAGGCTCCCTTCCTGGGACAGGTTGGGTTTGGGGGTCCGGCCAGAGCTTGCCGGATCTGAAGTCTGCAGTACAGAGCAGAGGGAACGCTCACCTCGCAGGCGCTGGGCTGCCACCTTGCGGAATTTGGGTGCGTCCCGGGCCATGTGACGCGCCCCGTGCAGGGTGCGCAGCAGCCGCTCGCAGCTCTCATCCAGCGGCCCCGCGACTTCCTCGCCCTCCAGCAGGCGCACCATGGGTGCCACGTGCGGCAGCGCCACCTCGCCGGGGTCGCAGGGTCCTGCGGAAGGAGAGGGTCTGATCTGGGTTTGGGGCTGTAGATAGGGCATGGGGCAGAGGTGGAACCTAGGACAGATGCAAGGGCGGGGCTTAGGATTGAGCGACAGCGGGGTCTGTGGACAGGGGCCAGGAGCACAAGCCCCATATGGGGGGCGGGGTCTATGGCGAAGGGGCGGGGCCTAGGGAAAGGGGCTGGGATCAAGGCTGGTAAGGGGGCGTGGCCCTAGGAACAAGTCCCGTGTGGAGGGCAGGGCCTAGAACTGATGTAGGAACAGAGCATAGGACTAGATTAAGATTTCTGTTAAATTTGGTCTGGGCCCCCGGAGGATGCCAAGCCCCAGACCTTCACTCACCAGCGCCCTCATCCAGAGCCCGCATCAGCGGCTTCAGCTCCTGTTCAAAGGCCAGCGCAGCCTCCGTGTGGCTCCTTCGGAGCTGGCGCCACGTGTGCTCCAACCGGGACACCTGGGAGAAGAGACCTGCGCATGCCTCCTCTCCTGT
>NW_012108696.1:4869680-4871468 GCF_000951045.1 Mandrillus leucophaeus
GGTGGAGGGATTAAGGGTGCATGTTCTAGAGTCACGACAAACAACTTGATTTCCAGCTTCATCTCTGAGGTCTTGGGCAGCTTGTTTCACCTTTTAATTCCTCAGTTTCTTCATCTGTAAAATGGGTCAGGTATTAGAACTGGAAATGAAGTTGGCCAGGTGCAGTGGCTTACACGTGTAATCCAAGCACTTTGGGAGGCCAAGGCAGGCAGATGGCTTGAGGCCAGGAGTTTGAGACCAGCTTGGCCAACGTATGGAAATCCTGTCTCTACTAAAAATATAAAAATTAGCCAGGCATGGTGGCGTGCGCCTGTAGTCCCAGCTACTCTGGAGGCTGAGGCACAAGAGTCACTTGATCCCGGGAGGCGCAGGTTGCAGTGAGCCGAGATTGCGCCACTGCACTCCATCCTGGGCGACAGAGTGAGACTGTGTCTCAGAAAAAGATAAAAAATAACTGGAAGGAAGTTGAGCTCAGATCTGGTCTTTTCCAAAGGTCTATTATAGTCACGACTACCTGTATGTACAGACATAGAGGAGACGGATGAGAAACTAATGATAATGATAACAGTATTTATTAGTCACTTACTGTATTCTAGGCACTATTCTAAACAGTGTATATGGATTTATTCGAATTCTCAAGTTTTCCTGAGAGATTGCATGCAGATTTAAGATCCTGTCTTGTTTAGTGTTATATTTATTTATTTTTTCCCCACCGCCTCCTTCCCCTTGTTTATTTTTTATTTTTTTTTAATTGTTTTAATTTTTTACTAGAGACAGGTCTCACACTGTTGCCCAGGCTGGTCTTGAACTCCTGGCCTCAAGTGATCCTTCCACTTCAGCCTCCCAAAATAATGCTGGAATTACAGATGTGAGCCACCGTGGCCAGCCCAGTGTTATATTTTTGATGCTTAGAATAGTACCTGTATGCAGTAGGTACTCAATATGTATATGAGTAATAGTGAGGACTTACTAGGTATCAGGCATTGTATTAATCCTCACAATGCCCACATGAGATAGTTGGATCATTATCTCCATTTCCAAGATAAGCAAACAGCATCAGGGGTTCAATGATTTAAGCCAAGCTCACACAACTAGGAAATACTCAAACTGAGATTCGAACCCAGGCAGTCGGGCACTAGTATTTGCATCCTCAACCATTGTCATGCCTTGCTATTTGCTCCTTGATGCAAAACTCCTGTATTTTGCTTGTTAAATCACATGGAGCCTGGTGACTCATGCCTCTAATCCCAGCACTTTGGGAGGCTGAGGCAGGAGGATCCCTTGAACTCAGAAGTTTGAGACCAGCCTGGGCAACATAGCCAGACCCCATCTGTACTAAAAATTTTTGAAAAAAAAATCAGGCGAGTGTGGTGATGCGGGCCTGTAGTCCCAGTTACTCAGGAGACTGAGGCAGGAGTATCCCTTGAGCCCGGGAGGTCAAGGTTGCAGTGAGCCATGATGGCACCACTGCACACCAGCCTGGGGAAGGAGTCAGAGCAAGACCCTGACTCAAACAAAACAAAACAGCAACAAAAAAGCTCACAAGGAGCTATGTTTTCCTGTCTGCCTCTCTCCCTTGTCATAGGGAAGCCCTAAAGAAAATGAAGGATGTCTATGAGAAGACACCCCAGATGGGAGACCCCGCCAGCTTGGAGCCCCAGATCGCTGAAACCCTGAGCAACATCGAACGGCTGAAATTGGACGTGCAGAAGTATGAGGTCAGAAAAGACCCTGGGGAGGGGCGGGAGCCAGCGTGCCTGGCTGAGTCACTGCCGGGTGGGGGTAGGG
>NW_012108696.1:4872945-4879538 GCF_000951045.1 Mandrillus leucophaeus
AAAATTACATAAAGTTCCTGGAGTCGGTGCCTTATTAGAGGATTTAGATACTGGGACTGGAAGGATCTAACACCACGTTTCTTACAGGCCACACAGGGAACAAGGAAGGGAAGGTGACCTTGGGCACACCTTGGGTCAACCCTGCCTCCTTCTGGAAGTTGGCCTATATCATTGTCAGTGGGTGTCTGCTTGTGACTCAGGTAGGGAGAAGGATACCAAGTTTCCTTTTCTTTTTCTTTTTTCTTTTTGAGACAGCCTTAAGCAGTTGCCCAGGCTGGAGTGCAGTGGCGTAATCTCAGCTCACTGCAGACTCCACCTCCCGGGTTCAAGCAATTCTGCCTCAACCTCCCAAGTAGCTGGGATTACAGGTGCACACCATCACGCCCAGCTAATTTTTTGTATTTTCTGTAGAGGCAGGGTTTTGCCATGTTGGCCAGGCTGGTCTCGAACTCCTGACCTCAAGTGATCCATCCACCTGGGCCTCCCAAAGTGCTGGGATTATGGGTGTGAGCTACCGCGCCCGGCCGGGACACCAAGTTTCATCCCTTCTGAATGCAGTGCAGCTTCTGAGAATGGGTAGCATTTATTGAGGATCTACTGTGTGCCAGGCATTCTCCACCTGCGGTCTCATTCCCAGCCACAATTCTTAGAAAGTACACATTTACATTTTGTAAAAGTTTTTTATTTTTCAGTTTTTGTAGAGATGAGGTCTCACCATGTTGCCCTGGCTGGTCTTGAACTCCTGGCCTCAAGCCTTCCTTCCGCCTCGGCCTCCCCAAGTGCTGAGATTACAGGCCTGAGCTGCTGCACAGCCATGATTTTGTTAAAGGCAGACACAGAGAGGTGAAGTGATCTGCTAGAAATCACAGCTTTTAAGAAGCGGAGTCACATTTGAACTCTGGCCTCTGATGCCAGATCTGCAGGTCACATGTTCACCATGCCCCGGATGACCCTGACTGCCCTCCCCACCTCTGCTGTGAGGCACAGGGCAGGTTTCCGCCTGAGGACGTGAGGAGCCTGGGACGACTCCTTTGGTCTCTTCCGGGGTCTTCAAAAACCTGGGGGTCCCGGGTGTGAAGAAAGGGGTCTGCGCTCTCAGCTGTCAGGCTCCAGGCGCTGTGACAGGACGCCGAGGACGCGCTGGAACTTCTCAAAGCGTTCAGCGCGCGGAGCTCCCGCGCCCCGGCTACCCCAGAGCAGCCTCCGCAGGAAGCCGGTGGTCAGGGCCTCCCTCAGCTCTGGGTTAGGCCGGAATCCTGGAAACAAGGTCAGGTGGGCTGGGGGCGGGGCCCAGGCGCCCGCCTCGCCCCTCCCAACCTCCCGCACCTGCCTTTCCCCTGAGGACTTTGACCCAACAGCGGCCCGGGAGGGACTTGCCCCACCTGCGGGATGACTAGGCGGGGTCAGAGGGGAGGGGGCTTCCAGCCCTCTGCAGGAATGGGGGTGGGGTGCCTGAGGGGCTCTACTAGAGTGCAAGGGGGTGGCCTGTTCCAGGTGCCAGATCCTGGGGGTCCCGCCTTAGGGGCTGTGCCTGGACGTGGGGCCGCACCGGTGGCGGGATCCCAGGTTGTCGGGGAAGGTGGGGGATCTTGTCGGCTGGGCTGCCCTAGGATAGGAGGGAGGAATCGTTTGGAGGGAGCAGGGCGTTCCTCGAGATCGAGATCCCTGGGGTGCGGGATCGTTCTAGGTGGGAAGGGGGAGTGGGGACCCACGGAGGTGGCTCTGGGGGCAGGACAGCCCGTTTTGAGGTGGGCGGCCCTGTTCCTATCAATACCGCTGGAAGCAGCGTTTGATTGGGGCGAGAACCTTCCTGGAGTGGAGACGTCCCAGTTTGGGTGGGGCTCCGGGAGGCGTGGCGAGAGGCTCCCTTCCTGGGACAGGTTGGGTTTGGGGGTCCGGCCAGAGCTTGCCGGATCTGAAGTCTGCAGTACAGAGCAGAGGGAACGCTCACCTCGCAGGCGCTGGGCTGCCACCTTGCGGAATTTGGGTGCGTCCCGGGCCATGTGACGCGCCCCGTGCAGGGTGCGCAGCAGCCGCTCGCAGCTCTCATCCAGCGGCCCCGCGACTTCCTCGCCCTCCAGCAGGCGCACCATGGGTGCCACGTGCGGCAGCGCCACCTCGCCGGGGTCGCAGGGTCCTGCGGAAGGAGAGGGTCTGATCTGGGTTTGGGGCTGTAGATAGGGCATGGGGCAGAGGTGGAACCTAGGACAGATGCAAGGGCGGGGCTTAGGATTGAGCGACAGCGGGGTCTGTGGACAGGGGCCAGGAGCACAAGCCCCATATGGGGGGCGGGGTCTATGGCGAAGGGGCGGGGCCTAGGGAAAGGGGCTGGGATCAAGGCTGGTAAGGGGGCGTGGCCCTAGGAACAAGTCCCGTGTGGAGGGCAGGGCCTAGAACTGATGTAGGAACAGAGCATAGGACTAGATTAAGATTTCTGTTAAATTTGGTCTGGGCCCCCGGAGGATGCCAAGCCCCAGACCTTCACTCACCAGCGCCCTCATCCAGAGCCCGCATCAGCGGCTTCAGCTCCTGTTCAAAGGCCAGCGCAGCCTCCGTGTGGCTCCTTCGGAGCTGGCGCCACGTGTGCTCCAACCGGGACACCTGGGAGAAGAGACCTGCGCATGCCTCCTCTCCTGTCTTCCCAGTCACCCGCACTCCAGCTTCCTCCACTCCCTGCTCCCCACGAACCTGGGGCATGAGCAGGGCGCCCATGACCGCAGCCAGCCCGGGCAGGTCCCCCGCTGCCCCTGGCCGCAGCGCCAGCGCCAGCTCTACCAGGCCCCTCAGTGCGGCTGCGCGCTCCTCCAGCGGCCCCGAGCAGCCCAGCACTGCCAGTGCCCCGGCCAGCGCCAGTGTCTCATGCCTGCAGAAGCGGAGGGCAAGGGTCTGGGGGAAGTGGGGAGGTTTGTAATGCAGGGGTGAGGGGGGACAGGATGTGGCATTGCCCCATCTCCCTTCTTCCCTGGGGAACCATGAGTGGGGAGCTGTTTGGAGACTTTCGGAAGTCGGGGGGAATTGGCCTTCCCCAGCCAAGATTCCAAGCGGCTGGCTCACCTCTCCAGCAGTTCCAACCTCAAGCGACATCCATGGGGAAGAGTGAGCAGCTCCAGGCCAGATGAGACCCCCATGTTGTCCCGCTGATCCCTGGTCACTCCCAGGAGGCCTGTGGCCTGCGGAAGGGAATGGGGAAGTCAGGTGAAGTGTGATTATGTAGGTATGGTGGGGTCTTGCCCTGGGCCTGGGGAGGAGCATCTCAGCAGGTGACCCACCTGGCAGTCTACCAATAGCAGGTGAAGGGCAGTGCTCCCAGGATGGTGTTCCAGGAACAGGCCACGGAGAGTATGCAGGACTTGGGGTTCCAGGGGCCGATTCTGGGGGCCCAGGAGGCAGGAGGGGGTATCAGGGGGGCAGAAAGAGATCTCAGCCTGTGGTCTTGTAAAACATCTGTTTTCTTCCTCCTCATCCTCCTCAGCCTCCCACCATGGGGCCTCTGGCTCTGGGCAGCTTTGGCTCAGGGATGTTCCCTGGACACAGGATACTCGGGGCACCAGCTCGCAGTACATTGGGGGACGTTCAGAGGCATCAGGAAGTTCGAAGGAGGGTGTCCGGGGAGGCTTCGCTGGTGCCTTGGCTTGAAGCTGCCCATCGGAGGCTCTGAGACTGTTGGCAACAGTTCCCAGGGGAGCAGGGGCCTTCAGCAACACGGGGTCACTGCCCGTTCGGGGCAAGGCAGATACGGGCATGGCGAAGGCTTCTGGAGATCATACAAGAGGGGTCAATGGGAATACACAGAGAAGATTGCTGAATGGCCGGGGGTGAGAGCTTCATGGGCTACTACCCACCTGATCCATCCACTCATTCCAATAATGGGGTATCCCAACCTATCCAGGGGCAGTTTTGAATTTCAACAACCTCAACAGTAGAAATGCTAACATGCTTACACATGGTTGGAAAACTTTGGCATCTCTATCGTTCTGTAAATTCTTTTTAAAAATTTTTTATTTTATTTTATAGAGATGGGATCTCACTGTGTTGCCCAGACTGGTGGACTGGTGTGGAATTCCTAGTCTCAAGCAAGCCTCCCTCCTTGGCCTCCCAAAGTGCTGGGATCACAGGCATGAGCCACCTTGCCTGACCCTATGAATTCTGAATACTACATTTTAAATTTGAATTCTTTGTTTTTGCCCCTCTGACTGAAAGGTGGTAAGCAGTGACCCCACGAAATTAAAATTTTTTTTCAAAAAAAAGGATGAAGGTGAAGGTTGATGCCTGTAATCTCAGCATTTTGGGAGGAGTCAAGGTGAGAGGATCGCTTGAGGCTAGGGATTCCAGACCAGTCTGGGCAACATAACAAGATCTTGTCTCTACAAAAAGTTAGAAAATTAGCTGGTATAATGGCATGCACCTGTGGTCCCAGCTACTTGGGAGGCTGAGGTGGGAGGATCACTTGAGCCAGAGGCTGCAGTGAGGTATGACTGCACCACTGCACTCCAGCTTGGATGACAGAGTGAGACCCTATCTCGAAAAAAAAAAAAAGATATCTATGTATCTATAATTAAGTATAGATATATCTCTCTATGTCATATCTATACAGATAGATATCTATATATTATATAAATATATAATACATACTTAAATTAAGTATATCTTAAAATTAACATTAAATATATAATGTTGCCCTATATATTATATATAATTACATTTATATATGATAGATATTTTACTTTTTTAATGATAATATATATATTATATCTCTCCATAGATATATCTATATAAATATATATAATTAATACAGATATCTATAGAGAGGCAGAAAGTATAAAAAATTCACAACCAAACCATGTATGGTATGACACTCAGATAAGTATCAAAGAAACCAAGCTTATTAAACTTTCTTTTTCTTTTTTTTCTTTTTTATTTCTTCTAAACAAACAAACAAACAAAAAAGCAACAAAAAAAAACCAGGATACACGTGCAGAATGCGCAGGTTGGTTACGCGAGCATCCGTGTGCCGTGGTGGTTTTTGCTGCACCTACTGGATCCCTCCTCTCAGTCCCCTCCCCTCATCCTAAACTTTTAAATGATGTCATTTGTAAGTTGGTGGCATGTTGACCTCCTGGACTATTAGTACTTAAAACTGTACTAAGACTTTTGGGAGACTGTATTTACCATGCCTTTGAATAGGCTCTTTTCTAGGAACTTGAAACCATCCAACAGTGCCTGGCTCACTCTGAGTTAATTAAGGTCCAAAGTGCTCACTGTAGCTGAAAAATCCTCACAATCTGAGTCCCAGGGTCTCTCTCTCTGACTCTCCCCTCATTCCCTCTGCTTCAGCTACACTCATCTGTCCCTCCTTCCCTCCCTCCCTCCCTTCATTCCTTCCTTCCTTTCTTTTCTTTCTTGACGGAGTCTCACTCTGTCACCAGGCTGGAGTGCAGTGGCGCCATCTCAGCTTATTGCAACCTCTGCCTCCCAGGTTGAAGTGATTCTCCTGCTTCAGCCTCCTGAGTAGCTGGGACTACAGGCACCACCACACTCAGCTAATTTTTGTATTTTTAGTAGAGATGGGGTTTCACCATGTTGACCAGGATAGTCTTGATCTCGACCTCGTGATCCGCCCGCCTCGGCCTCCCAAAGTGCTGGGGATTACAGGCCTGAGCCACTGTGCCTGGCCTTCCCTTACTGTGTTTTATTTTCAACGGGGTTTCACCATGTTGGCCAGGCCGGTCTCGAACTCCTGACCTCAAATGATCCACCAGCCTTGGCCTCCCAAAGTGCTGGGATTACAGGCATGAGCCACTGCGCTCAGCCTTGTAAACACACATTTTAAGCACCCACAAAGTCCCTGAGTGTTTCAAGTCATCGCGATTGTCATCATTTTCTAAAGCAAGAAATTGAGGCTCCAACAGGTTCCTGCACCTGACTAAGATCTCTTAGGTGGTGAGTTGCAAAGCCAATCCCTGAACCACAGCCCGTTCTGGTAGACACTCACCTATCCCAGTGGGGTCGTCTCTTGACTGTCCCATATGTGCCAAATCTGCAGGCTGACTGTTGCTCCACTTCCTTGCCCTGGAGGACAGAGTGGGAGAGACCTGTAGTCCCCACCTAAGCAGAGTGTCCCTCACCAATATCTGGAAAACCCTGTGTCCAGTTACTCTGTACCAGTGAGTCTCAACCACCCAAGGTGACCTGCGTCCAGGGGACTCTTAGCAACGTGTGGAGACATCTTTAGTTGTCACAACTAGTAGCATCTAGTTGGATGGAGCTCAGAAATTCTGCTCAACATCCTACGATGCACACGACATCTCCACCTCCTTCCCCACAACTAAAAATGTTCGGGCCTAAAACTCAACCAAGGCCAGGCGCGGTGGCTCACACCTGTAATCCCAGCACTATGGGAGGCCGAGGCGGGTGGATCACTTGAGGTCGGGAGTTTGAGACCAGTCTGGCCAACATGGTGAAACCCTGTCTCTACTAAAAATACAAAATATTAGCCTGGCGTGGTGGCTCATGCCTGTAATCCCAGCACTTTGGGAGGCCGAGGCAGGTGGATCACTTGAGGTCAGGAGTTTGAGACCAGCCTGGCCAACATG
>NW_012108696.1:4879968-4881645 GCF_000951045.1 Mandrillus leucophaeus
AAAAAAAAAAAAAAAAAGAAAGTCAACCATTGAGTTGGAAAACCCTGAGAGTGCTGGGTGTTCTTAAGGAGGCAGGGAGACTGTGAGTACCTGAGACGCTCTGTCCGAGCTGGGCCATTCATCAGGGTGTCCTCGCTAAAGCTGCGTCGCAGAGGCCTCTGCCAAGTCACAGGCCTGGAGACCACAGCCCCTGTGGCCTGGGACAGTGGGCGCCTGCCTGTCACGTAACTGTGAACCAGAGCGGGCATGCTGGGGAACTGCTCATCCTCCAGTTGAAAGAGAGCTGTGGGTCGGCCTGGCCGGGGACGCAGGGCCACACGGAACACCTCAAAATGGAGGGCTGAGCCCCGCCAGCGGCAGGAGATCACGGGGTGGCCCCCACGAGACCCAGAGGCACGAACCAGGAAGTCGCCATCTTGCTGAAGAAGAGCTTCAGCCTTCTGTGGATGGAGGTCAGCGGGCAGAGGAATTAAGAATGAGCCCAGAGCAGTGGTTAGTGGTGTCTCCCCCCATCATCACCCCCACCACCCAAGAAAAGCTACCCCAGTGAAACTTCTGTGGCAGACAAAGACTGGGAAGTTTCACACCAAGTTCTGTCCCCTATTCTGCTGGCACCTATGTAGACTACATTTCCCAGGCTCCCTTGCAGCTAGGGTTGTCATGTGATAACTGGCCAATGGGATGTGGGGTAGAAGGGCTATGGGAAATACCCAGACCTGGTCCATAAAACCCTCCTGCACAGTCTTGTAGGTTCTGTCCCCTATCTGTCAGCTGATATCCCCAAAGCCCTGAGGGATGACAGAACTACATGATACACTTGGCTCCCGACTGATTTATGGAGCTTTGCATCTCCACTTCTCAACCACCTTGGACTATGACATTAACATATTGACTGTGTTTAGCTGGTGATATATTGGGAATGTTTGTAACTAGCCACTAGGTGATGCTGACCGATGCAACATCCAATTTGGTAAATGCACTGGGCTTGTTATGCAACTATGGCTTCAAGAGACGCCATTAGCTGGATGCTTCCAGATTGGGGCCCCCTCTTTTATAAACATTTGCAAGCAGTCTTATGCTAGCTGTGGTGGCTGGTGTCAGAATAGGGTAGGAAGGGTGGGGCACAGTGGTTCACACCTGTAATGCCAGCACTTTGGGAGGCTGAGGCAGGGAGATTACTTGACATCAGGAGTTTGAGACCAGCCTGGGCAACATGGCAAAACCCTGTCTTTACCAAAAAATATAAAAATTAGCTGGGCGTGGTGGTGTGCACCTGTCATTCCAGCTACTCAGGAGACTGAGGTGGGAGAATTGCTTGAACCCAGGAGGCAGAGGTTGCAGTGAACCGAGATGGAGCCATTGCATTCCAGCATGGGTGACAGAGCGAGATCATGTCCCAAAAAAAAAAAAAAAAAAAAAAATGGTGTGGGGCAGCAGGCAGAAAGGCCAGGACCCCAGAGAGAGGCAAAGTAGAGGTGAATGTGGAGTCTGGGCACTGAATAATAGATGTAGCAGACACACGTGTAACCCTTACTATATGTCAAGCACTGCTTTAAATGTAAAGGGCATTAACTCCTGTAATTCCTGTAACAAGGGTGGTAGGTATTATTATACCTTTTTTCTTTTTTTTTCTTTGAGACGGAGTTTTACTCTTGGTGCCCAGGCTGGAGTGCAATG
>NW_012108696.1:4882510-4883585 GCF_000951045.1 Mandrillus leucophaeus
GTGTTAGCCAGGATGGTCTCGATCTCCTGACCTCGTGATCCGCCCGTCTCGGCCTCCCAAAGTGCTGGGATTACAGGCTTGAGCCACCGCGCCCGGCCCGGGCTTTTAACTATTAAGCTATACTGCCTCTCATGATTTCATTAGATGCTCAGGGTCCCAGAATTTTTGGGGGTGACAACTGAGTTTCAGATGGAGGTGGGAGCCTCAGATTTATTTGTTTGTTTATTTATGTTTTTGACAGAGTCTCACTCTGTCACCCAGTCTGGAGTGCAGTGGCACAATTTTGGCTCACTACAACCTCTGCCTCCTGGGTTCAAGAGATTCTCCTGCCTCAGCCTCCCAAGTAGCTGGGACTACAGGTGCATACCACCACATCTGGCTAATTTTTGTATTTTTAGTAGAGATGTGGTTTCACCATGTTGTCCAGGCTGGTCTTGAACTCCTGACTTCAAGTGATCCCCCTGCCTCGGCCTCTCAAAGTGTTAGGATTACAGGCGTGAGCCACCGTGCCTGGCTCAGGAGCCTCAGATTTAGAGGGAAATACCAGGAGGTAGATGGAGTTCAGAGGGAGAGACAGCCTGAGCCAAGAGTGGTTTGGGGGGCATTAGGACTCTCCTTAAGCTTCATCACCAATCTCATCATCCCAAAGAAAGTGATAATTTAAATATAGTGACAGTCCCCAACCAGCCAACCTTCAAGACAGTCCCCAGCCCTCTGCCATCTGTCCCAATAGACCTTGGCACTAAGTCCCTCATCCAGGGACCCAGGAGTCCTCAGCAAAGGTGGGAGAGACTCCCCACTAGATGGTGCCGAGGCCTTGCTGTGGGTGGTACCTGGCGGGACAGGAGGCCGTGGTACCAGGGTTGGCCAGCAAGGTCTTCTCCATCCTGTGGCACCTGCATGGAGCTCTTGGGGACAGAGGGTTCAAGGGCTGAGCTCTGCACTTGCAACAGGCCTCAGTCTTCCACATCTGTAAAATGGGAATAATTAGCCCTGCTTGAGTGTCTGGGTCAGCTTCTTCTATCCTCTTCTTAATTTTGGAGACAGCTCCATCAAATCTTTTTTTTTTTTTTTT
>NW_012108696.1:4889597-4896003 GCF_000951045.1 Mandrillus leucophaeus
TGCCTGGCCCATTTTTTTTTCCAGCCTTTTTTTTTTTTTTTTTTGAGTCAAGATCTCTCTCGATTGCCCAGGCTGAGTGCAGGGGAGCAATCATGGCTTACCCACAGCCTTGACCTCCTGGGCTTAAGCAATCCTCCCATCTCAGCCTCCTGAGTAGTTGGGACAACAGTTACATGCCACCTATGCCTGGCTAATTTTTGTATTTTTTCTTTTTTTTTGTAGAGACAGAGTTCTGCTATGTTGCCCAGACTGGTTTGGGACTCCTAACCTCAAGTGATCCTCCTGCCTCAGCCTCCCAAAGTGCTGGGATTACAGGCATGAGCCAACATGCCTGGCCTGCTATCCCTATGTTAAAGATGGGGAGACTGAGGCCCAGAGAGGTCAAATACCCTGCCCAAGGTCACACACAATATAAGTTGTAGGGTTTGGATTTGAACCTAGGGTGTCTGGGTCTAGATTATGGGCTTTTAACTTTTTTTTTTTTTTTTTTTTTATGAGACGGAGTCTCTGTCTGTGGCCCGGGCTGGAGTGCAGTGGCCGGATCTCGGCTCACTGCAAGCTCCGCCTCCCGGGTTCACACCAATTCTCCTGCCTCAGCCTCCCGAGCAGCTGGGACTAAAGGCGTCCGCCACCACGCCCGGCTAGTTTTTTGTATTTTTAGTAGAGATGGGGTTTCACCGTGTTAGCCAGGATGGTCTCGATCTCCTGACCTCGTGATCGGCCCGTCTCGGCCTCCCAAAGTGCTGGGATTACAGGCTTGAGCCTGTAGTAGTAGAAATGGGTTTCTCCATGTTGGCCAGGCTGCTCTCGAACTCCTGACCTCAGGTGATCCACCTGCCTCAGCCTCCCAAAGCACTAGGATTACCAGCATGTGCCACTGCGCCTGGCCATGCCTGGCTAATTTATATATATATAAATAAATATATATCGGGTCTTACCATGTTGCCCAGGCTGGGTGAACATTTTTGATTATGTGGCCAGGGAAGGTCTCATTGAGTAAAGTCTGGAAGGAATTCTGGGGAGTGTGCCAGGTGACTGGGTGAAAAAACATCCCAATCAGGGGGAATTTAACTTACAAACGTCCATGGCTTCTCGGCAACCTATGCGCACACTCAGAGGTTCTCAGGATAGGTGCAAATCTAACCCCTATTTTTTGCTTTAGAATGCAACACTGGGGGGGCCAGGCGCAGTGGCTCACTCTTGTAATCCTAGCACTTTGGGAGGTAGAGGCGGGTGGATCATCCGAGGTCAAGAGTTTGAGACCAGCCTGGCCAACACAGTGAAACCCTGTCTCTACTAAAGATACAAAAATTAGCCAGGCATGGTGGCGTGTGCCTGTAGTCCCAGTTACTCAGGAGGCTGAGGCGAGAGAATCGCTTGAACCCGGGAGGTGGATCCTGCAGTAAGCCGAGATCACACCACTGTACTCCAACCTGGGCGACCAAGCAAGACTCCATCTCGCGGGGGAAAAAAAAATGTAACCCAGGGTTAAGATTTTTAGAAGGTCACATTTTGTAGCAATGTCAGCAAACAGCAATGTTGCCTTTGCAGGTCCTTGTATTTCAGAGCCCATATATTTGGTCATCATGATGATCGAATTTAGATCTCAGACATTTTGGTAGTTTCCTAATAATCTCACAGGCCTCAGGGCCAGTGTGTCTCAGGTGTCTGTCTGGTGGGGGAGATTTCTCTGGATGGTCCAGAAGAAGATAATCTGCTTCTTACTCTCCTGCAAGCTCTCCCCGCAGCCCAGCAAAGTCTTCTGGGTCTGGTAGGGTCTGCAGAGAAATTTCTGTCTCCTGAGTCAGCAGGAAGTTCCCAGACTAGCCCTAGGTGGCTTTAGGGGAGGAGCTCTGGGCAGGGAGCCAGCTGCCCGTGCCGCATACCTGAAGCCAGGTGTGTCTTTGGAATGCCTTTGCACTTCCTGTTTGTCACCTGGACCAGGGCTAGCCTCGGTCTCAGAGTCTCCCAACCCCAAGTTCCTGCCTTGTGTCTCCCTTAGTGAGAGTGAAGTTGAGTCAATGGCAAGGTTCTGGTTAGTTTGGGGACACAGGGTGGCCATAGGTCAGCCAAAGGCCAACTAAGTCATTCTCCTGCCTCTGAGTCCTTTGGGATCATTTATTCGGGCACAGAAGAGAAGAAGGGGGCACAGTCAGGCATCAGACCAAGCATGGGGAGAGGAGAGGGAATTATTCATGTTCCAGTTGGATCATAAACATGTGTCCACGTGTGGGGAGGGATGTGGAGGGTGGGAACCACCAGCACAGGCGATACAAACACAGATGTATGCAGGACTCGCTTTTGACATTGGACGAACATTGCTGGAGTACTTGCTGTGCACCAGGCTCTGTTCTAGAACCTAGAGATACAGTGACTAAGGAGATTAAAGCCTGGCACCGCCCTACCCTCCAGAGCTTGCAGTCAGCTGGGCAAGAGAGACCACAAACAAGCGCGAGATGAATGGAGAAGACAGACCATTTCTAAGAGTTATCAATGAAAGTGATAAGCCAGGGAGATGTGATAAAGGAGGCTGGACAGGACAGCCTCTCCTATAAAGTGACATTGGAACTGAGACCTCAGTACAGAAGGAGGCAGTTAGGCAAAGATTGCGAGGAGTCGTCTGGGTGAGGCGTACAGTAAGGGCAAAGGCCTGGAGGTGAGGTGGACTTGCTTTTTATATTTTACATCATCAAGGCGGCTGGTGTAGCCGGAATATCATGAGCAAGGAGCAGATAGGAGGGCAGCGATGTTAGAGAGATCAGGAGGAGAGACCGGGCAGAAACTGGTGGACTTTGAATTTTAATCTCTACTGCCCAAGGGTTTTAAGTAAAGGAGGGGCCCGATCTGATTCGCCGTTTAAAAGGATCACTCAGGCAAAGATGGAAACAATGGCTTTCTGTGCTGCACAGGAAATACACTTAGGGGATCACGCCCAGGTGAGCCCGGGCACACCGACACGCGTAATGCACAGCGACCCACTCATTCGCGAGGTGACCTCTTCTACCCCAGATCCTCCCTGCGAGCCGGTGGCCCCACCTGGAAAGAGAGGACGCCCCATCCCAATAATCTTGGTTCTGGATCTGTCCTGGGGGTCCACTCACCTAGGCAGGACCCGCGGGGCTCCCACGAGGCTGGGACCAGGCGGAAGCTGAGGCTCTGCGGCTCGGGGCTGCTGTCACCCCCGCCCTCCACGTTGCCACCGCCCCAGCCTTCCGAGACCACACCTAGCGGGAACCCAGTCCAGTTACCTGACCACGGCTCCTGCAGGCCCCGCCCCCTGCAGGCCCCGCCTCAAACTAACTTCCCAGGCTCTTGCTCCGCCCCCTTGAAACAATTTTTTTTGCTACTAGCCACGCCCCCTGTGCGTGGCACCGCTTTCTCCATAGACCCGGCCCACTAGGGGAGCACTGCGCATCTTTTCCTGGCAATGGCCCCGCCCCTTGCACATAGCCACGCCCACCCCCGAGTGACCACGCTGACTCGCAACCACCTCCTTCTTAGCCCCGCCCCTTAGGGAAATAGAACAAATTTCATCCCAACTTTCCCGCCCCCTAGAACCCGGCCTCTCCCTTCCACCCAGGCGGCCCCAAGCACCCATGGTCCTTTGGTACCAGGGTGGGGTGGGGTGGGGTATCTCTCTCCCTTCCCCGCCAAGGCTCTGGGTCAGGACAGGGCAACTCCCTCGGGCTCTTACGCCAGGCTGGGGTAGCTGCGGCGGCTGTGACGTAAGGAGGGGTGCGCTTCCTCCAGACCGCCCTCCTGGATTTTCCGGAAAGAAGCCCCATTTGGGTGGCGGGTTTTGTGGAGAGATATCCGGGAAAACGCGACAGCTTCCTTCAGTGACAGCACGCTGGAGGGGGGCGGGACTTTGGGGGAGGTGGAAGGCAAATCATTCAGGTGGTTTCCTAGGTGGGAGGAAGGGTAGGGGGGACTTCCATTATGATGCCTGGAGATGAACAAGAGAAAAGGTGACAGGGACCTAGTGCAAGAGAGAGGACGCTTTGGCCACGTTTATTGATAAGTTCCTCATATTGACATCAGTCGTGTCTTGTAGAGACGGTGTCTTGCTATATTGCCCAGACTGGAGCGCAGTGGCCTGATCATAGCTCACCGTAGCCTCAACTTCCTGGGCTGAAGCGATTCTCCCGCTTTAGCCTTCCAAGCAACTGAGGCTAAAGGTGCACACCACCACGCTCAGCTAATTTTATTTTATTTTTTTGTAGAGATGGGGTCTTAGTATGCTGCCCAGGCTCTGGAACTCCTGGGCTCATGCGATCTTCCTGCCTTGGCCTCCCAGAGCGCTGGGATTACCGACATGAGCCACTGTGCTTGGCCCCGTAACCACAGTCTGAAAAGCAGTAGCAGCAGCTAACATTTATTGAGCACTCACTGTATACCAGGGCTGTTCTGTCAACTGGCTTTTTTTTTTTTTTCTTTTTGAGATGGAGTTTCACTCTCATTGCCCAGACTGGAGTGCAGTGGTAGCAATCTCAGCTCACTGCAACCTCCACCTCCCAGGTTCAAGCGATTCTCCTGCTGCAGCCTCCCGAGTAGCTGGGATTACAGGCTAATTTTTGTATTTTTAGTAGAGACGGGGTTTCACCATGTTGGCCAGAGCGGTCTCAAACTCTTGACCTCATGTGATTCACTTGCCTCGGCCTCCCAAAGTGCTGGGGTTACAGGTGTGAGGCCTCTATTTTACTTTTCAAACAGACCACCCTGTAAGGGTGATAGGTAGTATTTTCATCACTTCCATTTTCCAGATGGAGACACTGAGGCACAAGGCAGCTAAACCATTTGCCCAAGTTAACCTGGCTTGTAAGTGGTAGAGGTGAGAATCAAACCCGGAGCTCCAGAGTTTCATCCTGTCTGCCTCCCTTTCAATCTTCGCATGCCTACTTTCTCCAGGATGCTGCTTTGCAGTGAAAGTTATTCACCCACCATTTTGCAGATGAGGAAATTGAGGCCTAGAGGGCCAAGGATGCTTGCGAATGAAAAGTTTTGATGCCTGTAGGGTTGCAAAGCAGGGAATTTCCAGACTGGGCTCCCCCCACCGGCCCTGGCCAATGTGGAAGAGACTCCAAGCTCGAGAGCGGAAGAACGTTTCTTCCTTATCCCCCACGGGTCTAGTATTGGTACAGTCAGAGGCTATGGGCCTGTCCAGGGAAGGGGTCTAGCGCCTCCTCGTGGTTATAATAATTTAAAAAGAGGGCCCAGTACTCTGGGAGGCCGAGGTGGGCAGATCACCTGAGGTCAGGAGTTTGAGACCAGCCTGACCAACATGGTAAAACCCTGTCTCTACTAAAAATACAAAATTAGCTGGGTGTGGTGGTGTGCGCCTGTAATCCCAGCTACTGGGGAGGCTGAGGCAGGAGAATCACTCGAACCCGGGAGGCGGAGGTTGCCGTGAGCTGAGATGCACCACTGCACTCCAGCCTGGTCAATAGAGCAAGACAAAAAAAAAAAAAAAAAAAAAAAAAAAAAAAAAAAAAAAAAAAGACACTATTGCAGTCTATAAGGAGAGGGATGTTGGTAGCTTGGATTTGGGTGGTGGCCATGGACATGATGATAAAGGGATGGATTTGGGATAAATGTCAGGTGCAGTCAATAGAGCTTTCAATTATTCATTCAACACGTACTTACGAGGCATGCATATGTGCCAGGTGCTGCATAAGAGAGGGGTCAGTAGTGAACCAGAGACACAAATTCCTGAATAGACAATAAAGAAACAAGGGTGACCGGGCGTCATGGCCCACATCTGTAATCCCAGTGCTTTGGGAAGCCGAGATGGGAGGATTGCTTGAGGCCAGGAGTTCAAGACCAGCTTGGGCAACATAGTAAGAGCCCCTCTCTGAAAAAAAAGTTTAAAATTAGCCAGGCACAGTGGCACAAGCCTGTAGTTCCAGCTACTTGGGGGTCTGAGGCGGGAGGATCACTTGAGCCCAGGAGCTTGAGGCTGCAGTAAGCTATGATCATGCCACTGCACTCCAGCCTGGGTGTCAGAAGAAAGAGGCTGGGCACAGTGACTCAAGCCCGTAATCCCAGCACTTTGGAAGGCCAAGGCGGGCAGATTACTTGAGGTGAGGAGTTTGAGACCAGCCTGGCCAACATGCTGAAACCCTGTCTGTGAAAATACAAAAATTACCTGGGCATGGTGGTAGGTGCCAGTAATCCCAGCTGCCTGGGAGGCTGAGGTGGGGGAGAACCTGGGAGGCGGAGCTTGCAGTGAGCTGAGATCATGCCACTGCACTCCAACTTGGGTGACAGAATGAGACCCTGTCAAAAAACAGAAAGAAAGAAAGAAGGAAGGAAGGAAGGAAGGAAGGAAGGAAGGAAGGGAAGGAGAAAGAAGGAGAGAGAGAGAGAGAAAGAGAGGGAGAGAGAAACAGAGAAAGAAAGAGAGAAA
>NW_012108696.1:4897488-4899306 GCF_000951045.1 Mandrillus leucophaeus
ACGACCGGCCCTGAGCAGGCAGCAGCCATGGAGCTGTGGCGCCAGTGCACCCACTGGCTCATCCAATGCCGAGTGCTGCCGCCCAGCCACCGCGTGACCTGGGATGGGGCTCAGGTGTGTGAACTGGCCCAGGCCCTCCGGGATGGTGTCCTTCTATGTCAGCTGCTTAACAACCTGCTACCCCATGCCATCAACCTGCGTGAGGTCAACCTGCGCCCCCAGATGTCCCAGGTGAGCCCTCCGCGGGCAGGTGTGCTGAGGGTTGGAGACGGGGGTCCTCCCCGGGGCTGACAGTGGAGGGGTTGACGTGCTCCACCTCTGCGCCTGCAAAGGAGGGGGGATATGCTTACAGGTCCAAGGCTGGGCCAGGGGGTGGTCACAATCTGAGATTCTGGGGTAGCCTCCCCAAGCTTAACAGGACCCCTGTGTGGGTTCACGGGCCCTGAGTTGGCCCGCATCTAGGCTGAGAACTGGCAAACTAGGGGTTAACTCTCTCAAGCCCCAGGCTGCCTCTACTGCGGTTCATGCTCCCAAATAGGACCAACCAGAGGTCCCCGGGGAGCGCCTCAGAACCCCCAGGGTGGCCATTGGGTTACCTGGGGCTTTGGACTCCTTTGACCCCCAGAGTCTGGATGTGGGGGAGGAGCCTCCGCCAACATCTTCCCCGACATGTGTCTCCTCCTCCCGGGCCCTGGGCCCCTTCCTTCCCCTTACATCTTCCTTCCCCTTGGCTTCCTGCCTGGGCCTGGGGCAGCGTGGGGCAGGTGGGGGGCTGTGGCCCCAAGGATCTGAGCTTCCTCGCTGTATCCATCTCAGGGGAGACAGTGAGGCAGGGTCCAGTCCTGGGCTTAGAGAGTGGGTCCTGAGGTTTTGGTGCCTGGAATAGCTGCATTTTCTCGGCAGGGATTTCTGCAGGGGCCCAGGCTGGAGGGGTAGTGGCAGATTTGACTGTGACTGCATGAGCCTGGCTCAGGAAATATATTCAAATCCCTATTTGAATGTGGTTGGGTGGGCGTGTGATGTGGCTGTGTGATGTTTCTGTAGCATCTCGTCTGGTTCCCCAGGGCTGCTGGGTGGGAACAGGGAACGGGGCAGGGCTGGTGGAGTCCCATCTGCTCTGGGATGAAAGGAGATACAGCCCTATCCTGGGGCCTGGGGGACACAGTCTTGCCCTGAGGTCTGAGGGGAGAGCTCCCATCTGGTCTGGAAGGATAAGTTAATGGAGATGGGCCCATGGGGGTTCCTGGGGGGTGGTTTTCAGGGGTAGGGCCATTGGTGGAAGAGATCCATGGGTCTTTACTCCTTCTGTGGTTATTTTTTAATTAATTAATTATTTAAAGACAGGGTCTCACTCTGTCACCCAGGCTGGAGTGCAGTGGCGCGATCTCAGCTCACTGCAACCTTAACCTCTCAGGATCAAGCAATTCTCCTGCCTCAGCCTCCCGAGTAGCTGGGATTACAGGTGCACGCCACCACACCTGGCTAATTTTTGTATTTTTAGTAGAGACGGGGTTTCACCATGTTGGCCAGGCTAGTCTTGAACTCCTGACCTCAAATGATCCACCTGCCTCGGCCTTCCAAAGTGCTGGGATTACAGGTGTGAGCCACCATGCCTGGCCGCTCATTCTGGTTTTTTTTTGTTTTGTTTTTTTTTTGTTGTTGTTGTTGTTGTTGTTTCATTTTTTGAGATGGAGTCTTGCTCTGTCACCCAGGCTGGAATGCAGTGGTGCGATCTCAGCTCACTGCAACCTCCACCTCCTGGGTTCAAGTGATTCTCCTACCTCAGCCTCTTGAGTAACTGGGATTACGGGGGTGTGC
>NW_012108696.1:4902036-4909954 GCF_000951045.1 Mandrillus leucophaeus
CCATCCATCCATCCACTCATCCACCCATCTACTCATCTATCCATCCATCTACCCATCCATCCATTCATTTATCCAACCATTTATCTGTCCGTCCATCTATCCATCCATCCATCCAACAGTGATAAGGTCTGCCAGGCCCTGTTCTTGGTGCTGGGGACAGTGTGAGTAGCACACACACACACACACACACACACAGACACACCACACACACCCCTGTTGTTGAGGAGCCTGCATTCTAGTGGAGGAGGCTGACAGTGAGGAAATAAGACAATGTATAAGATGTCAGGAGGTGCAGGAGGTGGTATGTACTGCTCTGGAGAAAACAAAGTGGAACAGGGTATGCAGGGGGCACTTTGATGAATGAGGAGGGCTAGTGGTAAGGTGACATTGGAGCAGAAACCTGGAGAAAATTAAGGAATGAACCATGTGGATCTGGGGAAACGGTGTCCCAGACAGTGGTTACTGCCAGTGCAAAGGCCCTGAGGTAGGAGCTGGTCAGTGCCTGTATGTTCAGGGCAGTGACTGGCCCAGCTGGTGGGAATGGTAAAGGAGGTCAGATTGGAGTGAATCTCCAAGCGGCTGGTCCCCTTGAGATCTGAGGCCCAGGGGGAGGATGATACCATCATGAGAAGCCACAGCTATACCGAGACACCCAACTCTCCATTATGATTTTTTTTTTTTTAATGAGACAGAGCCTTGCTGTCTCCCAGGCTGGAGGGCAGTGGCACAGTCCCAACTCACTGCAGCTTTCACCTCCCAGGTTCAAGCAATTCTCCTGCCTCAGCCTCCTGAGTAGCTGGGATTACAGGCAACCGCCACCACGCCTGGCTAATTTCTGTTGCCCAGGCTGGAGTGCAGTGGCGTGATCTTGGCTCACTGCAGCCTTCACCTCCCAGGTTCAAGCGATTCTCCTGTCTCAGCCTCCTGAGTAGCTGGGGCTACAGATGTGCGCCACCATGCCTGGCTAATTTCTGTATTTTTAGTAGAGACAGGGTTTCAGCATGTTGGCCAGGCTGGTCTCAAACTCCTGACCTCAAGTGATCCACAGGCCTCGGCCTCCCAAAGTGGTGGGATTACAGGGGTGAGCCACCGCGCCCAGCCACCACTGTGCTCTTGAAGTCCAAAATCTGGGCTGCAGAGATGGAACTTGAAGGCCAAGAGACTGGAGAGGAGAGAACAGATTGTTGAAAAGATCCACCAGGACCTGGGAGCTGGTTAGACCTAGGATGTGGGCAGGTGCCGGGGACAAGATGATGTTAAGGTCCCCAGCATCAGTGAATAGTGGGGAGAGGGTGGGACAGTTAAGAGTAGGGGGTGGACTGGGGAGTGGGGTGGGTGGTGGCTTAGGAGAGCCACACCTCGGTTCAAATTCTGGTACCACTGCTTCCTGGTTTCACCTCTCTGAGCTTCAGTTTCTCCATCTGTGAAACACAGATAAAAATGGCCCCTTTTAAGGCTGGGCGGTGGCTCACGCTTGTGGTCCAAGCTACCCAAGAGGCTAAGTGGGGAGGATCACTTAAGCCTGGGCTGCAGTGAGCTGCGATGGCACCACTGCATTCCAGCCTGGGCAACAGAGAGAGATTTTGTCTCAAAACAAAACAAAACCCGATTTTGCCTGGGTGTGGTGGCTCATATCTGTAATCTCAGCACTTTGGGAGGCTGAAGCGGGCGGATCACCTGAGGTCAGGAGTTCGAGACCAGCCTGGCTAACATGGGGAAACCCTGTCTCTACTAAAAATACAAAACTTAGCTCAGTGTGGTGGTGTGCGCCTGTAATCCCAGCAACTATGGAGGCTGAGGCAGGAGAATCACTCGAACCCGGAAGGCAGAGGTTGCAGTGAGCCGAGATCACACCACTGTACTCCAGCCCGGGCAACAGAACGAGACTCCATGTCAAAAATGAAATTAAATGAAACAAAATAAAATAAAAATGGGGGAAAATAATTTCCCTATTCTACAATTACAGCTTCCTTTTTTTTTTTTTTTTTTGAGACAAGGTTTTGTTTGCTTTGTCCTCCAGGGTGTAGCACAGTGGTGCCAAGGGGTCACTACATTCTCAATCTCCCAGGCCCGAGTGATCCTCCTACGTCAGCCTCCCAAGTAACTGGGACGACAAGTGCATGCTACCTTGCCTAAGATTTAAACATTTTTAAAAACATTTTTAATTTTTGTGGGTACATAGTAGATATTTATGAGGTACACGAGCTATTTTGATACAGGCATGCAATGTGAAATAAGCACATCATGAAGAATGTTTTCTTTTAATTAATTAATTATTTTTGAGATGGAGTTTTGCTCTTGTTGCCCAGGCTGGAGTGCAATGGCGCGATCTCAGCTCACGGCAACCTCTGTCTCCCGGGTTCAAGCGATTCTCTTGCCTCAGTCTCCCGAGTAGCTGGAATTACAGGCACCCACCATCATGCCCGGCTAATTTTTGTATTTTTAATAGAGACGGGGTTTCACCATGTTGGCCAGGCTGGTCTCAAACTCCTGACCTCAGGTGATCCGCTTGCCTCGACCTCCCAGAGTGCTGGGGTTACAGGTGTGAGCCACCATGCCTGGCCCAATTATAGCTCCTAAAAAACAATAATAACCTCATCCATGAATCATTTTCCAGCTCCTCTGCTGTGTGATCTTGGGCATGGTAGTAAACCTCTCTGTTTCCTAGTTTCTCTTCTGTACAATGAGGATGCTAAATCCCTATTTATGGCATCGTTGTGGGGGATAAGTGAATTATTATAAAGAACTTAGAAAAGTATTTAGCTGCATATACAGTCGTGTGTTGTTTAATAAAAGGAATCGGTTCTGAGAAATGCATAGTTAGGTGGTTTCATAGTTGTGTGAACATCGTAGAGTACATTTAAACAAACCTAGGTGGCACAGTGTACTGCACACCTGGACGATACGGTATAACCTATTGTTCCTAGGCTACAACCCTGTACAGCATGGGACTGCACTGAATACTTACCATTGTGTTACAAGATTTCTTTTCTTTTCTTTTCTTTTTTTTTTTTTTTGAGATAGAGTCTCACTCTATTCCCCAGGCTGGAGTGCAATGGCTTGATCTCGGCTCACAACAACCTCCACTTCCTGGGTTCAAGAGATTCTCCTGCCTCAGCTTCCCGAGTACCTGGGATTACAGGCATGTGCCACCACATTCGGCTAATTTTTCTGTATTTTTAGTAGAGACGGGGTTTCACCATGTTGGCCAGACTGGTCTTGAACTCCTGACCTCAGGTGATCCGCCCGCCTCGGCCTCCTAAAGTGCTGGGATTATGGGCATGAGTCACCATGCTCAGGCAATTTCTTATCATTTATACCACATTTTACGCAGAGATTTCTTATCTTTCTTTTGAGACAGAGTCTCGCTCTGTCACCCAGGCTGGGGTGCATTGGCATGATATCTGCTCACTGCAACCTCCACTTCCGGGGTTCAAGTGATCCTCCTGCCTCAGCCTCCTGAGCAGCTGGGACTACAGGTGCACACCACCAAGCCCACCATTTTTTAAAGTAGAGATGGGGGTCTCACCATGTTGCCCAGGCTGGTCTCAAACTCCTGGCCTCAAGAGATCCTCCCACCTCGGCCTCCCAAAGTGCTGGGATGATAAGCAGGAATCATCGTGCTCTGCCCAGCCCTTGTGTTTTCAGTTTTCAAATTTTAAGACGTTTTATTTTGTCAACGGAAGTGCTAGCCAATCTTAGTGTTTTTGATAGATATTGCCAAATCGTTATCCGTCTGGGATTGTTTCCATATGAATTGTTTCAATTATACCACCACATGCCAGAGGACCGGCTTCTCTGCCCGCCTCCCCGACAGACGGTTCTGTTGTAAGATTCTGGAGTTTTTCCAGCTGGATGGGTAATCAGTGGAGCTCATTAAGGCTCAATTTACATTTTCTCTTATTCCGAGTGAAGCTGAACCTCTTTCCTTATGTTTAAGAGCTATTTATATTTTCTTCCCGTGATACAATCTCTGTTCATATTACTTGCTTACTATTGTTGTCCTTTCTAGAACTATTGACCTTTTCTCTTATTGATTTTTTTTTTTTTTTTATGGCTGTTTCTCTGTTGTACAGGCTGTAGTATAGTGGCGCGATCTCAGCTCACTGCAACGTCCGCCTCCCAGGTTCAAGTGATTCTTGTGCCTCAGCCTCACAAGTAGCTGTGATTGTGATTACAGGCATGCACCAAGATGCCCAGCCAATTTTTGTATTTTTAGTAGAGACAGCGTTTCGCCATGTTGGCCTGGCTGGTCCCGAACTCCTGACCTCGAGTGATCCTCCCGCCTTGGCCTCCCAAAGTGCTGGGATTACAGGCATCTCTTAGTGATTTTTAGGAGCTCTTAATGTATTAGGTTGACTTAAACTGTAAATCAGGTATTTGCTAGCTTTGTGGTCTTGGAGAAAAAAATAATTACTTAACCTATCGGACCCCTGATTGTCTTATCTATAAAACAGGAAATCTATAAAATGGGAATGTTGGCCGTGCACACGGCTCACGCCTGTAATCCCAGCACTTTGGGAGGCTGAGGTGGGTGGATCACCTGAGGTCAGGAGTTCAAGACCAGCCTGTCCAACATGGGGAAACCCCGACTCTACTACAAATATAATAATTAGCCGGGTGTGGTGGTTGGCACCTGTAATCCCAGCTACTCGGGAGGCTGAGGCAGGAGAATCCCTTGAACCCAGGAGGCGGAGGCTGTAGTGAGCCAAGATTGCACCACTGCACTCCAGCCTAGGCGACAGAGTGAGACTCCAACTAAAATAAATAAATAAATAAAAATAAAATAAAATAAAATGGAAATGTTGATAGTACCTTTATTTCAGAGTTGTGCAAGGATTAAACGTGATAAGGTAAATTAATTTCCCAGCACGGCAATTAACATATAGCGAGTGCTAAATGAATGAGAGTCATTATTTTTGTTAATTGAATTCCATTGAGTCCGAGCGGCCTGTAGGCAATGGTGTGTAAGTAAGGGTATGTATGTTAACTGCCGTAACAAATTACATCATTTTGCCAGGCACAATGGCTCATGCCTAAAATCCCAACACTTTGGGAAGCCAAGGCAGGCTAATCGCTTGAGGCCAGGAGTTCGAGACTAGCCTGGGCAACACACAAGACCCCCTATCTCTACAAAATACCAACCAACCAACCAAACAAACAAAAATATTAGCAGGGCATGGTGGCATGTGCCTGTCGTCCCAGCTATGTAGGAGGCTAAGGCAGGAGGATTGCTTGAGCCTAGGAGTTGGAGGCTGCAGTGGGCTATGATTGTGTCACTGCAGTCCGGCCTGGATGACAGAGGGAGACCCTCTCTCGGAAGAAAAAAAGTCCAGGTGTGGTGGCTCACGCCTGTAATCCCAGCACTTTGGGAGGCTGAGGCAGGTGGATCATGAGGTCAGGAGTTTGAGACCAGCCTGGCCAACATGGGGAAATCCCGTCTCTACTGAAAATGTGTAAATTAGCCAGGTGTGGTGGCAGGCACTTGTAGTCCCAGCTACTCGGGAGGCTGAGGCAGGAAAATCGCTTGAACCTGGGAGGCGGAGGTTGCAGTGAGCTGAGGTCATGCCACCGCACTCCAGCCTGGTGACAGAGCGAGACTCCGTCTCAAAAACAAAAACAAAACAAAACAACAACAACAAAAAACCAAACCCTCAAAACATAAAACCAAATTACATGCCTTCAGTGATAGTGAGAGTTTACTTCTTGTTCCTGTCACAATTCAGTTTGGGTCAACCTGGGGGGTTGGAGGAGGAGGGCTCCATGTTATAAAGTCGCCCTGGGGCCCAGGCTCCATCATTGCACGGTCTTCGCTTCCCCAAGGCCCTTGCAGTCTTGGAGTCTTTTCTACTGGAGAAAGAGCGCAATGAAAGAATTTCACAGGCCAGGCCAGGAAGTGGCGCCACCACCTCCATTCTTCTTTTTTTTTTTTTTGAGACGGAGTTTCTCTCTTGTCGTCCAGGCTGGAGTGAAATGGCGTGATCTCTGCTCACTGCATCACTGCAACCTCCGCCTCCCGGGTTCAACTGATTCTCCTGCCTCAGCCTCCCAAGTAGCTGGGATTACAGGCAAGCACCATCACACCTGGGTAATTTTGTATATTTTTAGTAGAGACGGGGTTTCTCCATGTTGGTCAGGGTGGTCTCGAACTCCCGACCTCAGGTGATTCGCCTGCCTCAGCCTCCCAAAGTGCTGGGATTACAGGCGTGAGCCACCATGCCCGGCCTCCATTCTTGTTATTGGCCAGAACTTGGTCATATGGCTCCATTTAACTACCAGGGACACTAGGAATGTGGTTAAACTGGAGCTGGGTGGGGATCAAAAGGAGATAGGTTGGTTGGATGCAAAGAAGTCAGTGCCCTAGAACCTCAGGGTAATGCCTAGCTGGCTCCGGAAATCAGGTATGGAGGGGGTTTCATGAATGCAGGTCTAGGACTGGGCATGGTGGCTCATGCCTGTAATCTTCGCACTTTGGGAGGCCGCGACAGGAAGATTGCTTGAGGCCAGGAGTTCCAGACCAGCCTGGGCAACATACCAAGGTCCCGTCTCTGCAAAATATAAAAAAATTAGCCCAGCATGGTGGTGCACGCCTATAGTCTCAGCTACTCAGGAAGTTGAGGCAGGAGGATCGCTTGAGCCCAGGAGTTCGATGCTGCAGTCAGCTATGATTGTGCTACTGTACTCCAGCCTGGACAAAAGAGTAAGACCCTGTCTCTAAATATATCTATGCAGGTCTGTGGAAATCTCAATGGAATGTAGAATGAGAAGGACCTGAGCCAAGGCCATGGGGGAGGAATTCAGTTGGGGATGAGGGGGCTGGGTGACAGCAAACCTCAGCAAAATGGGTTGGGCTGATTGGAAAACCTCCTCTTACCTTGCTGGCTAGGGCGAACGGGAGGGGCGCCTAGGGGGGTCAGCACTTGGCACCGCCCTTCCTTTCCATTCCATTCTGTTCTTTTTGTTTTAGAGACAGAGTCTCACTCTTTCTCCCAGGCTGGAGTGCAGTGGCACGATCTTGGCTCACGGCAGCCTCTGCCTCCCGGGTTCAAGCGATTCTCCTGCCTCAGCCTCCAGAGTAGCTGTGATTACAGGCATCCGCCACCACACCTAGCTGATTTTTGTATTTTTAGTAGAGATGGGGTTTCACCATGTTGGCCAAGCTGGTCTCGAACTCCTGGCCTCAAGCGATCCGCCCGCCTCAGCCTCCCAAAGTGCTGGAATTACAGATGTGAACCACCATGCCCAGCCTCCATTCTGTTCTATTCACTGACCTCCTCTCTCGGTCCAGTGCTGGGAAATGTCACCTTTCAGGACCTTCACAGAGGATGCTGGAAATCTCTGTCCCTTCCCTACTCACAGCCCTCCCCTGGTTCCCCACTGCCCTTGGTGAAAAAGACAAACTCCTCACTGTAGCCCACAAAGGCTTATGCATTTGGCCTCTGTCCACCTCTCAGCCCTCCCCTGCTCCCTCTCTGCCCATTGCTCTCTGTACTGCAGCCACATCAGCCACCCAGCACAATCCAGCCTCAGGGCCTTTGCACTGCCTCTTCCTTCTTCAGGGATTCCTCTTCCCTCAGGTATACACTGTGAGTGTTCTCTTATCTCCTCCTTCAGGTTTCTCTTTCTCTCTCTCCGTCTCTTTTTTTTCGGAGAAGGGGTCTTGCTCTATTGCCCAGGCTGGAGTGCAGTGGCATTATCATAGCTCACTGCAGCCTCCAACTTCTGGGCTCAAGTGATCCTCTCGCCTCTGCCTCCCAAAGTGCTCGGATATAGACAGGAGCCACTTCGCCTCTCTCTTTCTTTCCTTTCCTTTCTTTCCTTTCTTTCCCTTCTTTCCCTTCCCTCCCTTCCCTTCCTTCCCTCCCTCTCTTTCTTTCTCTTTCTCTCTCCCTCCCCTCCCCTCCCCTCCCCTCCTCCT
>NW_012108696.1:4914988-4915608 GCF_000951045.1 Mandrillus leucophaeus
GTCTTGCTCTATTGCCCAGGCTGGAGTGCAGTGGCACCATCTCGACTCACGGCAGCCTCTGCCTCCCGGGTTCAAGCGATTCTCCTGCCTCAGCCTCCAGAGTAGCTGTGATTACAAGCATATGCCACCATGCCTGGCTAATTTTTGTATTTTTAGTAGAGATAGGGTTTCACCAGATTGGCCAGGGTGGTCTTGAACTCTTGACCTCACGTGATCTGCCCGCCTCCGCCTCCCCAAGTGCTGGGATTACAGGTGTGAGCCACTGCACCTGGCTGTTTGAACATGATTCTTTTTTTGTGTCGGGGGGTGGCTGGTCACATGTCTATTTCTGAACCAGCTGCTGTGGCCAGGAGAATACCATGCTCTGAAGGGCCAGGCCAGGGTCACGTGCCTATTCCTTGAGTTGAGGCTGAGGTGGCTTCCACAGGGGAACGTGAGGAACTGTTACCTCAGAAGGGGAAATAAGATGTCAGGAGGCAATCAGTGCTTATATGAGCACCGAGTTCTAAATTTAAGCCAGAATTTCCGATTCTCAGTCCTGTAGACATTTGGGGCCGGATCATTTTCTGTCCTGAGAGCTGCCCCGTGTATTCTAAAATGCTCAGCAGTATCCTTGGACT
>NW_012108696.1:4915658-4915993 GCF_000951045.1 Mandrillus leucophaeus
TTTTTTTTTTGAGACGGAGTCCCACTCTATTGTCAAGGCTGGAGTGCAGTGGCACGATCTCAGCTCACTGTAGCCTCCGCTTCCCGGGTTCAAGCAATTCTCCAGCCTCAGCCTCCTGAGTAACTGGGACTACAGACACGTGCCACCATGCCTGGCTAATTTTTTTGTATTTTTAGTAGAGACGGGGTTTCACCATGTTGGCCAAGCTGGTCTTGATCTCCTGACCTTGTGATCCACCCGCCTCGGCCTCCCAAAGTGCTGGGATTACAGGCCTGAGTCACCGCTCCTGGTCTTTTTTTTTTTTTCTCGTTTTTTTTTTTTTTTTTTTTTGAGAC
>NW_012108696.1:4916979-4922895 GCF_000951045.1 Mandrillus leucophaeus
CTTCCTTCCTTCCTTCCTCTCTCTTTCTCTCTCTCTCTCTCCCCTCCCTCCCTCCCTCCCTTCCTTCCTTTCTGATGGAAGTTTCCTCTGTCACCCAGACTGGAGTGCAGTGGTGTGATCTCGGCTCACTGCAACCTCTGCATCAGGGGTTCGAGTGATTCTCCTGCCTCAGCCTCCAGAGTAGCTGGGTTTACAGGCACGTGCCAGCATGCCCAGCTAATTTTTGTATTTTTAGTAGAGATGGGTTTTGCCATCTTGGCCAGGCTGGTCTGGAACTCCTGACCTCAAGTGACCTGCCTGCCTTGGCCTCCCAAAGTTCTGGATTACAGGCATGAGCCACCGTGCCCAGTCTTATTTTTTATTTAATGGTGGGGAGAGGCCAGGCGTGGTGGCTCATGCCTGTAACCCCAGTTCTTTGGGAGGTTGAGGCAGGTGGATCTCCAACATGGTGAAACCCCGTCTCTACTAAAAATACAAAAAAATTAGCCGGCCATGGTGGCAGGCACCTGTAATCCCAGCTTCTTAGAGGCTGAGGCAGGAGAATCACTTGAGCCCAGGAGGTGGAGGTTGCAGCGAGCCGAGATCATGCAACTGCACTCCAGTCTGGGCGAGAAAGTGAGACTCTGTCTCAAAAATAAAATAATAAAACAAAATAAAATAAATGCTGGGGAAAGGAAGAGGGGAGGAAGACTCATTTGATATTATTTTATCATCAGCAACAGGGGCTACACTGATTGCTGGGGTTACAGCAAAGGACATAATGGACACAGTTAATGCTTTTCCAAGTTCATATCCTCATGAGGGAGGGGGCAGTGCTTTTGTTCCTTGTGGCTTTTGTAACAAAGGACCAGGGATTGATGGCTTAGAACAATGGACATTTATTCTCTCATAATCCTAGAGGCCAGAGGTCTGAACTGAAGATGTCTGCAGAGCTGCACTCCCTCTGGAGGCTTCAAAGGAGAATCTTTCTCTGCCTATTCCTGCTTCTGGGGGCTCCAGGCAATCCAGGATAGGCAAGTCCCTAGATTGGGGCTTAGCCCGGGAGGGTTCTTGGCTTCACCCAGGAAATAATTCAAGGGCGAGCTGGTGGTGTCAGCAACTGTTATTGAAGCAGCCATGCAGAGCAGCAGCAGAGGTACTGTTCCTTGCAGAGCAGGGCTACCCCACAGGCAGTGAGCCCAGAGTAGCAGCTCACAAGCAGTGCTGCAGGCATATTTATACCCATTTTAATTATATGCAAATCAAGGGATGAATTATGCAGATATTTCTAGAAATAAAGTGATAACTTGTGAGTTATCAGGTCTTTGCCATGGAAAGGAGCGTCAGCTTCTGGGTGTTGCCATGGCAATGGTAAACTGACATAGCACTGGTGGCCGTGTTTTATGGAGAGGCGCTTTTGCCTCTTCCCTGTTTTAGCTAGTCCTCAATCTGGTCCAGGGTCTGAGCCCCACCTCCAGAGTCGAGTCCTGCCTCCTACGTCACATGCATCCTTGGATTGTGACTCCATCTTTACATGGTTTTCTCCTGTGTCCGTGTGTCTCTCACAAGGACACTTGTCATTGGATTTAGGGCCCATCCGGATGATCCTGGATGACCTGGGTGGGTCTTAAATATCTCCTCATCTTGAAGTCCTTGAGATACCTCCTCATCTTGAAGTCCTTGAGTTATCCCCTAATCTTGAGGTCCTTGAGATATCTCCTCATCTTGAGGTCCTGAAGCTATCTCTTCATCTTGAGGTCCTTGAGATACCTCCTCATCTTGAGGTCCTTAAGCTATCTCCTCATCTCAAGGTCCTTGAGATACGTCCTCATCTTGAGGTCCTGAAGCTCTCTCTTCATCTTGAGGTCCTTGAGATACTGCCTCATCTTGAGGTCCTTGAGATACCTCCTCATTTTGAGGTCCTTGAGCTATATCCTCATCTCAAGGTCCCTGAGACATCTCCCCATCTTGAGATCCTTACCTTACATCTTACAAAGTCGTTTTCTCCAAAATACGTTCACAGGTCACCTTCACAGGTTCCAGGGATTTGACCTGGATGCATTGTTTCAGGGGGCCAGACCCATTCCAGACAGTAAACAAATAGACAGACAAAATGCTGGCACATTGTAATAAATATCACAGATGAAACAAACCCAGGGATCAAGGGGAAGAAGAGGAGGGCATGCTTTCTGGAGGGTGGTCAAGGAAACCTGAGAGCTGAAGGAGGAGGAGCCAGCTCTGGGAAGCATGAGGCAGAGAGGGCAAAGACTGTGCAAATGTCCTAAGGTGAGAAGAATCAGAATGAAGGAGCTTCTGGAAGGAAGGGAGTGAGTGGAAGGAGAATAGTAAAGAATGAGGTTTAGGAGGAAGGCACTTAGTTAAAGTGGCTATGGGGATGTGTGTGGAACTTAAGGGGGATGGGAAATCCTTGGAGCATTTAAGCAGATCAATGGTTTAGAGGCCCCTGACCAGGTGTGGTGGCTCATGCCTGCAATCCCAGTGTTTTGGAAGGTTGAGGCAGGAGGATCACTTGAGGCCAAGGGTTTGAAACCATCCTGGGCAACATAGTGAGATCCCACCTCTACAAAAAGAAACAAAAAAAGCAGAGGGATCTGGAAAAAGAAGTTTGATGAAGGCATCCCCATAAGAAGTGATGGTTGCCGGGCGCGGTGGCTCAAGCCTGTAATCCCAGCACTTTGGGAGGCCGAGACGGGCGGATCACGAGGTCAGGAGATCGAGACCATCCTGGCTAACACGGTGAAACCCCGTCTCTACTAAAAATACAAAAACTTAGCCGGGCGAGGTGGCAGGCACCTGTAGTCCTAGCTACTCGGGAGGCTGAGGCAGGAGAATGGCATGAACCTGGGAGGCGGAGCTTGCAGTGAGCTGAGATCCGGCCACTGCACTCCAGCCTGGGTGACAGAGCGAGACTCCGTCTCAGAAAAAAAAAAAAAAAAAAAAAAAAAGAAGTGATGGTGGCCTTGACTGGGAGTCAGGAGTCATGGATCCAGCTCACATTTTCATTGAGGAGGAAGGGTGGGGGTGGATGAAAAGAGGTGGATGAAAAAAGGAGGCAGGTCTCATATTCCAGGAAGCCAAGAATTTAAAAAAAAGAGAGAGAGAATTGAAATGAAATGAAATGAGAAGAGGAGGCAGGGTGGTGTCTAGGTTTGCAGCTTATGGACTTGCGTGAATTAGGGTATCTTCTACTGTGGTGGGAAGACCAGGGGAGGAACAGGTCTTGGAGAGTTCGATCAAGCTAGGGAAGGAAGGCAGTACAGCATAATGGCTAGCACATGGTTCTTTTTTCTGTTTTGTTTTGTTTTGTTTGTTTGTTTTTGTAGAGACAGGGTCTCACTATGTTGCCCAGGCTGCTCTTGACATCTTGGGCTCAGGCGATCCTCCCATCCCAGCCTCAATGCTGGGATTACAAGGCATGAGCCACCATGCCTGTCCAGTGCATGGTTCTTAACTACGAGGTGAGGGGAGTAACTCTGTCCTTCCAGAGGACATTGGGCAATGCCTGGAGACAGTTTCAGTTGTCACTACTGGAGGGCCTAGTGTGCACTTGTATCTATTAAGTAGAGGCCAGAGATGCTTCTGAGTGTCTTCCAATGCCCAGGACAGGCCCCTCTCCCACCAAATGTCAACAGCGCTGAGACCGAGGGACTCAGTGCTAGGCACATGGACTCCAGTTGCTTGGGATGTCCAGGTTCCAGTCATAGCTGTGGGATCTTGGACAAGTTATCAAATGCTTCAAGAAAGGGCCATATATCAAAAGTGACCTCAAATGCAGAAGGAGCTAAGACACCAAAGAATGCAGCAGACAAATCCTGTTTGTTGGTAAAGGGTGATTTGTGGGGGAGCTTATGAACGGAAACATGGTCTTGGGCGGTGGCAAGACAGGTACTTCTCTGCACCATTACCTCGCAGACCCAGGGCTTATATAGTATAGGAAAACGTGCAGGACAATTAAAGGCAGCCCTCCAGAACAGGCAAGAACACCATGTGCATCACAGCCTATAATTTGTATGATAATATCAAGTTTGCTTTGATATGTTCTTACACTAGGGACAGCAAATAACGTAGAACTCAGGAGATGTTCCCGGGACTGGGGTTAATCAGAAGTCAACATGGTGATTAGCATCCAAGATGGGGCCACTTTTGTCCGCACACAGAACCGCTCCGTGACTCAGTTTCCCCATCTTCCCATCAATGGTGATAAAAATAGTCCCTACCTTATAGGGTTGTTATAAGAATTAAAAATGAGGTAATAATTGTAAAGTTGTAAAGTGCTTCAAGCAGTATCTGTTAAGTGATTGGTAAATAAATCATTGGTAAATGATTTACCAGTGATATTGATAAATGATTTATTTACCAATAAATCAACAGTAAATTATTTATTTACCAAGGGTAAATTTCACTCATTGATAAATGACTTATTGGTAATAAATCAATTATCAGTTTTTTTGTTTATTTGTAATGAATCATTTATCAATGAGTGAAATTATTTGGGACAAAGAAGAGACAGGGGAAAGAGGTGGTCTGAGGGTTGGGCCTTAGGTTGTAACAGCATAGAAACATTGGGGAGAGGAGAATACAGTGACTGAAGAGGAAAACCAGGCCAGGCGTGATGGTCTATGCCTGTAATTTCAGCATTTTGGGAGGCCAAGGCAGGAGGATCACTTGAGCCCAGGAGTTTGAGGCTGCAGTGAGCTATGATTGCATCACTGCACTCAAGCCTGGGCGACACAATGAGATTCTGTCTCAAAACAAAACAAGACAAAGAGGATAACCAGATGGGTGTGGTGTCAAGAGACCAATGCCGTTGAGAGGAGTAGATTCAGAAAGTGTCATGAATAGCAACAAAAACAATAGGTCACTTTAATGAGCACCCACTATGTTCAGGTGTTGTTCTAGGTACTTAATACTTATTAACACTTTTGAATTTTCACAACAAATCCATGGTTTTGGCACAATCATATATTTAGGTTATTAGTTATTGCTGTGAAACAAAGCACTCCAAACTGAGTGATGTAAGAAAAACATGATTTTTGATTCTCACAGATTCTATGACTCAGGAATTCAGACAGGGCATAGTGATGATGGTGTCTCAGCTCCATGGTGAGAAACCTTGACTTTCTGGGAACTAGAATCCTCTGGAGGATTCTTTGTCACATGATGGGTGTCTGGGCTAGGAGGACTTGAGGCTATGCTCAGTTGGGGCTATTGACTGGAGCACTTACCTGTGGGCTCTCCAAGCGGCTTGGGCTTCCCCACAGCATGGCGACTAGGTTTCAAGAAACCCGGAAATAGAGCAAGTATTCCTCAAAAGATCAAGCCAGAAGCCGCAAGGCGTTCTTCTAACCTACTTGGAAATCACGCAGTGTCACTTCACTGCGGTTTTCGCGACAAGAAGCCATACACTGGATTCTCTCTTCCTACCCTAGGCACCAGCAAGGACCTCCAATTGGCTGAACCTATCTAGGAAGCAGGGTGCAAAGGAGCCTGGGAAATGTAGTTCTCTTCCTGGCAGCGCAAAACAAAGGAAGGGGATGGGTCATTCATTAACCAATCAAGTTAATGACCTACATGAACCTTGAGCAAATGGCTTTCCTTCTCTGAGCTCTGTGTATCGCTCGCGAAATAGGAGCCCTACTTTATTGCAGGATCGTTTTGAAGACCAGAGGAGACAGTTGTAATGCACACGAACTGCTTCACCCAAGGCGTAGTACTTTTATTTATTCATTGAATTAATTTTATTTATAACTCTAATGGGTAAGGAGCCTGGTTCTCAATTGATGGCAGCTGTCCATATTGCTATTGGTCTGAGAACTGATGATATGTAACGGTTTACTATGTCCTGGCACAGGGTGGTACGTCTTAGCTCCACTGGTCCTGCTGGTTTTGGGGTTTAGTCCACTTTTTTTTTTTTTT
>NW_012108696.1:4922945-4924170 GCF_000951045.1 Mandrillus leucophaeus
TCTCACTCTGTCACCCAGGCTGGAGTGCAGTGGCGTGATCTCAGCTCACTGCAACCTTCCTCTCCGGAGTTCAAGTGATTCTCCTGTCTCAGCCTCCCTAGTGGTTGGGACTACAGGCGCGTGCCACCGCGCCCAGTGAATTTTTGTATTTTTAGTAGAGACGGGGTTTCACCATATTGGCCAGGCTGGTCTCAAACTCCTGACCTCGTGATCCTCCTGTCTCAGCCTCCCATAGTGCTGGGATTACAGGCGTGAGCCACTGTGCCCGGCTAGTCCACTCTTAGATCAAGCCCAGATCTCCTTTCTTGTGACCGTCTCTGCCATGAGCTACCAGGACACGTTGCTTTCCTTCTCGCTGCCTGTTAAAAAGAGATATGCCCCCGTGATCTAATCACCTCTTAAAGATTCTGCTTCTCAACACTGTTGCATTGGGGATTATACGTTCCCAGCACATGCACATACAAACCACAACAGCGTTCAAGCACTCCAAGGATGTGGGTCTATTGCCTTCAACCTGATTTGCTATTGTGTACTCTAGGGAGAGGTGGGAGAAATACTTCAAAGGCTTCACAATCATTTATTTGTCCTTCTTTATAGGGACTCTGGGAGATATGGCAGGATGTGGGGTGCCTGGGGTGACAATCACTTGCCCCATTTTGATTACACGGCCACAGTTTAGGCAGATCAGCACCTGAGACCACCCTTGGTTGACTCCCTTCCTCCCTCCCTCCCTCCCTCTTGCTCAGTCTGCTCCAGGCACACAGATCTCCTTGTTCCAACATGCCAGGGCCTCAGGACCTTTGCACTGACTGTTCCCTCTGCCTGAAATGCTTTTTTCTCAGAGCCTTTGCACTAACCTCAGGGCCTTTGCACTGGCTATTCCCTCTGCCTGAAATGCTTGTCCTCCAGACACCCACCTGGATTGTCCCCTCACCTCCTTCAAACCTTTACTCAAATGCCACTCTCTCAATGAGGCTTCTTGGACCTCCTTATTTAAAATTGCACCCCCTCCTGACATTCTCCATTCTTTTTCCTACTTATTTTTTTCTCCCTTAACACTTAACCACCTTCTGACAAGCTATGTAATATATTCCTACAATACATTCATTGTCTTCCTTTGCCGGAATATCAGCTCCATGAGGGCAGAGATGCTTATCTCTTTGGTTCATAGCTGTATCTCCAGCACCTAGACCAGTACTGGGTGTATAGTAGGTGCTCAATAAAT
>NW_012108696.1:4925135-4926578 GCF_000951045.1 Mandrillus leucophaeus
GGGAGAATTGTTTGAACCCCGCAGGTGGAGGTTGTTGTGAGCTGAGATCGTACCATTGCACTCCAGCCTGGGCAACAAGAGTAGAACGTCGTCCAAAAAAAAAAAAAAAAAAAAAAAAAGAGTAGGAGCAAAAATATGACTAAGGCTATATTTTGCATTATTGACCAGTGATGTTTTACATTATTTCCTTATTTTCCACCCCATACTCTCCCGCCCACTCTCTAGGCTGATAATCATCCTATCTATGCAGGACCACCTGAGCCTGGTAGGCAAGGCTGCAGTGAGCCAAGATTGTGCCATTGCACTCCAGCCTGGGCAACAGAGTGAGACTCTATCTCAAAAAGTATATATATATGATTTGATAAACAATTTTTTCTTTAATTTCTAGATTTGTTTTCAGAAACGGTCTTGGCAGGGCATGGTGCCTGAAGCCTGTAATCTCGCCCCTTTGGGAAGCTGATGTAGGAGGATTCTTTGAGTTCAGGAGTTCGAGACCAGCCTGGGCAACATAGTGAGACCAGCCTCATTGCTAATAAATAAATAAATAAATAAATAAATAAATAAAATACTTAGCTGGGCATGGTGGCATGTGCCTGTGGTCCCAGCTACTCGGAAGGCTGAGATGGGAGGATCATTTGAACCCAGGAGGTCGAGGCTGCAGTGAGCCATGACTGCACCACTGCACTCCAGTCTGGGTGACAGAGTGAGACCCTGTCTCTCCCCTTCCCCGCCACCCAAAGAAAAGGGAAAAAAGAGAAAGAATCAGCGTCTCCCTATGTTGCCCAGACTGGCCTTGAACTCCTGGGCTCAAGCGATCCTCCTACCCTAGCCTCCTGAGTAGTTGGGATTACAGGTGTGTGCCACTGAACCTGGCCTGATTTGATAAATTTTGACATATGTATGCAACTATGAACCCCAGTCTCGAAATCAACGGATCATATCCATTGCTTCTCAAAGTTTTCTCTTTTCCCACCCCTCCGTGCCTCCCTCTCCTCCCACCTCTTATTCCCAGGTACCTCCTGAGTAGCTGTTAGTCACTGTCGATGAGTTTGTATTTCCTGGAGTTTTATGTGAGTGGAATGGTACCATCTGCGGTCTTCTGTGACAGGCTGCTTTCCCTGAGCATGATGTTGTCCTGGTTCATCCATGTTGTTGTATGTTATCAGTCTACCATTCTGTTGTACGGACGCCTCACAGTTGGCTTATCCATTTGTCACTTGATGGAGATTTTTTATTTGTTTGTTTCGCTTTGTTTTCTTGAGATGGAGTGTTGCTCTGTCTCCCAGGCTGGAGTGCAATGGCGCGATCTCGGCTTGCTGCAACCTCTGCCTCCCGGGTTCAAGCCATTCTTCTGCCTCAGCCTCTCGAATAGCTGGGACTGCAGGTGTGCGCCACCACGCCTGGCTAATTTTTTGTATTTTTAGGAGAGACAGGGTTTCACCA
>NW_012108696.1:4927573-4932338 GCF_000951045.1 Mandrillus leucophaeus
CCAAGTAGCTGGGACTACAGGCGTGTAACACCACACCCAGCTAATTTTGTATTTTTAGTAGAGACAGGTTTCACTATATGTTGGCCAGGCTTGTCTCAAACTCCTGACCTCAAGTGATCCACCCACCTCGACGTCCCAAAGTGCTGGGATTACAGGCATGAGCCACCACGCCCAGCTTCTTTTTTTGCTTTGCTTTGTTTTTTGCTTTTTGTTTTTTTGAGACATTCTTCGTCTGTCGCCCAGGCTGTGCAGTGGCGTGATCTTGGCTCACTGCCACCTCCGCCTCCTGGGTTCAAGCGATTCTCCTGCTTCAGCCTCCAGAGTAGCTGGGACTACAGGCGCCTGTCACCACGCCTGGCTAATTTTTTTTTTTTTTTTGTATTTTTTGTAGAGTCAGGGTTTCACCATGTTGCGCAGGCTGGTCTTGAACCCCTGACCTCAAGTGATCATCCACCCGCCTCAGCCTTCCAAAGTGCTGGGATTACAGGCGTGAGCCACCGCACCCAGCCACTCACCATCTCTTTGTCACCTGCATGGCACCATTCTCTCCTGCACCACCCCAAAGCCTTATCAGGTGCTTCCTATATTTAACCAGGTCCCGTAGCTCTCTGTGCTTCCTGGCACACCCTCTCACCACCCTCATCATCAATTATTCATGTTGCTCTCTGCCTAGTGTCTGTCTCCTGGCTGGATTACCTGAGCCGTGTAAGGACAGAGCTCTGTTTGCCTTGACCACCACCAGGTTCTGGTGCTTGGCGTACGGTAGGCATTCCATACATGCTTGCTGAATTAATGCATGACCAGGTCTGGGGTGCTGGGTTTCACACCAGGCTCTACCACAAACATTTGGTCAAGTATTTTCATTCCCGATGTACAGATGTGTCAACTGAATCAACGGAAAGCAAAATGACCCATCCAAGCTCCCTCAGCTTGCTGGGCTGGTTTGGGAGCCCAGATCTGCCTGACCCTCCCACCGGTGCTGAAAAGTGGCATGTGTGCTGGGGTGGTAGGGGATGGGGCAGAAGGGTTTGAGGGCTAGGATGAGGCGTGCACACTGTGCACCTCTGCTTTGGAGCTTTGAAAGGGTGCACAGCACACCCGCTGTCTCTGGGAACCCTCGGGAGCTTGAGGTTGCCTGATTAAGGGGCCCTCCACCCACCCTTTTTTCTGTCTCCCCAACCAAGCCCTGGTAACAGGCATTTCCGGTTTCCGGCCGGCTCCCTGGGGCTGGGGTGGGGGTGGGGAGTCGATGGCAGCCATCATGCTTGGCTCTGGGTCCCCTTCTCCCAGACCCCAGAGGCCTCTGTCCCTGCACACTGCTTCCCCGAAGGAGCGTGGAAAGCCAGCCGACCTCTCTGGCTCTTTCTTCTTCTTGGGCAGGGGTTTTGTTAATGGGAGACTGGTTGGTAAATGGGGAAGAATGAACCTCAGGGTTCGTCGCAGGGCGCCTGGGTGCTGATTTGCATATGGGCTAGATGCCAGCACAACGGGGGTGCCCGCCTCTTCCTGGAGGAAGGAAGAGGGGCACTGAGGGGGGTTGCCCCCAGCAGGGAGGAACTGTTCTCACATGCCCCTCCTACGTTGGTTTAAAGGATCTCCTGTCCTTTGCCACTTTCTCACACTCTTCGGGCGACCAGGAAGTCCTTTCTGGTGGTCTAACTGCAGTCACTGCTGCTGTCTGACGGAGCCCCTTTCTGTAGCTGGCCCCACCGCAGCCCAGAGAGGGGATGAATCATGCCCCCTTTCCCCTCTTTGAGGCATCACATGACTGGAAGGAAGCCGTCTCAGGGCTCAGCTGATCTCCCTGAGGTCAGGGGGGAACTTCCTCCCTTGAGCCACAGGCACAACCATCTGCTCTATTGTCTCTGGTGACCTGCCTGCCCATGACTGCCCTCATTATGCCACTCGCTAGGAGGCATCAGGAGCAGCTTAGTGTGGTTCAAAGAGGCAGTGCTGTATAGAGGTTAGAGGCACACACTTTGGGCTCACAGTGCTGGTGGCCCTGGACGGGCAGTATCCCCTCTCTGAGCCTCAGTTGTTTCCACTGTCAAAGGGAGATTTATTCATTCGACAGATCTTATTGAGCATCTACTATATGCCAGACATGGTACTAGGTATTGCGGTCCTCTATTTACCCAAAGGAGTTGAACATTTATGTCCGCACAAAAACTTGCACACAAGTCTTTGTAGCGGTTTTATTCATGATTGCTGAAACTGGGAAGCAACAAAGATGTCCTTCGGTAGGTGAATGCGACGTAGGGCAAGGCAAGCCCTAAACTGGGGCTTAGCCTGGGCGGGTTCTTGGTTTTGCTCAGGAAAGAATTCAAGGGTGAGCTGGAGGTGTTAGCAGCTTTTACTGGAGTGAAAGTGCATAGCGACAGCCTCAGAAGTCCTGCTCCTTGCAGAGCAGGCTACCCCACAGGCTGTGAACCCAGAGTGGTCAGTGTTGCAGTCGTATTTATACCCACTTTAATTATATGCAAATTAAAGGGCAGATTATGCAAATTTATAGGAAAAGGATGGTAACCTCTGGGTTGTCAGGTCATTGCCACCGTGCCCATCCCATACCTCCTTGTAATTACATGTTGAGTAAGGGGCAGTTTATGCAGAAATTTCTAGGGAAGGGGTAGTAACTTTTGGGTGATCAGGTAATTGCCATGGAAAGGGGTGGTAAGGCCGGGCGCAGTGGCTCACGCCTATAATCCCAGCACTTTGGGAGGCTGAGGCAAGCAGATCACCTAAGCTCAGGAGTTCGAGACCAGCCTGGCCAACATGGTGAAACTCCATCTCTCCTAAAAATACAAAAATTAGTTGGGCATGGTGGCACACACCTGTGATCCCAGCTACTCAGGAGGCTGAGGCAGGAGAATAACTCGAACCCAGGAGGTGGAGGTTGCAGCGAGCCAAGATCATAATACTGCACTCTAGCCTGGACCATAGAGTGAGACTCCATCTCAAACAAAACAAAACAAAACAAAATCAAAGAAAAGAGACCAGGCTTGGTGGCTCACATCTGTAATTCCAGCGCCTTAGGAGGCTGAGGCAGGAGGATCACTTGAGCCCAGGAGTTCGAGACCAGCCTGGGCAACATAGTGAGACCCCACCTCTACAGATATATATATATACACACACACACACACAAACATATATATACATGCACACACACATGAGTCAGGGGGCATGGTTTCATATAGATATATATGAGTTGGGGGGATAGTTTCAGGATGAATCAAGCACATTACATTTATTGTTCGCTTTATTTCTATTATTATTACATTGTAATATATAATGAAATAATTATACAGCTCACACATATGTATGTGTGTATATATACATGCACATACATACGAATATTATACATATTAATATTTATTCATCTATATGAATAAAAAAGAAAATAAGAGAGAGGAGGAAAGGAAGGCAGGAAGGAAGGAAGGAAGGAAGGAAGGAAGAAAGGAAGGAAGGAAGGAAAGGCCAGCCTGGAGCCTCTGGACTGCCCTGATGGAAGTGTCTTGGATGCTAAAGGGGTTTATGTGCTGATTCCCTCAGCCTTCTCCCGTCTAACAAGGTCTGGTGTTCCATCAAGGCAGTGGGTATGTCCACAAGAAGTTTGCAAATGACAGAAAACCTAATTACAGGTCAACAAACCATGACCTGTGGGCCAAATGCAGCCTGCCACTTGTTTTTGTAAATGAAGCTTTTTTTTTTTTTTGAGACGGAGTCTCACTCTGTCACTCAGGTTGGAGTACAGTGGCACGATCTCGGCTCACTGCAACCTCTGCCTCCAGGGTTCAAGCAATTCTCCTGCCTCAGCCTCCCGAGTAGCTGGGATTACAGGTGCATTCCACCACACCCGGCTAATTTTTGTATTTTTAGTAGAGACGGGGTTTCACCATGTTGGTCAGGGTGGTCTCGAACTCCGACCTCGTGATTCACCTGCCACAGCCTCCCAAAGTGCTGGGATTCCAGGCGTGAGCCACCATGCAATTTTTCTTCATGGCTTGTAGACGATCTCCTATGAAATTACTCTAACTTGGCTGGGTGCAGCGGCTCATGCCTTTAATCCCAGCACTTTGGGAGGCAGAGGTGGGTGGATCCCCTGAGGTCAGGAGTTCTAGACCAGCCTGGCCAACGTGGTGAAACCCTGCCTCTACTAAAAATACACAAAATTATCCAGGCGTGGTGGCGGGCGCCTGTAACTCCAGTTACTCAGGAGGCTGAGGCTGGAGAACCGCTTGAACCCAGGAGGCGGAGGTTGCAGTGAGCCGAGATCACATCACTGCACTCCAGCCTGGTGACAAGAGAGAAATGCCGTCTCAAAAAATTACTCTAACTTGATTCTGAAGGACTGGGGAGTGTTGAAAATCATCTTGGGTTTCTAAGCAAAATTGCTGGGTGGTGATGGAGCCATTATGAGGTGAAGAGGCTGGAGGGAGAGCAAGTTTGAAAGGGGAATGATATCAATCTTGGACCTCTTAAGCTTGAGGTGCCCACTGTTGAAAGAATGAATCTGTTTCCCCAGCTGTAAGCAAATAAATGGATTGCAATGAAAAGGCATGCCTTCAACTGTTGTTCCAAAACCTTGGTCCTGGTCTGGAACGGAGGTACAGACTATCTTCTAGTTACTCTATTATTCATTTTTTAAAATGTAATTTAATTTAATTTACTTTTTTTTTTTTTTTTTGAGACGGAGTCTTGCTCTGCCGCCCAGGCTGGAGTGCAGTGGCCGGATCTCAGCTCACTGCAAGCTCCGCCTCCCAGGTTC
>NW_012108696.1:4934693-4935979 GCF_000951045.1 Mandrillus leucophaeus
TGTTAGCCAGGATGGTCTCGATCTGCTGACCTCGTGATCTGCCCGCCTCGGCCTCCTAAAGTGCTGGGATTACAGGTGTGAGCCACCTCGCCCGGCCACGTCCAGCTTTTTTTATGCATTATATAATTGAATTACAACAACATGAGACAGAAGGCATAAACCCTTCATGTTGGTTCATTGGTCTTTCTCCTTATGTTACCTATTTATTGCCGGGTAACAAATTATCCCCAAACTTAATTGTGTAAAACAACCATTTATTATGCTTATGGATTATCTGGGTCAGGAATTCTGAAATAGCTCATCTAGGCAGTTCCCACTTGGGGTTTCTAATGAGGTTGCACACAGATGTCGGCTGGGGCTGCAGTCATCTGAAGGCTTTAGCTGGAGGATCTACTTCCTGAATGGCTGGGTCACATAGAGCTTCAGCTCCTCTCCACCTGGGGCTCCCCACAGGACTGATTGAGTGGCCTCACAACATGGTCACTGGTGAGTGGTCCAAGAGACCAAAGTGGAGCTTCAATATGTTTCATTATTTAGTCTTGAGAACTCACATCTTGTTACTTCCACCCTATTCTTTTTGTGACACATGGCCAGTCTTGGTTCAATGTGAGAGGGGATTACAAAAGGGCATTTTTAACTTGTGTATGAATACTAGGAGCTATGGACCATTAGGGGCCGTCTTGGAGGCTGGCAACTACAAACACATTGTCTTAATTACTGTGGATTTATGGTGTCTTGATATTTGGTGGGACTTGTACCCTTTATTTTCCCTCTGTAGGAGTATATTGGCTACTCATGACTGAGGTGTTTTATATAAATCTTAGGATTTGTATGTCAAGTTCAAGGAGAAAACATTCTGGGGTTTTTAATTGTAATTGCATTAAATCTATAGCTCAATTCTGGAGAGAACTGAAGATTTTAAAACTTTAAGTCTTGGGGCTGTGTGCAGTGGCTCATACCTGTAATCTCAGCACTTTGAGAACCTGTGGTGGGAGAGTCGCTTGAGGCCAGGAGTTGAAGACCAGCCTGGGTGACAATAGTGACACCCTGTCTCTATAAAAAATCTTTTAAAAAAATTAGCCAGGTATAGTGGCATAGGCCTGTAGTCCCAGCTACTTGGGAGACTGACGCAGGAGGATCTTTTGAGCCCAGGAGGTCAAGGTTACAGTGAACTATGATCGTGCCACTGCACTCTAGCCTTTGTGACAGAGTGATATCCTGTCTCTAAAAATAAATCAATGAATGAATAAATAAAATAAAACAAAACGGCCGGGCGCGGTGGCTCA
>NW_012108696.1:4938679-4940153 GCF_000951045.1 Mandrillus leucophaeus
CTTTGGCCTCGCATAGTACTGGGATTATAGGTGTCAGCCTCCATGCCCAGCCTCATTTATTTATTCAATAAATTGTATTGGCTACTATTGCATGCCACCATGTGATATTCAGGATTCAGAGGTGACTCAACCCTGGGTTCTGACTTCACCTGGAGAGAGCCCAGCACAGGCATCTTCGTGGTCAGGCCTGGGATGGGAGGGACATCATATTAAGGGAGGCTGCAGTGGGGGGAGAATGAGGACTCTGCTTGGCTGAAGACACTGGGGAAGGCTTCCTGGAAGAAGAGATATTGGAGATGGGCCTTGAAGGATGAGTAGGAGTTCACCACGCAAATAGGAGAGGAACTTTTATCCCAGACATCAGTCCTTTATTCATCTCCCTGTATATAATTACTGTAAGAATTGGCAAGAGAAGCTGGAATGGAGAGTCATGAGGTCTCTGAGGATCAGACAGATACATCACAGCTAACTCTGGCCTAAAGGGTATTCCTTAGGATAACACCAGCTACTGTAACAAACAAGACATTTCAGTGACTTAACATGGTAAAAATCTATTTCTTGTACACAAAACAGTACAATGCATGTGCTTCTGGTTCCAGGTCAGGGGGCTTTTCCCCACGGAGTAATTCAGGGACCCAGGCTACTTTCATTTGCAGTTTTGCCATCCCTTAGAGTCTCAGCCTGCAGAAAATAGGAAGAGAGAAGGCATGGAGAAGTAATTTCTCCTCAAATACAGTGCCCTGAAAGTGATGCTTATGAGAAATGCCCTTATTCTATTGGCCAGAAGCAGTCACATGACTGCATCCACATGCGAGGAGAGATGGGAAATGCAGTCCTTAGCTGGGCAGCCATTTTCCAGCAGCAATTCCATATTATGGAAGAGAAAGCATGAATTTTGGTGGGTCTTTAGTGGCCTCTGCCCGAGGTACGCAGAGGAATAGAACTAAGGGCTTGGAGGCAGTAACACTCAGTTTGATTTATGCTCTTGAGTAAACCCTTCTTCTCCCTCCTCGGGTTTCTCTCTCTGAGTGATGAAGATTGAAAACTAGTTAATTTTTGAGGTCTTTTCCAGTTTCAAAAATTGACCGGATGCAGTGGCTCATGCTTGTAATCCCAGCACTTTGGGAGACCAAGGCAGGCAGATTGCTTGAGGTCAGGAGTTCAAGACCAACCTGGTCAACAATGTGAAACCCTGTCTCTACTAAACAGAAAATACAAAAATTAGCTGGGCATGGCGGCGGGCGCCTGTAATGCCAGCTACTGGGGAGGTTGAGGCACGAGAATCACTTGAACCTGGGAGGCAGAGGTTGCAGTGAGCCAAGATCACGCCACTGCACTCCAGCCTGGGTGACAGAGGGAGACTCTGTCTCAAAACAAAAACAGAAACAAAAACAACCAAAAATACAAAAATCGATGGGTCGGTGAATGCTCTTGGGTTTCCGAGCTGGAGCTAAGATGATGATGGTGATGATGA
>NW_012108696.1:4946742-4949918 GCF_000951045.1 Mandrillus leucophaeus
TACAATGTTGAATAGAAACGGTGATGGCAGATTCCCTTGCGCCGTTCTGATTTCAAAGGGAATCTTTTCAACATCTCATTATTAAGTATAGTCTTTCAGTCTAGGTTTTTGGAAGACCTTCTTTATCAGGTTACAGAAGTTCCCTTCCATTTTTACTTTGCCAAGAGATTTTTCCCCCTCTTTCTTTTGATCAGGAATGAATAGTGAGTTGCTACCGCATCTTTCATGTGTCTCTGTTGCAAACGTCTCTTTTTGACAAAGAGAGAACACATCTTGGGTCAGAGCCTTGGGCAAGCAACAGAATCTGCCTAGAATGTAATAACATTGTTTGAACCATTTTTATTCTACAGTTGCTTGCTTATTTATTTATTTATTTATTTATTTATTTATTTTGAGACGGGGTCTCATTGTGTTGCCCATGCTGGAGTGCAGTGGCGTGATCATAGCTCACTGCAGCCTCTACCTCCTGGGCTCCAGTGATGCTCCTGCCTCAGCCTCCCGAGTAGCTGGGACTACTGGCCATCACACCAGGCTAATTTTTGAAATTTTTGTAAAGACAGGGTCTCTCCACGTTGCTCAGGCTGGTCTCAAACTCCTGACCTCAAAGTGATCCTCTCGTCTCGACTTCCCAGAGTGCTGGGATTACGGGTATGAGCCATTACACCCGTCAGACAGTTGCTTCTGTTTGTAGCACATGAGCTTAGTTCTGTAGGAGGATGGAAAGTTCTCTTCTTAAGCATAAAAGAGTTAAAGTTAAAGTTCATGTTCCATATGTAACGGGTTACATAGACTGTGGCAGCAATTGAGAAGATGATACATTCTACACATGGAAGTGTGAGAAACAGGGTTACAACAGACACTAAGTATCAAATCAATTCGCATGCGGGCACACACAGCTATGGCATAATGGTTAGGCGCAGGCTTGGAAGTCATGCTACCTGAGTTTGCATCCCAGCTGTGTGTCTCACCTCAGTTTCCTTCTCTGTAAAATGCGGATAATAATATTACTTACCTTGAAGAGTTGCTGGGAGGAGTCCCTGTTATCCCTGTAGCATGCTGAAAATTGAGAGCACGGTGGGTGGAAGCCCATGCTAGCTTCCACTACACACAAGGTAAAGAGAAAAGGCTGTGGTTAAGAAAGCGGGCTTAGCTGGGAGTTGTGGCTCCTACGCGTAATAACCAACGTTTAGCGAGGCTGAGGCAGGAGGACTGCTTGAGGACCAGCCTGGGCAACATAATGAAACTCTCTGTCTCTACAAAAACATTTTTAAAATTAGCTAGGTGTGGTGGCACACACACATCTGTTGTCCTGCCTACTCGGGAGGCTGAGTTGGGAGCATTGCTTGGGCCCAGGAGGCGAAGGATGCAGTGAGCTATGATTGCACCACTGCACTCCAGCCTGGACAACAGAGTGAGAGCATCTTTCTCTCTGTCTCTCTCTCTCTGTCTCACACACACACACACACACACACACACACACACACAGACACACACACACACAGAACGTGGGTTCTAGATTCACACCATCTCGGAATTTAATTGCAGCTCCTCCCCTAACTTACTCTTGCTGTTAATCTCAAGCAGAACCTTTACACCAATCTAAGCCTGCTTTCTTTTAGGTAAAATGGACATAGATGGGCGTGGTAGCTCATGCCTGTAATCCCTGCACTTTGGGAGGCTGAGGCAGGTGCATTACTTGAGGTCAGGCGTTCAAGACCAGCCTGGACAACATGGTGAAACCCCTATCTCTACCAAAAAATACAAAAATCAGCTGGACGTGGTGGCACACACCTGTAGTTCCAGCTACTCAGGAGGCTGAGGTGGGAGAATCGCTTGAACCTGGGAGGCGGAAGTTGCTGAGATGGTGCCACCACCCTCCAGCCTGGGTGACAGAGCAAGACTCCATCTCAAAAAGGCATAAACACTCACAGTGTGGTTATGAGAATGGAGTTAATCTGACTGCCTAACCATGCGTAGTAGGCATCCAAGAAATGCAATTTTTTTTTTCTTTTGAGACGGAGTCTCACTCTTGTTGCTCAGGCTGGAGTGCAGTGGTGCTGTCTCAGCTCACTGCAACCTCCGCCTCCTGGGTTCAAGCGATTCTCCTGCCTCAGCCTTCTGAGTAGCTGGGATTACAGGTGTGTGCCACCATGCCTGGCTTCTTTTTTCTTTTTTTGTTTTCTTTTTTGGTATTTTTAGTACAGATGGGGTTTCACCATGTTGCCCAGGCTGGTTTTGAACTCCTGACCTCAAGTGATCTGCCTGCCTCAGCCTTCCAAAGTGCTGGGATTACAGGCATGAGTCGCTGCGCCCAGCCAAAAAAAAAATTGCAAATATTGTTACATTAGGGGCACAGAGTAGGGGTTTGCAGGTATGTCAGAATCACCTAACGAGAGTGTTAATATGCATATTCCCAGGCCCCACCTCCATCCATCCAGTTAACAAACATATACCAGGGGCCTCCTCCACACAAGGCACTGTCATAGTTGCTGGGCATTCCAGAAACAGAACGATGGTCCTCCCCTCTTCAAACTGACATTTTATTTGGGTGAGATGAACAATAAACACAAGTGAAGCAAAGCTAACGGGATAGAAAACGCCAGAGTAGGGGAGTGCGATTTTATTACATTTTAATTAATTTATGTATATATTTATTTTTTGAGATGGGATCTTGCTCTGTTGCCCAGGCTGGAGTGCAGTGGCACAGTCATGGCTCACCGCAGCCTCCACCTCCCAGGCTCAAACAATCCTCCTCTCTCAGCCTCCCAAGTAGCTGGGACTACAGGTATGCACCACCATGCCTGGCTAATTTTAAATTTTTTTTTTGTAGAGATGGGATCTCATTATGTGGCCCCAGGTTGATTTTGAACACCCGGGCTCAAGTGATTGTCTCACTTCTGCCTCCCAACGTGCTGGGATTACAGGTGTGCACCACCACACCCAGCTGACTTTTTATTTTTTGTGGAGACAGGGTCTCTGTGTGTTGACCAGGCTGGTCTTGAACTCCTGGGCTCATGTTAACCTGGGAGTGTGATTTTAAATAGGGTGGTTAGAGGAGGTCTCATAGAAAATGTGTACTTTGAGGAAAGACGAAGTTAGCAAGGAACTTTCTTTTTTTTTTTTTTTTTTTTTGAGACGGAGTCTCGCTCTGTCGCCCAGGCTGGAGTGCAGTGGCG
>NW_012108696.1:4951294-4953445 GCF_000951045.1 Mandrillus leucophaeus
GCTTGAGCCACCACGCCTGGCTGTGCTGTTTCATTTCACAGAATGGGACCTGTGCTTTGAAGAAACCAACCCTACCAACACCTTGATCTTGGACTTCTAGTCTCAGAACTATTCTGGACATTTCCTATGGATAGAATTGTACAATACATGGCATTTTGTGATTCGCTTCTTTCACTGAGCATATTTTTAAGGTTCATCCATGTCGTAGTGTGGAACAGTATTTTCTCCTTTTTATGGCTGAGTAATATTCCATTGTGTGGATTTATCTGTACTGGGCATTTCGTATAAATAGATGCATACAATATGTGGCTTTGGATGATGAATTTTAACCAACTCTCCTGATGAGTCTGCTTTAGGACTCTTGGTCCACACTGACTTCATGGAGAGTGTTGGGGGTCATGGGAGAGCCAAGTCTACAAGCTGTGGGAGGCTGGTGGATGGAAGGCTGGTTAGAATTCTTCAGGATCTGGGGAACTTCAGAGAATGCTGAACCTGTTGGGATGTTGGATGAGCCAATACTTGGCAAATGCAAGAATATGAAGGTTTCTTTCTTTCTTTTTCTTTTTCCAGATACTCAAAAGCTGGGCCCATGTTACATGTGCCCGACCATTTCATTAGTTAATATCTTTTGGTTGCAGGCCATGGCAACCCAATCTAAACTGACTTAAACAAGAAAAGGAATGTTTTGGCTCATGAAATAAAAAAGTTCAGGGATGGCCAGGCATGGTGGCTTCCACCTATAATGTCAGCACTTTAGGAGGCTGAGGCGGGCGGATTCCTCAAGTCCAGGAGTTCAAGACCCGCCTGGGCAATATAGCGAGACCTCATCTATACAAAAAATACAGAAATTAGCTCAGTGTTGTGGCACATGCCTGTAGTCCCAGGTACTTGGGAGGTGGAGGCAGGAGGCCTGATTTTTTGTTTGTTTGTTTGAGACAGGGTTTTGCTTTGCTGCCCGGACTGAACTGAAGTGCTGTGGTGCCATTATAGCCCACTGCAGGCTGAAACTCCTGGGCTCAGCGATCCACTCATCACAGCCTCCTGTGTAGTTCAGAATGTTTTTGAGGTCATCCACATTGTAGTATGAATCAGTGCTTCATTCCTTTTTATGGCTGAATACTATTCCATTGTATGGATATACCACATTCGTTTAACCATTAGTGATTCATTTTACGTTTTGTCAATTTTAACTCAATAAAAAAGTGCAGAGCATAGATCTGGATCAGGCACAGCTTAATCTTTATCAGAAGAGAATGCAGTTTCGTGGAAGGGGATCTATGCTTTCATTTCCCCTCCACACCAGTCCCCAAGCCAGGTGGCCTGGGGGGTCAGTTTCTCCCCTGCCCTTTCATCCTCCCCTACCCTCATTTCTCTGTCTCCTCACAGTTCCTGTGCCTTAAGAACATTAGAACCTTCCTGTCCACCTGCTGTGAGAAGTTCGGCCTCAAGCGGAGTGAGCTCTTCGAAGCCTTTGACCTCTTCGATGTGCAGGATTTTGGCAAGGTGAGCTGCCCACTTGAAGCGCAAAGACTGAGTTTCAGTTCATTTCCATTGACGTGTACACTGGGCAAGCTAAGGGCTGTCCGAGGACAGGCAGACAAGCCAGACCAGGCCATATACATGGTGCAGATAGCACTGGTTTAGGATATGTGGATCTGAGTTTGAGTCCTCACTCTGACACTTGCTGAATGACCTTAGATACGTGGCTGTGCCTCTCTGAGCCCCCGTTTCTCCCCCTAAATATGGGAATATTATCATCCTGCCCTCTCTGAGTGGCTGTGAGGATTAAATAGAAAGATAGAGGGCAGGGCGCGGTGGCTCATGCCTGTAATCCCAGCACTTTGGGAGGCTGAGGTGGGCAGATCACAAGGTCAGGAGATCAAGACCACCCTGGCTAATACAGTTAAACCTTGTCTCTACTAAAAATACAAAAAATTAGCCGGGCATGGTGGTAGGTGCCTGTAGTCCCAGCTACTGGGGAGGCTGAGGCAGGAAAATTGCTGGAACCCAGGAGGCGGAGGTTGCAGACAGCCGAGATCATGCCACTTCACTCCAACCTGAGCAACAGAGTGAGACTCCACTGAAAAAAAATAAATAAATAATGAAGATAGGAGCAAAGGGTGGGGCTCACTTAAGGGAACAATGGTATGG
>NW_012108696.1:4954599-4954966 GCF_000951045.1 Mandrillus leucophaeus
TCCAGCCTGGGGGACAAAGTGAGACTCCGTCTCAAAAACAAAAACGAAAAACTATCCATGAGAACACTTTGTGATGTGCTGTTTTATATCACAGAGCTGAACCTGTGTTTTGGTTCAACAAGTTTGAAATACTCTTTTTGTAAAATCTAAGCAGTTATGTTTCTGAACCTATCGAGCCCATAGAAACGTATGAATATCCAGTCCTAAAAACTGGAAACAAGTGATCTGTGAAAACACTTTGTGATGTGCTGTTTCTTTTTTTTTCTTCTTTTTTTTTTTTAGACAGAGTCTCACTCTGTGGCCCAGGCTGGAGTGCAGTGGCCGGACCTCAGCTCACTGCAAGCTCCGCCTCCTGGGTTTACGCCAT
>NW_012108696.1:4955016-4955332 GCF_000951045.1 Mandrillus leucophaeus
CAGCTCCAGGCCCCCCAACACCGTTCTCTCCCCTCGCTCTCAGCCCAAGATGACAGAGTATGACAAGCGCTGCTGCTGCCTGCGGGAGATTCAGCAGACGGAGGAGAAGTACACGGACACGCTGGGCTCCATCCAGCAGGTGGGCGTCTCCCACCCAGCGCCTGCCGGGCGCATGCGCGAGTCCACCTGTCCGGCCGCCTCTGGGCAGCTGAGGCTTTTCCTGCCCCCATCGCTTTTCCTTTCTGTGACTGTCTCCATCTCTGGATTTCTCTGACTTACATATGTATATATAAATATGAGTCTGACATATATATAT
>NW_012108696.1:4956360-4960568 GCF_000951045.1 Mandrillus leucophaeus
TATACATATAATATATGTGTATATATATTTTTTGCTATGTTACCCAGGCTGATCTTAAACTCCTGGGCTCAAGCAATCCTCCTGTAATCCAAGCCTTTTGGGAGGCCGCACTGGGCCTCTTCCTCTTGTCTCTCTGTCTCTCTCTTAATCTCTCACTCTGTGTCCTTTTCCCTCCGGGTCTTCTCTTGCTACTTTCTTCCTCAGTGTGTCATTCTCTCCCTTTGTAGCTCTTTATCCCTGGCTCAGTCTTTTTCTGTATCCTCATCTTTCCATTTCTTTTAAGAATAACTTTATTGAGATTTCATTAATATACGTATAATCCATCTATTTAGAGTATACAGTTCAATGGTTTTTGGCATACACACAAGATTATGCAGTCATCACTACTATCTAATTTGGGGACATTTTCATTTGTTTTGGTTTTTTTTGTTTGTTTCTTTTGTTTTGATTTGTTTTGTTTTGAAATGGGATCTCACTGTCCCATCCAGGCTGGAGTGCAGTGGCACGATCATAGTTCACTGCAGCTTCGAACTCCTGGGCTCAAATGATCCTCCTGCCTTAACCTCCTGAGGAGCTGAGGCTGCAGATACATGCCACCATACCCTGCTTAATTCTTTAAATTTTTTGTAGATATGGGGTCTTGCTATGTTGCCCAGGCTGGTCTCATACTCCTGGCCTCAAGTGATCCTCCTGCCTTGGCCTCCCAAAGTGTTGGGATTATAGGTGTGAGCCACCACTCCTGGCCTTTATTTTAGAACATTTTCATCATCCCCCAAAGAAACTCCAAACTCGTTAGCTGTCCCCCCTCAATCTCTTATCTTCCCCCAGTCCATGGCAACCACAAGCTTACTCCCTGTCTCTGTGGATTGGCCTCTTCTGGACATTTCATATAAAGGGAATTACATACTATGTGGTTTATATGCATCTGGCTTCTTTCGCTGAGCGTGGTGTTTTCAAGGTTAATCCACACAGTAACCTGTGTCAGAGCTTCATTCCTTTTCATGGCTGAATAATATTCCATTGTACAGATGGACCACATTTTTTTTTTTTTCTTTTTTGAGACCAGTCTCACTCTGTCGCCCAGGCTGGAGTGTAGTGGCATGATCTCGGCTCACTGCAACCTCTGCCATCCAGGTTCAAGCGATTCTTCTGCCTCAGCCTCCTGAGTAGCTGGGATTACAGGCACCTGCTACCGTGCCCGGCTAATTTTTGTAGTTTTAGTAGAGATGGGGTTTCACCATCTTGATGAGGCTGGTGTTGAACTCCTGACCTCGTGATCCACCTGCCTCGGCCTCCCAAAGTGCTAGGATTACAGGCATGAGCCACCGCGCCTGGCCAGACCACATTTTATACATCCATTCACCCATTGATAAGCATTTTGGTTATTTCTGCTTTTGGGTTATTATGAATAATTTCGCTGTGAACATTCTTGTACAAGTTTTTGTGTGGACACGCTCCCTCTCTTTATCTCCCTCTCTGTTTCCTTCTCCTGTCTCTCTGAGACTGGTCTGGAGGAGGGAATGTTGTCCTCCATCATCCTTCTCTCCCTTCCCTGCAGCATTTCATGAAGCCCCTGCAACGGTTCCTGAAACCTCAAGACATTGAGATCATCTTTATCAACATTGAGGTGAGCCAGCCGATCCCCAGCCCTCTTGGGTCTGTCTAGTGCGGACAACTTGCTGCCCCTACCTGTCCCTGGAGTACAGGGGTTGGGAGTTGAACAGCATGGGGCCCCTTTCCTGCCTGGCCCCTTGAGCCCTGGGCTCTGGTCCCAGCCCTCACCCTTCCCTCCGAGTAGGACCTGCTTCGTGTTCATACTCACTTCCTAAAGGAGATGAAGGAAGCCCTGGGCACCCCTGGCGCAGCCAATCTCTACCAGGTCTTCATCAAATACAAGGAGAGGTGAGACTCAGCTGGCCAGACTGAAGCTCTGGGGTCACTCTGCCTTGCCTAGGCTGGGCATTCGAGAGACCTTACCCTCAGACACCACTGGACAGGGAGGACTTTGTGCTGTGTGCTCATGGGCAAGGGGCTGCCCATCTCTGGTTCAATCCCCAGCTCTGCTGTGTCGCACTGCATAGTCACTTAACCTCTCTGTGCTTCTGCTTCCTCATCTGTACATCAGTGGGTCACAGGAATGTGCCTCCTAGGCTGGTGGTGAGGGTGGAATATACGGATGCACACAGGGCCTGGCACATAGTAGGTGCTCAATAAGTATTTGTTAAATGAAGGAACATTGGCCAGGTACGGTGGCTCAGGCCTGTAATCCCAGCACTTTGGGAGGCTGAGGTGGGTGAATCATTTGAGGTCAGGGGTTCGAGACCAGGCTGGCCAATATGGTGAAACCCTGTCTGCATTGCCTGAAAATACAACTAAAACACAACTAAAAATACAAAAAACAATTAGCCGGGCGTGGTGGCGTGCGCCTGTAACCCTAGTTACTCAGGAGAATTGCTTGAACCCGGGAGGTGGAGGTTGCAGTGAGTCAAGATCACGCCACTGGACTGCAGCCCGGGCGGCAGAGCAAGCCTCTGTCTCAAAAATAAAAAATAGGCCAGGTGTGGTGGCTCACACCTGTAAATCCAGCACTTTGGGAGGCCAAGGAGGGCAGATCACTTGAGATCAGGAGTTGGAGACCAGCCCGGCCAACATGGTGAAACCCCAACTCTACTAAAAATACAAAAATTAGCCAGGCGTGGTGGCGGGCACCTGTAATGCCAGCTACTCAGGAGGCTGAGGCAGGAGAATCGCTTGAACCCGGGAGGTGGAGGTTGCAGTGAGCTGAGATCGCACCACTGCACTCCAGCCTGGGTGACAAGAGTGAAACTCCATCTCAAAAATAAATAAAATAAAATAAAATAAAAATAAACAAACATTGGGCAGAGACAATACCAGGTACTGTGGTGAGATTACCGTGGCGTTAAATGAGATAATGCTACAATAGCCTCGCGTGGGAAATGCTATTGTTATTCCCATTTCACAGATGGGGAAACTGAGAGTCAGGTTTCTTCTCCAGCTGGGAAGAGCGAGGCCAAGGCTGACGCCGGCCTCTGCCCGATCTTGATGCCAGCCACCCTTACCTGGTGGCCTGTCCTCTCGCTGTAGGTTCCTCGTCTATGGCCGCTACTGCAGCCAGGTGGAGTCAGCCAGCAAACACCTGGATCGTGTGGCCACAGCCCGGGAGGACGTGCAGATGAAGCTGGAGGTGGGGGCCTCTCCCGCTCCTCCCCAGGCCCTGGGGGCAGGAGGGAGGACGCTGAATTGCAGATGGTCCACTTTCTGCCGCAGCCCAGCCAGGGATCCGTCAGAGGACTGGGGAGGGAGGTACTGGCCAGTCAAGTGGAGGAAATGCAGAAGAACAGAAATGGGCCAGCCCCGGGTCTGGGCTGACCCCTGATATCAGGGTGACGTCCTGACCCTGAACTGAGCTCTGATCCCACACCGAACCCCAGCCCTTGGCTGAGCCCTAGCACTGATGGTACCCCAAGTCTGGGCTGAGCTCCCACTTCTCACTGAACCCCAATTCCAACCAACCCCTGATCCCAGGCTGAACCTGATCTAGAATTGAACTTCAACCTGGATCTGTTTGTCTGGTGGAAACACAGACAGGGTAGGGGTGGGAGGATGGGGGCTCTCCAGACCTGTCCCTCTCCCCCTCTGCGGCCCCCCTCAGCAGGCAGAATACTGGACCTCTATCCCAGGCAGCATTTACCACATTCCAGTGTTTTGTTTTGTTTTGTTTTGTTTTGTTTTGAGACAGGGTCTCATTCTGTCCCCCAAGCTGGAGTGCAGTGGCATGATCATAGCTCACCGCAGCCTCGAACTCCTGTACCCAAGCAATCCTCCCAGCTCCTACCTCGGCCTCCTGAGTAGCTGGGACTACAGATGCATACCACCATTCCTGGCTAATTTTTGTGTGTTTTATAGAAATGGGGTTTCACCATGTTGTCCAGGGTGGTCTCAAACTCCAGGACTCAAGCGATTCACCCACCTCAGCTTCTCAAAGAGCTAAGATTACAGGCGTGAGCAGTTGTACCCAGCCTCTTCCCATTGTTTTTTTGTTTGTTTGTTTGTTTTTTGAGATGGAGTCGCCGTCTGTTACCCAGGTTTGAGTGCAGTGGTGCGATCTCAGCTCACTGCAATCTCTGCCTCCTGGGTTCAAGCAGTTCTCCTGCCTCAGTCTCTTGAGTAGCTGGGATTACAGGAGT
>NW_012108696.1:4960618-4963978 GCF_000951045.1 Mandrillus leucophaeus
AAATAAATAAAATAAAATAAAATAAATAATAATAATTATATACTCTTACCGAATCAACCCTTTTGTTAATATATAGTGACTTTTGTTTGTTGTAACAGTTTTTGACTTAAAGTCTGTTTTGTCTGATAGTAATATAACCACCACAACTCTCTTTTGGTTACTAGTGAAATTTTTTCCCACCATTTTGCTTTACTATTGTTGTCTTTGGATCTAAAATAAATCTTTTGTAGACAGCATATAGTTAAATCATATTTTTTTTGCATCGTGCCAGTCTTTGCCTTTTGATTGGAGAGTTTAAACCATCTTCATTTAAAGTTATAGTTAATAAGAAATGACTTATTTCTGCCATTTTGCCATGTATTAGCTATAGCTCTTGCTCCTCGTTTGCTTCATTATTGCCTTATTTTGTACTTAGTTTTTAAAAAGTATGTATGTTTTTGGTAGTTAATGGTTTTGACTTCCTTCTCCTTTCCTTTTGTGCATATTCGGTTGATATTTTCTTTCTTTCTTTCTTTTTTTTGGGACCGAGTGTTGCTCGTGTTGCCCAGGGTGGAGCAATGACACGATCTCGGCTCATTGCAACCTTCTGCTCCTGGGTTCCAGCGATTCTCCTGCCTCTGTCTCCCCAGTAGCTGGGATTACAGGCATGTGCACCACACCAGTTTTTTTTTTTTTTTTTTTTTTTCAGCAGAGACGGGGTTTCCCCATGTTGGCCAGGCTGGTCTTGAACTACTGACCTCAAGTGATCCTCCCGCCTCGGCCTCCCAAAGTTCCTTCCAGTGGTTCTTAAGCTGCCCACACCTCATGGAGCTCTTTCCCTGTTTCCTTGGGGGCAGATATGATGCTTTGGCCCCTAGAAAAATCCCCACAGCTCTGGGGTGGAGAGCTGCCCACGTCTTTATTCAGATCTATCTGCACCCACCCTGCAACTGGCTCTTTCTGGGACCTGCCTCAGTTTCCTCATTGTTCTCTGATTCACCAGGAATGTTCTCAGCGAGCCAACAACGGGAGGTTCACCTTGCGGGACCTACTGATGGTGCCTATGCAGCGAGTTCTCAAATATCACCTTCTTCTCCAGGTGCCGGGCCCATTCCTGAGGCGTGGGATCCACGCATCTACTCTCCTGTGTCTATAAAAGTGGGGACGGGGTTGGCTTTGGGGGTTGGGTCTCTAGGACACTCGGGGATGGGTCACTGGGGTCATGTCTCAGCCTCCAGGGCCACCAGTACAAGGGAGGAGCTGGTGAGCTAGCATTGTTTGGAAGGCCCTCCCCCCAGGGAGAAGGGGAGGGGCCAGGTGACGTCTGACGTCTTGGTTCTCGCAGGAGCTGGTGAAACACACGCAGGAGGCTATGGAGAAGGAGAACCTGCGGCTGGCCCTGGATGCCATGAGGGTGAGTGGGTGTGGGGTGATGGTCACTCACCTGCTGCAGACACTCTCCTGGTGGAGGCTGATCCTCTAGCTGGGGTTAGGTAGGAGCCTGGGTCGGCTGTTGGGGGGCCAGGTTCACCCCTGTCCCTTCCCCAGGACCTGGCTCAGTGCGTGAACGAGGTCAAGCGAGACAACGAGACACTGCGGCAGATCACCAATTTCCAGCTCTCCATTGAGAACCTGGTGAGGTGGTGGAGCCGGGTGGGCCAGGGGTGTGGCCATGTGGGGAGGGTGTCTGGCTCCTTTCTTGGGAGACCCTTGCTAGACGCCCCTGCCTGCTGCATAGGACCAGTCTCTGGCTCACTATGGCCGGCCCAAGATCGACGGGGAGCTCAAGATCACCTCGGTGGAACGGCGCTCCAAGATGGACAGGTGAGTGGAGTCAACATGGATCTGGGATGGAGCCTGGGCAAAGGGGTGGGGCCAGGCTCCTAGATGGGCAGGTGGATGGAGTCAATACAGATCTGGGTGGAGCCTGGGCAGGGGCGGGGCCAGGCTTCTAAATGGATAGGTGGGTGGAGTCAACATAGATCTGGAGCAGAGCCTGGGCAGGAGTGGGGCCAGGCTCCTAGATGCGCAGGTGCGTGGAGTCAACACAGATCTGGGTGGAGCCTGGGCAGGAGTGGGGCCAGGCTCCTAGATGCGCAGGTGCGTGGAGTCAACACAGATCTGGGTGGAGCCTGGGCAGGAGCCAGGCTCCTAGATGGGCAGGTGCGTGGAGTCAACACAGATCTGGATGGAGCCTGGGTAGGGATAGGGCCAGGTTTCTAGATGGGTGGTTGGGTGAAGTCAACACAGATCTGGGAAAGAGCCTGGATAGGGGCGTGGCCAGACTCCTAGATGGACAGGTGGGTGGAGCCAATGCAGATCTTGGGGGGAGCCTCGGCAGGGGTGGGGCCAGTTCCTATGTAGACTTGTAGGTGGAATTAAGATGAATTTGGGTAGGGACCTGAGTGTGGGTGAGACAAGATTTCTAGACAGACAGGTGGTAGATCCATCCAGACAAGGCAGTGGAACCTTGATGGACAGGCAGGACGGAGCCAACCAGGAATATGGGTGGAGCCAAGACTGACAGGCAGTAGGGCCAACGTGGATCACGTGGGTGAGATCAGGATGGACAGGTGGGCATGACCAAGTTGGCCAAGGAGGAGGAGAAGGTCAGGGTGGGACCAGGATGTGGAGGAACTGGTCAGAGAGCTGGTGGGGACAGTTGGGAAGAGCCAGACAGGAATGCCTTATCCATCCTTCCAGGTATGCCTTCCTGCTCGACAAAGCTCTGCTCATCTGTAAGCGCCGGGGAGACTCCTATGACCTCAAGGACTTTGTGAACCTGCACAGCTTCCAGATTCGGGATGACTCTTCAGGAGACCGCGACAACAAGAAGGTGGGGCTTTGACGTCACGCAGTCGGCAGCTTAGCCCTCTCCACGTGGGCATACGCCGGTGTTTACCAGACTACATCTACATGGAAGTGTGTGTTAATCCACTCACAGTCTTTTTTTGTTTTGTTTTTTGTTTTTTTAAGACGGAGTCTTGCTCTGTCGCCAGGCCAGAGTGCAGTGACACGATCTCGGCTCACTGCAACCTCTGCCTCCCAGGTTGGTTCCATTCTCCTGGCTCAGCCTCCCGAGTAGCTGGGACTACAGGCACGTGCCACCACGCCTGGCTAATTTTTTGTATTTTTAGTAGAGACGGGGTTTCTCCATGTTAGCCCCATGGTCTCCTTCTCCTGACCTCGTGATCCACCTGCCTCGGCCTCCCGAAGTGCTGGGATTACAGGCATGAGCCACTCAACAGTTTTTAAATTGAGCACCTACTCTATCCAGGGCACTCTTCTAGGCACTAAGACTAAAATGGAAAGCAATATCGAGTTTTTATTTTGTTTCATTTCATTTCATTTCTTTTCTTTTCTTTCTTTCTTTCTTTCTTT
>NW_012108696.1:4965118-4968228 GCF_000951045.1 Mandrillus leucophaeus
GCCACCACACCGGCTAATTTTTGGTATTTTTGGTAGAGACGGGGTTTCACCGCGTTGGTCAGGCTGTTCTTGAACTGCTGACTTTGTGATTCACCCGTCTTGGTGCTGACCTCGTGATTCACCCGTCTCGGCCTCTCAAAGTGCTGGGATTACAGGTGTGCGCCACCACACCTGGCCAGCTTCTCTGTTTCTCAGCCTGTGCCTCCTGAGGAGCCAGTTGCTGTCTTGTGACTGCCTGCTTCCATCTCTCCTACCTAGCTGGAGCTCTGGGGACCACATCCTATTCGCTGCTCTGTCCCTAGCTCCTAGCACTGTCTGTTTCTCAGCAGGCGCTGCACCCATGCTTTGTTGAACAGACAAATCAATGATGAGTGACATGCTGTGTCTGGTGTGTGCTTCTGCAAAGGGGTGTGTGTGTGTGCATGTGCACGCATGTGTGTGTGGTTTTGGGTTTATGGTTGTGTATTTGGATAGCCTAGAAAGCCCTTTTACAAGGATGTCTGTGCATGGTGCTGGGGGCACAGAGACTGCCACGGGCTTGACTGTTCCCTACAGAGGGAGGGTCAGTGGGCGTGTGCTCCCGCCCTCTGCAGGGGCAGTGCCTTCAGTCTGAGCTCTGCTTCCCTGCAGTGGAGCCACATGTTCCTGCTGATTGAGGACCAAGGTGCCCAGGGCTATGAACTGTTCTTCAAGACAAGAGAGTTGAAGAAGAAGTGGATGGAGCAGTTTGAGATGGCCATGTGAGTCCCCGTCTTCCTTCCTCTTTCTGTCCTCAGAGGGGCAGGGGCTGGGAAAGAGGAATGTGCTCTAGTCCCTACTCTGTCCTGACATGCCATGGGACCACTCTGAACCTCAGTCTCTTCATTTGGGAAATAAGAGGGACAGGCCCAAGGCTGTCTTCATCCTTGGAATGCCGGAGTTGTGTGCAAGCTCCTTTCCTCCCCCTCTTTCCTCTTCCTGCTCTTCCTCTTGTTCTTCCTCCTCCTCTCTTTCTTCCTCCTCTCCTTCCTCCCCTTCCTCCTCCTTTCCTTCCTTCTCTTCCTCTTCCTCCTCTTCCTCTTCCTCCTATTCCTCCTCCACCCCTTCTTCCTTCTCCTCCCTTTCCTCCCTTTTTTCCTCTTCCTTCTCCTCCTCTTCCTCCTCCTCCCTTTCCTCCTCTTCCTCCTCCTCCTCCTTCTTCCCCTCTTCCTCATCTTCCACTTCTGTCTTCTCCTCCTCCTTTTTACATGAGGCAAAATGCCCACGACAAAAATCTAACAATTTCAAAGTGCACGATTGCACGGCACTTTGTACACTAACAGTGTTGTGCAACCATCACCTCTATCCAGTTTCAAAACCTTTTCGTCAGCCCAAAGGAGACCTCATACCCATTAAACATTCACTCCCAATTCCCCGCTCTTGCAGCCCCTGGAAACTCCTAACCTGCTTTCTCTTTCTCCCGATGTGCATAGCAGCACGATTCAGTGTGGCCAAAGGGTGGAAACGACCCAGACATCAATCAGGGAATGAGTGGACGCACCAAATATGGTCTGTTCACGCCATGGAATAGTATTCAGCCATAAAAAGGAATAAAATGCTGATCCTCTTTTTTTTTTTTTTAATTTTCCTCTGCCAGCTCCAACATCTACCCGGAGAATGCCACCGCCAACGGGCATGACTTCCAGATGTTCTCTTTTGAGGAGACCACGTCCTGCAAGGCTTGTCAGATGCTGCTTAGGTGGGAATCTAGGAGGAAGGTCCTGCATCCTGGGCTTGGTCATCAGTTCCTTGCTAGAGAAGCTGCCCCAGTAATTGGTTCCCTAAATTGGGAGATGGGGGGTTCCTACTTTGATCTTCTGCTTCTCCGTCACTCTCCTGGTCTAAAGAGAACCCAAGGGGGCCCTTTATGTTCTTGGCAGAATATTTGGCCAAGTCTGTAAAGGTCACTCACTCCTCTTTATGTGTCCCCTGCATCTCAGAGGTACCTTCTATCAGGGCTATCGCTGCCATCGGTGCCGGGCACCTGCACACAAGGAGTGTCTGGGGAGGGTCCCTCCGTGTGGCCGACACGGGCAAGGTACGAGTGGGAGGGAGGCTGGGAGGTGAGCTTGGTTCTCTGCGGAGGATTTCCCGTTCTCACCGTTACCTTTACTCCCCCATAGATTTCCCGGGAACTATGAGGAAGGTAAGACTTTCCCACGCTCCTTCCTGTGCACTGCAAATAATGGGCAACAGTGCGGGGAGGACCCAGGGCATCCCGGAACTGGCCGTGATCCTTTGTGGGGTGAGGACAGTGATGGGGGCCTACAAGCCCCCAGGCTGGGCATCGGTAAACAGGTTTTCTTTGTCTCTCCTTCCAGGACAAACTGCATCGCAGGGCTCAGGACAAAAAGAGGAATGAGCTGGGTGAGTTGGCAGGGGATGCTGTGTGGGGGCAGGAGGAAAATGTATCTCCATTCATGTTGATCCAGGGACAGATCTCCATAATCATATTAACAGCCACATTGGGCTGGGTGCAATGGCTCCCACCTGTAATCCCAGCAATTTGGGAGGCCAAGGCGGGAGGATCGCTTGAAGTCAGGTGCACGCCACCACACCTAATTTTTAAATTTTTAAAATAGAGGTGAGGTCTTGCTATGTTGCCCAGTCATACTGTATAAATTAACTCATACAGTATGTGCTTATTTTAACTAATTAATTAATTTATTTTTGGAGATGGAATCTTGCCCCGTTGCCCAGGCTGGAGTGCAGTGGTGCGATCTTGGCTCACTACAACCTCCACCTCCCAAGTTCAAATGATTCTCCTGCCTCAGCCTCCTGAGCAACTGGGACTACAGGCACCACGCTTGGCTAATTTTTGTATTTTTAGTAGAGACGGTGTTTCACCATGTTGGGCAGGCTGGTCTCGAACTCTTAACCTCAGGTGATCGGCCTGCTTGGCCTCCCAGAGTGTTGGGATTACAGGCATGAGCCACTGTGCCCAACCTTAATTTAAAAAAAACTTAAGGCCAGGCGCGGTGGCTCAAGCCTGTAATCTCAGCACTTTGGGAGGCCGAGATGGGCGGATCACGAGGTCAGGAGATCGAGACCATCCTGGCGAACACGGTGAAACCCCGTCTCTACTAAAAAAA
>NW_012108696.1:4968285-4973124 GCF_000951045.1 Mandrillus leucophaeus
CAGGAGATCCCAGCTACTCAGAAGGCTGAGGCAGGAGAATGGCATAAACCCGGGAGGTGGAGCTTGCAGTGAGCCGAGATCCGGCCACTGCACTCCAGCCTGGGCGACAGAGCGAGACTCTGTCTCAAAAAAAAACAAAAACAAAAACAAAAAACTTAAAAAAATATATACATGTCTCCTTCTGTTGTATTGAGGACATTTGAGTTGTTTCTAGTTTTTTACTATTGCAAATAAAGCTGATACATATATGTCATATATCGTATATGTATATATAAAATACATCTTTTTAAAAAAAATTTTTAGAAGCAGGGTCTTACTCTGTATCCCAGGCTGGAGTGCAGTGGCAGGAGTGTTCCACTTATATGCCATTTATATGACATATAAATATATAACATAATCAGGTGTGGTGGCTCATGTCTGTAATCCCAGCACTCAAACTCCAAGGCCAGGAGTTTGAGACCAGCCTGGGCAACATAACGAGACCCTGTGTCTACAAAAAATTTTTTTAAATTAGTGGGGTTCCTGCTTGAACCCAGGAATTCAAGGTTGCAGTAAGCCATGATCACGCCACTGCACTCCAGCCTGGGCAACAGACCAAGATCCTGTTTCAAGGATATAAAAAAATAAATATGTGAAATCTATGAATGGGCATGTTTTCTTCTTATTATTACTTATTATGTAATTAGCAATAGTCAGTTAGCTTTCTTAGCAACAGTCAAAATTAGAAACAGCCCAAGTGTCCTTTATACAATAGAATATATATACACATATATATATGCACACACATACATGTATTTTGAGAGAGGAAATACATACTTTAAGGTATGTAAAAATCAATAAATCTTAAGTATATGACTTAATACATTTTTATCCATGCAACCAACAATCAAAGTATAGAACACTTCCATCCCTCCAGAACCGCACTGTCCAACATAAATTAATTAAAATGAAATCATCTTAAATTTTTTTTTACTTACATTAGCCTTGAAGCTCTCAATAACTGCCTGTGGCTAGTCGCTACCATATTGGACATATCCATCACCACAGAAAGTTTTATAAGAAAGCACTGCTACTCACCTATCTCCCATAGGGAACCACTGTCTGATGTCTATCACCATAGATTAATTTTGCCTGCTCTTGAGTTTTCTATAAATAAAATCGTATAGTACATGCTTATTTCATCTGGTTTCTTTTATTTGACATAATGATGGTGAGATGCATCGATGTGGTTGCCTGTAGCAACAGCTTTTTCTTTTTCATTACTGTATAGTATTCCATTATGTGATGGTATCACAATTTGTTTATTGATTGATCAACCTATTGAGGATGTTTGGTTGGTTGCCAGTTTTTGGATATTCTGAATAAAGCTGCACCTTTTGAAGGACATTTTTTTTTTGTTTTTTGTTTGTTTGTTTGTTTTGAGATGGAGTCTCACTCCATTGCCCAGGCTGGAGTGCAGTGGCATGATCTTAGCTCACTGCAACCTCTGCCTCCTGAATTCAAACGATTCTCCTGCCCCCTGCCTCCCAAGTAGCTGGGATTACAGGCACCTGCCACCATGCCTGGCTAATTTCTATAGTTTTAGTGGAGATGGGGTTTCACCACATTGGCCAGTCTGGCTTGAACTCCTGACCTCAGGTGATCCGTCCACCTCGACCTCTCAAAGTGATGGGATTACAGGCATGAGCCACCTCACCTGGCCAGGACACATGTTTTTATTTCTCTTGGATTGCTGGGTTACAGAGTAGATACAATGTTTAGCTTCAGTAGATATTGTCGAATAGTTTTCCAAAGAGTATCCCCACCAGCAACGAGTGAGAATTCCAGTTGCTCCACGTTCTTGTCAACACTTGGTATTGCCAGTCTAAAAAGAAAAATTTTAGCCATTCTGGTGGGTGGCAAGATTCAGCGTTGAAAGTTGCCTGCCAATCACCCTGTACTCCTGTACCCTGTCCTCCAGGTCTGCCCAAGATGGAGGTGTTCCAGGAATACTATGGGCTTCCTCCACCCCCTGGAGCCATTGGACCCTTTCTACGACTCAACCCTGGAGACATTGTGGAGCTCACAAAGGCTGAGGCTGAACAGAACTGGTGGGAGGTACAGGCTGGGACAACAGGAGTGATGGGGTGGGACCCAAGTGTAGGGTTATGGATTCATGTGGTCTCAGGGAGTTGGGTCATAGTCTTACTGTGCTCTGGAGGTGATGCCTGGGGAGTCGGGGAGGTACACTGAGATTTCTCGGCATGGCTTTTCTGAGATGGCCATCTTCCCAGGAAGTTAATACTGATTGTCACCTCTCTGGGCTCTCCAGGCCATCCTGAGATAGATGGACAAGCAGAGTGACCAATGAGCAGAGAGACGGACACACACACACACACACACACACACACACACGAGTGATGGAGCAGGATCCATGTGGAGGGTTATGGGTTTAGGTGGTGGGTGGGGTTATGGATCCTATAACCTCTCTGTTCCTGTTTTTGTCTCCTGGGTGTTTAGGGCAGGAATACATCTACTAATGAAATTGGCTGGTTTCCTTGTAACAGGGTGAAGCCCTACATCCGTGTGAGTGCCTCAAGTCTGAATGGAACAAGGGCAAGGGGTTCAGGGTGGGTCCTGGGAGGATGGGCAGAATTGAAAAGACAACCCTGGAGTTGGGAAGGGGGCTGCCCATCATGGCAGGTCTATCTCCAACTCAAGGCTTTGCCCACCCCACCAACTGAGCCCAGAGAGGGGCCACCCTGGAAACAATGATTGATCTTTTTCTCCTTGATAATTTTTGTATCAAGGTCCTTTCCTTCCTACACAGGTATGGTAGGGAGGAAGGAACAGAGACCTAGAAAGTGGGCCTGCCCATGACTTCCTTCTGAGACACTGAATTGAGTTCTGTGAGAGTGCTGTGGCCTCCATTGCCTGCATCCTTGCCCTGCTCCTGGTGGACGCACCTGTCCACCCCAGCCTCTGCTGTTCTTCTAGTGTTCTCTTCTCGATGGACCCCTCACTCTTCACGATGACTTCAGAGCTCTCCCTCTCACCCCAACCTCAGATGTCCCCTAGCTCATTCATAGCAAATGACCCCACTGTCCACTTCACAGCCTACAGAGGGAAATTCTCTCCAGTGTTGCTTTAACTTTAATTTTATATTATTTCAGACTTCTAGCAAAACTATGAGAATAATGCAAAGAGCCCCCATTAGCCTTTACCCAGTTGCATTGGTTCTGCTAATGTTTTGTTCCATTTGCTCTGTCATTTCCTCTCTCTACCCACACATAGTATTTATTTTTCCTGGAAGAGTTAAAAGTGAATTTGCAGATGACGTTCCCCTTTACCCCTAAGTACGTCTTAAGAGCAAGAACCTCCTAGTACATAACCAGAGCAAGATTTTAAAAGACACAAAATTCAACATTGACATTATACTATTATTGAATTCATAGTCTGTATTTAAATGTTGTCAATTTCCCCAAAAATTTTATCAAAAATTTTTGTGTTCCTGTGGTTTCTCCACTGTCAAGTTACAATATGAGTTTCCAACTCCATCATTCTTTCCACATTTATTAGCTGGTGTTCTGCTGCAAGGAAGCGCTGTCCCTTCTGTCCCCATCTGTCTGTCTATCTGTCTATCTATCTATTTATCTATCTATCTATCTATCCATGTACCTACCTACCCATCAATCCATCCATTCATCAATCAATTCTTCCATCCATCCATCCATCCATCCATCCATCCATCCATCCATCCATCCATCCATCATCTGTCTACTTATCAATACATTCATGACCTGTTCATCCACCTATCATTTATCTATGTATTATCTGTCTATGTATTATCTGTCTATCTATCTATTCACTGATCATCTCTCTACCTATTTTTCACCTACCTATCTAACCATCTATTATCTATTATCATTTCTCTCTCATCTATTCATTTATCATTTATCTATCACCTGTCTGTTTATCATCTATCATCTATCCATGTACCTATTACCTATCTATCCATCATCCATCTATTCTATCTATCTCTTAATTTTTTTGTTTTAGAGAGAGGGTCTCATTCTGTCACCCAGGCTGGAGTGCAATGGTGTGATTTTAACTCACTGCAGCCTTGACCTCCTGGGCTCGAGCAACCCTCCCACCTCACCCTCCTGAGTGGCTGGGACCCCAGATGCATGCCATTATGCTCAGCTTTATTTATTTATTTATTTATTTATTTATTTATTTATGATGGAGTTGCACTCTTGTTGCCCAGGCTGGAGTGCAGTGGGGTGATCTCGGCTCATTGCAACCTCTGCCTTCTGGTTTCAAGTGATTCTCCTGCCTCAGCCTCCCAACTAACTGGGATTACAGGTGCCTGCTACCACGCCTGGCTAATTTTTGTATTTTTAGTAGAGATGGAGTTTCACCATGTTGGCCAGGCTGGTCTCGAACTCCTGACCTTGTGAACTGCCAGCCTCGGCCTCCCAAAGTGTTGAGATTACAGGCATGAGCCACCGCGCCCAGCCACAGCCATTTTTTTGTGTGTGATTCTTTTGCAGAGATGGGGTCTCACTATGTTGCACAGGCTGGTCTTGAACTCCTGGGCTCAAGCAGTCATCTCATAGAACATCCTTCCCTTTTTTCTTTTAAAAAATTGAGGTGAAATTTGCAAAACATAAAACTGACCATTACAATGTAGCTGAGATTACAGGCGTGCACGACCATGCCTGGCTAATTTTTTGTATTTTCAGTACAGACTGGGTTTCACCGTGTTAGCCAGGATGGTCTCGGTCTCCTGACCTCGTGATCCGCCCGCCTCGGCCTCCCAAAGTGCTGGGATTACAGGCGTGAGCCACCGCGCCCGGC
>NW_012108696.1:4973783-4979785 GCF_000951045.1 Mandrillus leucophaeus
CTTTTTCCCGTCAGTGAACAATCGGCTGCTTCAACTTTTGCGTTATTGTGAATAAAGCTGCTACGAACATGGGTGTGCAAATATCATTTCAAATCCTTGCTTTCAGTTCCTTTGGGTATATACTCAGAAATGGGACTTTCTATGGTAGTTCTAGTTTTTAATGTTTTGAGGAACCACCATTATTTTTATTTTTATTTTTATTTATTTATTTATTTCGATAGGGAGTTTTGCTCTGTCCCCAGGCTGGAGTGCTGGAATGCAATGGAATGATCTCGGCTCACTCCGCCTCCCGGGCTCAAGCGATTCTTCTGCCTCAGCCTTTTGAGTAGCTGGGATTACAGGCGCCCGCCACCGCACCCAGCTAATTTTTGTATTTTTGTAGAGATGGGGATTTCACCATGTTGGCCAGGCTGGTCTTGAACTCCTGACATCAGGTGATCTACCCACCTCTGCCTCTCAAAGTGCTAGGAGTACAGGCATGAGCCACAGCACCTGGCCCATACTGCTTTTCTTTCTCTTTTCTTTTCTTTTCTTTCTTTCTTTTTTTTTTTTGGAGATGGAGTTTTGCTCGGTGGCCTGGACTGGAGTGCAGTGGCGCCATCTTGGCTCACTGCAACCTCTCCCTCCCGGGTTCAAGTGATTCTCCTGCCTTCCAAGTAGCTGGGATTCCAAATAGCTGGGATTACAGGCGTGCACCACCATGCCTGGCTAAGTTTTTGTGTTTTTAGTAGAGACGGGGTTTTTGCCATGTTGCTCAGGCTGGTCTTGAACTCCTAACCTCATGATCCGCTTGCCTCAGCCTCCCAAAATGCTGGGACTACAGGCGTGAACCACCACCCCCAGCACATACTGTTTTTCATAGTGCACCATTTTACATTCCTACCAACGGTGCACAAGGGTTCTGATTTCTCCACATCTTTGCCCACATTTGCTACTTTCTGTTTTGTTTGTTGATTTGTTTTTGCCTTATAGTAGCTGTCCTAATGGTTTTAAGGTAGTGAAAGTGAGCACTTTCAGCCGGGCATGCTGGTTCATGCCTGTAATCCCTGCACTTTGGGAGGCCGAGGCGGGCGGATCACCTGAGGTCGGGAGTTCGAGACTAGCCTGACCAACATGGAAGAAACCTCATCTCTACGAAAAATACAAAATTAACCGCGTGTGGTGACACATGCCTGTAATCCCAGCTACTCGGGAGGCTGAGGCAGGAGAATCGTTTGAACCTGGTAGGCGGAGGTTGTGGTGAGCCGAGATCACGCCATTGCACTCCAGCCTGGGCAAGAAGAGCAAAACTCTATCTCTAAATAAATAAATGAATACATAAATAAGAAAGTGAGCACTTTCACCCATATTCAGATGAGGATTGGCAAACTTTTTCCGTAAAGAGCCGAGTAGTAGTGTAAACATGCTGACCCTCCAGGGTCCCATACAGTTTTGCAACTCTTTAGTTCGACCCCTGTAGTGCAAAAGTAGCCGTAGATAATCTGTAAATGATGTGTGGCCGTGGCTATTTTCCTATAAAGCATAGTTCATGGGCACTGACAGATGAATTTCATATAATTTTCACAATCCCCAAAATATTATTTTGGCTAGTCATGGTGGCTCATGCTTGCAATCCTAGCCCTTTGGGAGGCCAAAGCAGGAGGATTGCTTGAGGCCAGGAGTTTGAGACCAGCCTGGGAAACAAATGGAGACCCTCTCCCTCATCTCGAGAATATTAAAAAAATTAAAAATTAGTGGGTGTGGTGGCGCATGCCTGTAGTCCCAGCTACACTGGGAGGCTGAAGTGGGAGGATCGCTTGAACCTGGAAGGTCAAGGCTGCAGTGAGCTATGATTGTACCACTGCACTCCAACCTGGACAACATAGTGAGACTCTGTCCCTAAAAATATTTTTTTAAAAAAATTCTTTTGATTTTTGCCAACCATCTAAAAACGTAAAAACCATCCTTGACTTGAGGGTTATGATAAACTGCTGGGAAGAGAACCCCTGCCTTATATGACACTGGGAGTCTCTCCTCCGATATTCTAGGACTTTATCCCCAAAGAGTACCACAGTGCCTGGCACATAATAGGCACTCACTAAACGCAAGTGGAATGAATGAATGAAGGAATGAATGAATGAAGTGCCCTGCCCTCTGCTGTCATGCTGGGGTCTTTACACTAAGCCGGGGTCTCTCTCTGTGTTCTTAGGGCCCTCCTCAGGACCTGTCTGTTCATCTCTGGTGAGTAGAAATATTTCTTATTTTGTTTCAATGAGAGGTTTCTGGGTTGGGGTTCCAGGCTGGGTATGGGAGGAACCTCCGACCCAATTAGTTATGCATTCTGTGTTCCCTGAGCAGCGACTTCTGAATCTAGCTCTGGGCTGGGGGCTGCTGGGGATGGGAAGGACAAAGGAGGGCCCCTGACCTTGGGAGATGATGGTCTTGTTGGAAGGAAAATAGTTATGATGATGACGATGATGATGGTGATGATGATGATGATAGTGGTGATGGTAACGATGATGATAATGATGATGTGATGGTAACGATGATGATGATGATGATGACGATGGTGATGATGATGACGATGACGATGATGATGGTGGTGATGGTAGCGATGATGATGATGGTGATGGTGATGACAATGACGACGATGATGATAATGATGGTGGTGGTGATGGCAACGATGATGATGATAATGATGGTGATGATGATGATAATGATGGTGGTGGTGATGGTAACGATGATGATAATGACAATGATGATGATAATGATGATGGTGGTGATGGTCATGACAGTCCCAGTTGTTTTTGTAGGATTTTTTGTCTTGCTTGTTTGTTTGTTTTGCACCTCTAGCATGTCAGGCATATAGGGGTGGAGGTTTACAGTGTGGCTTTTGGGACCTGCTGACCTGGATTCAAATTCTGACCCCAACCTTACCTAGCTGTGTGACCTTGGGCTGGTAAATTAACCTCTCTCTGTTTCAGCATTCCTCTCTGGAAAATAGCTTAATGACAGTACCTACTTCATAGTGTTGTTAGGAGGTGTAAATGAGTCTGTCAAGTGCTTAGTCCTGATCCTGACACATAATGAAGACTTTATACAGCATTAGTTGTTGTTATTACTACATTTAATCTGTTCTAAGATGCATGTTTTTTTTTTTCCCTTCACATTGGAACATCTCTGTCATTGAAATGGCTCTTGTGATCCACAGTATCCATCTTCGGCTGAATTTTATAGGCAGGAAATGTTCTTTCGTGATGGCACATAAAAGAATGGTGCATTGAACAATTGCTGGCACCTCAGCTCTTTAATGAGCTTCTTTAATTTTCACAAAAGCCCTTTGGAAAATAGATTTGATTCTCACTCCCTGTCCCCTACTTTCTTCTTTTCTTCTTCTTCTTTTTTTTTTTCAAAGGAGGCTGAGGAGGGGAAGTGACTTATAGAACGTCACATGGTGAGGATATGATGGAGATGGGATTTGAACCCAAAGCCTCAGTGCCTCAGTTTACCGTCTCTTGCTAGTAATAAAACACAGCATGATTATGCTCCCATCTTCTTGTTGCCCAGGCTGGAGTGCAGTGGTGTGATCTCAGCTCACTGCAACCTCCACCTCCCAGGTTCAAGCGATTCTCCTGCCTCAGCCTCCCAAGTAGCTGGGATTACAGGCACCTGCCACCACACCCAGCTAATGTTTTATATTTTTAGTAAAGACAGGGTTTCACCATGTTGGCCAGGCTGGTCTCGAACTCCTGACCTCATGTGATCCACTCGCCTTGGCCTCCCAAAGTTCTGGGATTACAGGTGTGAGCCGCCACGACTGCCTGACGCTCCCACCTTCTAAGTGCCTACCACATAGTAGCAGGTGCACTGTTGCCATTTATAAAAAATGTGCATCTATGGCATCTCCCTCTTCTCAGAAGAGGAAATTGAGGCCCAGAGAGGCAAAACCAGTTGCCGAGGTCTTAGAACGCGCAAGGAGCAGGGTCAGGATTTGAACCATGGTCTCTTGCGTTAGCGCTCCTTCCGCCCTTCCACGCCAAGATGCAGTCAGTGGGGTGGGGACCAGGGTGAGACCAGGGAGGCTCTCTTGTGGGTGCAAGATTTAAGGGGACGCTGAAAATCTCAGTGATTAAGGTCCATCATGTTTTAATGCAACATTAAAAAAATCAAAAACAAGGCAAAAAAAAATTCGAGATGAACAAATATCAAAATTGTAACTAAAGACAGGGTCCAATAGAGCCGGGACTAAGAGGAGGTGGGTGAGGTGAGTCGGGCAGTCAGATTCTGTCTTTATTCAAAAATTTGACGTTTGTTCATCATGGTTTCTTTGCATTCATTAAAAAAAAAGTTAAACACCAACCTGAACCAGATTTGCATTTATTTTTTAAAATTGAGGTGAAATTCGGCTGGATGTGGTGGCTTATGCCTGTAACCCCAGCCCTTTCGGAGGCCGAGGCAGGTGGATCACTTGAGATCAGCAGTTCAACACCAGCCTGGGCAACATGGTGAAACCCTGTCTCTACTAAAAATACAAAAATTAGCTGGGCATGGTGGCGCACGCCGGTAATCCCAGCTACTCGGGAGGCTGAGGCAGGGGAATCGCTTGAACCTGGGAGGTGGAGCTTGCAGTGAGCCGAGATTGCGCCATTGCACTCCAACCTGGGCGACAGAGTGAGACTCTGTCTCAAAAAAATAATAATAATAAATTAAATTTTAAAAAATGAGGTGAAATTCATACAACATAAAATTAACCTTGTAATGATTACTGGCATTTCTATTTCTATTCATATTTACATTTATATTACATATTAACATTTACATGATGTTAGATATTATACGCAATTACATATGGTTTATAATTAATACTTACTCTTTACATTGTGTATTTATGCTTATAACCTATTATATATTATGCCACATATCATAATATATATTTATATTATGCTATTTTTATCACAAATTAATGCTTTTTATTTATATTGCACATTTATGTTTATATTATATTATACAGTATACAGTATATTATAATATAGATTTATATATTACCTATTTACATTTATATTTTATTAGATTTATATACAATTACATATAATACATAACTAACTTTTATTCTTTATATTGTACATTTACATTTATATCTTATGTCACATATTATACCATATATCATAACATATTTATATTACAGATTTACCTTTATATTATGCTATATATTCTAGATAATTAACATTTATATTGCACATTTATGTTTATATATCATATGCATTATATAGTACACTATATTGTAGCTTTATATATTACATATTTACATTTACATTATGTTAGGTGACATAAAGTTATATATTATGCATAATTAATATGTATTATTTATATAATGTTACATTTATGTCATATTGTAATTATATATTTTAATATACATTTATATTAACATGACATATTTACACTTATATAAAATTATATACTATGTATAATTATGTATTATGCATAATTAATATTCCTTATTGTATGTTACATTTCTATCATGTTGCACATTATACACTATAATATACATTACATTAACATCAGATATTTATGCTTATATGAAGTTATGTATTATGGGCTGGGCGTGGTGGCTCACGCCTGTAATCCCAGCACTTTGGGAGGCTGAGGCGGGTGGATCACTTGAGGTCAAGGGTTCAAGACCAACTTGGCCTACATGGTGAAACCCCGCCTCTACTAAAAGTACAAAAAATTAGCTGGGTGTGGTGGTGTGCACCTGTAATCCCAGCTACTCGGGAGGCTGAGGCAGGAGAATCGCTTGAACCTAGGAGGCAGAGATTGCAGTGAGCCAAGACTGTGCCACTGTACTCCAGCCTGGGTGACAGAGTGAGGCTCTGTCTCAAAAAAAAAATTACATATTATGTATAATTATGTATTACGTATAATTAATATGTATTATTTATGTTGTCCATTTACATTTATAGTATATGTTATACCATATATTTTACATTTACATAGACTATATATGGTGTATTCTATGTAATATA
>NW_012108696.1:4979880-4981563 GCF_000951045.1 Mandrillus leucophaeus
TTATATAATGATTATATGTTATATATTATATATAACTATTATTTATATTGAATATTTACATTCACATTATAAATATATTCATGTTACATTTACATTCAGTGGCTTTTCTTGTTTTTTTTTTTTTTGGAGACAGAGTTTCTCTCTGTTGCCTGGGCTGGAGTGCAGTGGTGTGATCTCAGCTCACTGCAACCTCCACCTTCCGAGTTCAAGCGATTCTCCTGCCTCAGCCTCCTGAATAGCTGGGATTACAGGTGCCCGCCATCAAGCCCAGCTAATTTTTGTTTAGTAGAGACGGGGTTTCATCATGTTGCCCAGGCTGGTCTCGAACTCCTGACCTTGTGATTCGCCCACCTCGGCCTCCCAAAGTGCTGGGATTACAGGCGTGAGCCACCGCGCCCGGCCAGTGGCATTTAGTATATTTGCAATACTGCGCCGCCATCACCGCCATTTAGCTCCAAAACAGTCTCATCACCCCCAAGAGAAACCCCATCCCGGGCAGTTGCTCCTGCCTCCTGCAGTCCCCGGGAACCAAGAGTCTCCTTCCTGTCTCAGCGCATTGGCCTGTCCTGGACATTTCCTACAAGTGGAATCCCACATTGTGTGGCCGTTCGTTCCTGCCTTCCCTCACTGAGTGCGAGGTTTTGAAGGCTCATCTCTATTGTAGCCCGTGTCAGTGCTGCTTCCCTTTTGATGGCTGATTTTTTATTCACTGTGGTTTCTAAGAATCACATTAGAATACTGTGTGTTTTACTTATTGTCATTAGAATACTGTGTATTAGAATATTACACAGTAATATTCTAACATTAGAAGACTGTGTGTGTTAGAATACTGTGTGTTTTACTTATTGTCATTTACCTTGACGACTGGGTTTTTTGGCTCTCACTTACATTTTGCACCTGAGGCTCGTGATTCATTCTCCTTCCCCTACTTCTGTCCGGGTGACCACGGAGATGGGCACACAGTGAGCCTTCAGGAAATGCCCGGCGAAGCCATCGCCAAGTTGCAGAGACCCAGCCAGGCCCAAAAGGCTGAGCCATCCCCCTGTGTCCTTATGTCAGACCTTGGTGGTGACCTACAGAAGTGGAAGCTCCCCATGTCTGGGCTCCGGCCCAGCCTCCATGGGGCCTACCTTGGTGCTAAAGGGTTGTTAGATCCAGGCCGTCACCAACTTAAAAAAATCAAAGGGATTCAGGGGAAAAGGCAGCCTCCATATGGCAATAGGGGGACCCAGGCACGGGGGCCGTGCCACCTCTGTCCTTGGTGTCTCTTTGCAGGTACGCAGGCCCCATGGAACGGGCAGGGGCAGAAAGCATCCTCGCCAACCGCTCGGACGGGACTTTCTTGGTGCGGCAGAGGGTGAAGGATGCAGCAGAATTTGCCATCAGCATTAAGTAACTCCTCTCTCCCTCACCCATACCCTTTTGGGGCCTGGGCCCTGCGGGCCTGGGAAAAAGGATAGCCAGGTTTTACTTTATAGAAGTGTGCAGTAATAACGTCCACCTTTTACGGAACCCCTGCTGGGTCCCAAGTGCCTTTCACCTTTCTTATTTCTTTTAATTGACAACCACAAGAAAGAGATATGATTCCTATAGAGGCTCAAAAAGGCTTTTAAAAATTAATTAATTAATTTGAGTCAGAATCTCCCTCTGTCGCCCTGACCTTTCTTTTTTCCCTTTTCTTTC
>NW_012108696.1:4981727-4988517 GCF_000951045.1 Mandrillus leucophaeus
TTTCTTTTCTTTTCTTTTCTTTTCTTTTCTTTGCGACAGAGTCCCTCTGTCACCCAGGCTGGAGTGCAGTGGTGTGATCTCGGCTCACTGCAACCTCCGCCTCCCAGGTTCAAGCGATTCTCCTGCTTCAGACTCCCGAGTAGCTGAGATTACAGGCGCCCGCCACCTCGCCCAGCTAATTTTTGTAGTTTTAGTAGGGATGGGATTTCTCCATGTTGGCTAGCCTGGTCTCAAACTCCTGACCTCAAGTGATCCACCTGCCTTGGCCTCCCAATGTGCTGGGATTACAGGCATGAGTCATCGTGCCTGGCCTGAAGGCTTTTATTTTTAACCAATTTTCATATATATATATCTTTTTCTTTTTTTTTTAATTTCCAGGAATTTCTAATTTTTAAAAATTTATTTTATTATTATTATTATTTTTTATTTTTTATCTTTTTGTGACAGAGTCTCTCTCTATTGCCCAGGCTGGAGTGCAGTGGTGTGATCTCAGCTTACTGCAACCTCTACCTCCCAGGTTCAAGCGATTCTTCTGCCTCAGCCTCTTGAGTAGCTGGGATTACAGGTGCATGTCACCATGCCCGGCTAATTTTTTTGTATTTTTAGTAGAGACAGTGGGGTGGTGGGGGCAGGGCAGTTTCACCATGTTGGCCAGGTTGGTCTCAAACTCCTGACCTCAGATGATCCACCCGCTTCGGATTCCCAAAGTGCTGGGATTACAGGCGTGAGCCACCGTGCCTGGCCGATATTGTTCCCATCTTTATGTCCATGTGTACCCAATGTTAAATCCCTGCTTATAAGTGAGAACATGGGTTATTTGGTTTTCTGTTTCTGTGTTAATTGGCTTAGGATAATAACACCCAGTGCATCCACGCTGCTGCAGTACACATGATCTTATTCTTTTTTATGGCTGTATAGTATTCCAGAGTGTATATGTACCACATTTTCTTATCCAGTCCACTGGTGATGGGCACCTGGGTTGACTCCAGGTCTTTGCTATCGTGAGTGGTGCTGTGACGAACATACGAGGGCGTGTGTCTTTTTGGCAACACAATTACTTTCTCCTTTGGGTAGATACCCAGTCCTGGGGTTGCTGCCTCAAATGGTGGTTCTATTTTTAGTTCTTTGAGAAACCTGCGAGCTGCTTTCCACAGTGGCTGAACCAATTGACATTCCAACCCACAGTGCGGAAGAATTCCCTTCTCTCACATGTTGCTGAGTTTGTAATTTCGTTTTTATTTTTGGCTCCTGTGAATTTCCCTTTTTTTTTTTTTTTTTTTTTTTTTTTAGAGCTCAGCATTTTGTTTCCTCAACATTTCTAGGGTTTTTGTAATGGGAAGAGGTTTTTGTTGTTGTTGTTTCTTGTGTGTTTGTTTGTTTTTGATCTAGTTTGCCAGATGAGCAGGAGTGGAGGTCTCCTCCAAGGCCCCTTTTAGTCTATGTCCACCGTATTGACAGAAATGGGTTTCTCCTCCCTCTTCCTTTATATCCTGTGGTCGTCTATATTGGTGGAAGGGGAGGTCTCTTCCTGTCTATTCTAGAACACTGCTTTCTTTACAAGGCCCTACTGACTTCTCAACAAACCTGTGAGTCAGGGAAGATGATTCCTCTTCTACGAGAGGAAGACATGAAGGCTTAGAGTAGCAAAGGCCCCAAGGAATGGGTTCTGTTGGGACAGCTTCAGGGTTTGGGTTCCAGCAGTTACTCTTCCCTGAAAGGGTCAAGGTTGCTTCTTCCGTGACTGGGGCTTGGTGGGGAACGGGCCTGGTCCCCGGACTCAGGGCCTGGTGACCATCTGGTTCCAGATATAACGTCGAGGTCAAGCACATTAAAATCATGACAGCAGAGGGACTGTACCGGATCACAGAGAAGAAGGCTTTCCGGGGGCTTACGGTAAGGGCCAACATCCGCTCAACCCCAGCTTTCCAGAACCTAGGAGGACCCTCCCTGCACCTGCGCCTTGGGACCCCCTTTTCCTACATTCAGGGTGACCCCCCTTCAGTGGCACTACAGTGAAAGCGACCTTAAACTTATGTTCTTAATGATGGACAATGGGAGTAATAATGACTAACAGCAGTTGAGTATTGACAGAGCATTTAAGTGTAAGATATATTAATTTTTAAATTTTATTTATACATATATACATATGTTATGTATATATGTATGTGTGTATATATGTATATATACATATATGTATGTGTGTATTTAAATTTTGCTTACATATATACTACATATGTATATGTAGTATATATGTATATATGTGTGTCTTTTTATTTATATAGATAGATAGATTGAGAGAGAGAGAGAGTCTTGCTCTGTTGCCCAGGCTGGAGTGCAGTGGTGCAATCATCATACACTGACTGCAGCCTCAAATTCCTGGGCTAAATAATCCTCTCGCCTCAGCCTCCTGAGTAGCTGGGACTATAGGCATGCACCATCATGCCTGGCTCATTAAAAAAATTTTTTTTTTGTAGAGATGGGGACTTGCTTTGTTGCTCAGGCTGGCCTTGAACTCCTGGGCTCAAATAATCCTTCTGTCTTGGCCTCCCAAAGTGCTGGGATTACAGGTGTGAGTTACTGCATTCAGCCCTCAAATATGTTCTAGATAGGAACCTAATTAATCCCCTCAACCATCTTTCTGAGTCCCCATTTCACAGATGGGCAAAACTGAGGTTTACTCCTCATCTAGCTTCACTGAATGGCAGACCCATAGCTTGTCTTTGCCTAATCTGCTGCATAATTGTTTTGGCAATAATTCAAATGCCTTTTGAATGTTCTTTCTTCTGTTTGGTGCCTTGTAATTTTCAGCCATATTTTAGACATTTTTAGGCCTAGTGGTCTAAGGCATATGGTTTTTATCCATGGTCTGTGAGCCCTTGAGAAGCTGAGTCCTCTGAAAGAAAGTCCAGAATTGTGCATGCATCTATATTTTTTGTCTTAGATTTCACTCGATTCTCAAATGGATCCTTGACTCCCCCAAAGGTTAATTTATTCAACAAATCTCTTTTTTCCTCCATACTTTTTATTCTGAAACACGTTCCCCCAATTTTTAACTTCTGAAAAATTTCAGACAAGTTGTTGGAATAGGGTAATCAGTATCTATGAACCTTTCATATAGGTTTACTTTAAAAAAAAATACAAGAGACAGAATCTTGCTCTGTGGCCCAGGCTAGAGTGCAGTGTTGTGATCATAGCTCACTGTAGCTTCAAACCCCTGGGCTCAGGCGATCCTCCTTCCTCAGCCTCCTGAATAGCTGGGACTACAGGCATGCACTGTCATGCCTGGCTAATTTTTTAATATTTTGTAGAGATGGGATCTTGCTATGTTGCCCAGGCTGGCCTTGAACTCTTGGCTTCAAGTGATCCTCCCACGTTGGCTTCCCAAGGTGCTGAGATTACAGGCATGAGCCATTGCATCTGGCCCAATGATGATTGTTAATTGTAAATTAAGGCACGTGGCACCCATAGAAGGTTTCAAATTTGGCGAGCTAATTATCTGGCAAATTTATCACGAAGTGAATTAGTCCACTATTAGAAGAACTTGTTTTAGGCAATGTGGTGCCTTCCCCATAAATGGTCCTGGCTGCTCAGGAAGGTGATGAACTCCCCATCATGGGGGGCATTCAAGGGGTCACTTGCCAAAGAGGCCAGAGGCAGGGCCTGCTTCATATGAGGAGTTGCATATGGCTCTTCCTAGCTCTGCCCCCTTATGGGCTGGCCTGCTGGGATAGCATCTGCCATGTTGTCCGCCTTCTAGGAGCTGGTGGAGTTTTACCAGCAGAACTCCCTAAAGGATTGCTTCAAGTCTCTGGACACCACCTTGCAGTTCCCCTTCAAGGAGCCTGAGAAGAGGACCATCAGCAAGCCAGCAGGTAGGAGGCCTCAGACTGGGCGCTTACAGCCCCAGCCCCTTCCCACTGTGGAGGGAAAGTTTGGAGATGACACTGACACCCCTTCCAATGGGTTTGCAGAGGTCGTATCTGTGCAGTAGCAGGAACCCCTTTCCACTCCTGTCTATCCCTTCATACATATATACACATACATATATATATACATATATATATATATATTTTTTTGAGACAGAGTCTCACTCTGTCGCCTAGGCTGGAGTGCAGTGGTGCAATCTTAGCTCACTGCAACCTTTGCCTCCCACCTTCCAGGTTCAAGGGATTCTCATGTCTCAGCCTCAAAATAAAAAAATAAAAATAAAAATTCAAAAACAGTTTTATTTTCCGGCTGGGCGCGGTGACTCACACCTGTAACTCCAGCACTTCGGGAGGCCAAGGCGGGTGGATCACTTGAGGTGAGGAGTTCAAGACCAGCCTGGCCAACATGGTGAAGCCCCATCTCTACTAAAAACATAAAAACCAGCCGGGCATGGTGGCACAGGCCTGTAATCCCAGCTATTCAGGAGGCTGAGGCAGGAGAATCGCTTGAACCCGGGAGGCATAGGTTGCAGTGAGCTGAGATCGTGCCATCGCACTCCATTCTGGGCGACAGAGCAAGACTCTATCTCAAAAAAAAAAAAAAAAAAAAAGGTCTTATTTTCTAAATTTGAATGGGAGGATGATACTGGGAGTACAGTTGTATCCCCTTATAGCAGAGGGCATCTAATACTCTGCAACGAAGAGCACTGATAACTCCTTTATCTGTAGTTACCATCTCAAGAGCTTGTGCCCCCCGACAGGGAGTGCGTATCTGCCCCAGACCCTTTTCTCAGTTCTGTTCTCTCTCCACAGTGGGAAGCACAAAGTATTTTGGCACAGCCAAAGCCCGCTATGACTTCTGCGCCCGGGACCGATCAGAGCTGTCGCTCAAGGAGGGTGACATCATCAAGATCCTTAACAAGAAGGGACAGCAAGGCTGGTGGCGAGGGGAGATCTATGGCCGGGTGAGGCAGGCAGGGCTGGGTGACAGGGGGAAGGCATGGGGGTTGACCTGGTGGTGGAGGGGACAGGAATTGGGGACTGGAGAAGGTGAGGTGTGGCTCCCGTGGAGGTCTCTCTTGGTTGGAGGGAAGGAAGGGACACAGGGATGCCATTTATGCATTTATGCAACCTACCTGCATGTATTGAGCACCTGCTGTGTACAGACATGGTGCTGGGTGCCAAGGAGACAGAAACAAGCATGGTACAAGGACTGCCCTCATGAAACTTATAATCAAATGTGGAGGACAGACTTGCAACCAAGCAGTCATGACGCTGAGTGGTCAAGATTAACAAGGGTGCTGGTCACGGTGGCTTATGCCTGTAATCCCAGTGCTTTGGGAGGCTGAGGTGGGAGGATCTCTTGAGGCCACAAATTCGAGACCAGTCTGGCTAAAATAGTGAGATCCCACCTCTCCATAAATAAAAGTAAAAACATTAGTTGGGTGTGGTAGTGTGTGCTTGTAGTCCCAGGTACTCGGGAGGCTGAGGTGGGAGGATTGCTTGAGTCCAGGAGTTGGAGGCTGCAGTGAGCTATGATTGTTCCACTGCACTCCAGCCTGGGCAACAGAGATCTATGCATGCAGCCATCTGTTAATCTATCTCTATATTTATCCATCCATCTACCTACCCATCAGGCCATTAATTCATCTATCCATCTATCCAACCACCATCCACCAAAGCATGTATCCATCCACCCATTCATCTATCCATCCATCCATCCATCCATCCATCCATCCATCCATCCATCCATCACCTATCCATTATCTATCTATCGATCGATCTATTATCTATCTATCTATCTATCTATCTATCTATCTATCTATCTATCTATCTATCTATCTATCTATCGTTCTACCTATCCACCTACCTATCAATCCAATAATCCATCCATTCATCTATCCATCCATCCAACAAATATTCATTAAGTATCTACTGTGTGCCAGGAACTGTTCTAGGCTCTTGGGATTCAGTGACAATTAATACGACAAAAATCCCTGCTGGCCAGGCGTGGTGGCTCATGCTTGTAATCCGAGCACTTTGGGAGATCAAGGTGGGTTGATCACTTGAGGAGAGGAGTTTGAGACTCGCCTGGCCAACATGGTGAAACCCTGTCTTAACTAAAGATACATAAAAATTAGCTGGGTGTGGTGGTGTGCACCTGTAATCCCAGCTACTCGTTAAGCTGAGGCAGGAGAATTCCTTGAACCCAGGAGGCGGAGGTTGTGGTGAGCCGAGATCGTGCCACTGCACTCCAGCCTGGGCAACAGAGTGAGATTCTGTCTAAAAAAAAAAAAAAAAAAAAAAAAAAAATTTTTCCCTTGTAAAGCTCACATTGTAGTTGCAGGGAGGGAAACAGACAGAGTGAGATTCTGTCTCAAAAAAAAAAAAAAAAAAAAAAAAATTTTCCCTTGTAAAGCTCACATTGTAGTTGCAGGGAGGGAAACAGACAGAGTGAGATTCTGTCTCAAAAAAAAAAAAAAAAAAAAAAATTCTCCCTTGTAAAGCTCACATTGTAGTTGCAGGGAGGGGAACAGACATAAAGCTTGTAAATAAGCAAATGATACATAATGAATCAGATGGTGATAGGTGATATAGAGAAAGATAAAGCAAAAAACGGGGTCCAGGCGCGGTGACTCAAGCCTGTAATCCTAGCACTTTGGGAGGCTGAGATGGGCAGATCACCGGAGGTCAGAAGTTTGAAACCAGCCTGGCCAACGTGGTGAAACCCCGTCTCTACTAAAAATACAAAACAATTAGCCGAGTGTAGTGGCAGGCGCCTGTAATCCCAGCTAATCGGGAGGCTGAGGCAGGAGAATCACTGGCACCCAGGAGGTGGAGGTTGCAGTGAGCTGAGATCACGC
>NW_012108696.1:4988815-4990357 GCF_000951045.1 Mandrillus leucophaeus
TGTGTGTGTGTCTGTGTGTCTATATGTGTATGTCTGTGTGTGTGTCTATGTGTGTGTGTCTGTGTGTGTGTCTATGTGTGTGTGTGTGTGTGTGTCTATGTGTGTGTGTCTGTGTCTGTGTGTGTGTGTGTCTCTATGTGTGTGTGTGTCTGTGTGTCTATATCTGTATGTCTGTGTGTGTGTCTATGTGTGTGTGTCTGTGTGTGTGTGTCTATGTGTGTGTGTGTGTGTGTGTGTCTATGTGTGTGTGTGTCTGTGTGTGTGTGTGTCTCTGTGTGTGTGTGTCTGTGTGTGTGTGTGTCTATGTGTGTGTGTATGTGTGTGTGTGTGTCTGTGTGTATGTGTCTGTGTCTGTGTGTGTGTGTCTCTGTGTGTGTGTGTCTGTGTGTGTGTGTCTGTGTGTGTGTGTGTGTCTACTGTCTCTTATACACATCTAGATGTGTATAAGAGACAGGTGTGTGTGTGTCTGTGTGTCTATATGTGTATGTCTGTGTGTGTGTCTATGTGTGTGTGTCTGTGTGTGTGTCTATGTGTGTGTGTGTGTGTGTGTGTGTCTATGTGTGTGTGTCTGTGTCTGTGTGTGTGTGTGTCTCTATGTGTGTGTGTGTCTGTGTGTGTGTCTATGTGTGTGTGTCTGTGTGTGTGTGTCTGTGTGTGTGTGTGTGTGTGTCTATGTGTGTGTGTGTCTGTGTGTGTGTGTGTGTCTCTGTGTGTGTCTGTGTGTGTGTGTGTCTATGTGTGTGTGTATGTGTGTGTGTGTGTCTGTGTGTATGTGTCTGTGTCTGTGTGTGTGTGTCTGTGTGTGTGTGTGTGTATGTGTCTGTGTGTGTGTGTCTGTGTGTGTGTGTGTGTGTGTGTGTGTGTGTCTGTGTGTGTGTGTGTGTGTGTCTATGTGTATGTGTCTGTGTGTGTGTGTATGTGTCTGTGTGTGTGTGTCTATGTGTGTGTGTGTCTGTGTGTGTGTGTCTGCGTGTGTGTGGTCAGCCTTGGGTATGTTGGGTGGTGTTTTCTGGGGTAGAAGGAATAGCAGGTGCAAAGGCCCTGAGGTGGGAGGGAGCCTGCCTGGTGTGTGGAGGGGCGATAGGAGGATGTGCGGAGGCTGCTCTGATGAACTCATCTGTTTCCAGGTTGGCTGGTTCCCTGCCAACTACGTGGAGGAAGATTATTCTGAATACTGCTGAGCCCTGGTGCATTGGCAGAGAGACGAGAGACTCCAGGCTCTGAGCCCGGCGTGGGCAGGCAGCGGGGCCGGGGCTGTGACAGCTCCCGGCGGGTGGAGACTTTGGGATGGACTGGAGGAGGCCAGCGTCCGGCTGGCGGTGCTCCCGGGATGTGCCCTGTCACAGTTAATTTATAACACCCCGATTTCCTCTTGGGTCCCCTCAAGCAGATGGGCTCAAGGGGGTTACATTTAATAAAAGGATGAAGATGGATGGAAGGCCTGGCGTCGTTCAGAAGGACCTGCCAGGAGAGAGATGGGGAAAGAGTGTGCCGCACCGACAAAGCCCCTCACCAATCCATAGACAAAGCCCCTCACCAATC
>NW_012108696.1:4990407-4991203 GCF_000951045.1 Mandrillus leucophaeus
CCCATCACCAATCACAGACAAAGCCCTTCACCAATCACAAAGCCCCTCACCAATCACAGACAAAGCCCCCTCACCAATCACAAAGCCCCTCACCAATCACAGACAAAGGCCCCTCACCAACCACAGACAAAGCCCCTCACCAATCACAAAGCCCCTCACCAATTTCTGTCTCCCAACTTGATTGCTGTTCTCTGTCATTTATTAATACAATACAACTTAATCTGGGATATGAAATTCTTTCTTTTGGGCTCGGCGTGGTGCTTCATGCCTGTAATCCCAGCACTTTGGGAGGCCATGGTGGGCGGATCACATGAGGTCAGGGAGCTCAAGACTAGCCTGGCCAACGTGGCAAAACCCTGTCTCTAATAAAAATACAAAAACTACCTGGTGCCTATAATCCCAACTACTCAGGAGGCTGAGGCAGGAGAATCGCTTGAACCTGGGAGGTGGCGGTTGCAGTGAGCCGAGATTGCACCACTACACTCCAGCCTGGTCAACAGAGACTCCATCTCATAAATAAATAAATAAATAAATAAACAAATAGATAAATAAAGCGGGAATTTGCCGGGCGCAGTAGCTCATGCTTGTAATCCCAGCACTTTGGGAGGTTGAAGCGGGCGGATCGCCTGAGATCAGAAGTTCAGGAGCAGCCTGGCCAATATAGTGAAACCCCGTCTCTACTAAAAATACGAAAACTAACCGGGCGTGGTGGCAGGTGCCTGTAATCCCAGCTACTCGGGAGGCTGAGGCAGGAGAATCACTTGAACCCAGGAGGCAGAGGTTGCTGTGAGCCGAG
>NW_012108696.1:4993318-4994797 GCF_000951045.1 Mandrillus leucophaeus
TGGTCTCGAACTCCTGACCTCGTGATCCACCCTCCTCAACCTCCCAAAGTGCTGGGATGACAGGCGTGAGCCACTGCACCTGGCCAATCTTAACCATTTTTAAGTGTTCAATAGTGTTAAGTACATTCACACTGTTGTGCAACCACCACCACCATCCGTCTCCAGAACTTTTTCATCTTGCAAAACTGAAACTCTGTACTCATTAATCAACTCCCCATTCCTCTCTGCCCCTATCTCCTAGCACCTACTATCACCAGATTTTTGTCTGGAGTCCTTTAGAGCTTAGACTTTTCTTGTTTTTTTTTTTGAGACGGAGTCTCGCTCTGTCGCCAGGCTGGGATGCAGTGGTGGTGATCTGGGCTTACTGTAACCTCTGACTCCCAGGTTCAAGCGATTCTCCTGCCTCAGTCTCTCAAGAAGCTGGGAATACAGGTGCCAGCCACCATGCCCAGCTAATTTTTGTAGTTTTAGTAGAAATGGGGTTTCCCCATGTTGGCCAGGATGGTCTCGATCTCCTGACCTCATGATCCGCCCGCCTCGGCCTCCCAAAGTGCTGGGATTACAGGCGTGAGCCACCGCACCTGGCCCTTAGACTTTTTTTTAATGCTCATAAATTAAGATTCAGGATCTCCAAGGAAGATTTTGAAGTTTGAAAGCCAGGAAGGCTGAGGCCGGAGAATTGCTTCAGGCCAGGAACTCGAGATCAGCCTGCACAATATAGTGAGACCTTCCTCTCTACAAAGAAAAAAAAAAGAAAAAAATTAGCTCTGCATGGTGGCACACAACTGTAGTCCCAGCTACTCAGGAGGCTGAGGTGGGAGGACTGCTTGAGCCCAGGAGGTGGAGGCTGTGGTGAACTATGATTGCACCACTGCACTCCAGCCTAGGCAACAGAATGAGACCTCATCTCTAAAAACCAACCAGGCCAGGCGCGGTGGCTCACACCTGTAATCCTAGCACTTTGGGAGGCCGAGGCGGGCAGATCACTTGAGGTCAGGAGTTTGAGACCGACCTGGCCAACATGGTGAAATCTCATCTCTGCTAAAAATACAAAAATTAGCCAGGCATGGTGGCAAATGCCTGTAAACCCAGCTACTTGGGAGGTTGAGACATGAGAATCACTTGAACCTGGGAGGCAGAGATTGCAGTGAGCTGAGATTGTGCCACTGCACCCCAGCCTGGATGACAGAGTGAGACTCACTAATAATAGTAATAATAAATTAAAAATGAGGGGAAAGCTTTTTAGGGAGAGGTGCAAATGATGGTGATCCTGGGAGGTTCTGGGAACTTCAAGGGGCTCATTTTGCTTGGAGAGGGAGGAAAGTAGGGGTGGGGTGGGTGAAAAGTTGTTGGGAGACCGGGCATGGTGACTCAGGCCTATAATCCTAGCACTGTGGGAGGCTGAGGCAGGTGGATCCCTTGAGGTCAGGAGCTCGAAACCAGCCTGGCCAACACGGTGAAACACCATCTGTACTTAAA
>NW_012108696.1:4995298-5001237 GCF_000951045.1 Mandrillus leucophaeus
GAAGCCCGGGTGAGGCCTGATGCAAGATTTCCCTTGTTATGTGTCCCTGGGGGACCACGAAGAAAGAGGGAACACAGGCACACACATACACAAACATTTGTGCACACACACACACACTATTATTAGTTTGCTGGACCCACAAGCGTGGCACACGCATACACACACGTGTGTGCACACACACATGCACCTGTGTGCACACACTGTATTAGCTTGCTAGACCCACGTGCATGGCACACATGTGCACACACGCAGGCGCTGTATGGGTTGTCTAGGACTGCCATACCAAACCACCACCACCAAAGTGTCTGAAACAACAGAAATGGATTCTCTCCCAGTTCTGGAGGCCAGAAGTCTAAGATCAAGGTGTAGGCAGGGCCACACTCGCCCTAACGGCTCCAGGAGAGGATCTCTTCTTGCCTGTTCCAGCTTCCGGTGGTGGCGGGCAATCTCCAGTGTTCCTTGCCTTGCAGACACATCGCCCCGATCTCTGCCTCTGTCTTCATATGGACAGCTCCTCTGTGTCCAAATCTCCCTCTCCTGTCTCATAAAGACATTGCCATTATATTTAGGATCTACCCTAAATCCAGCACGATTTCAGCTCAAGATCCTCAACTAACTCCATCTGTAAAGACTCTGTTTCCAAATAAGGTCACATTCTGAGGTCCTGGGGATTAGAATTTCAATATGTGAATTTGAGGAGGGGGTGCAGCAATTCAACCCCTAAGACAGACAGACAAACACACATACACACTGTACACAAAGGTCCTCATAGAAATACCTACGTGTGCAACTGGCCAAAACAGATACATAGATGTTTATAAAGAAGACAGCCCCGGAGATAACACACAAACAAGCACACACTGCAGAGATTCACAGACAAAGATTCCCTCCCCATGACCCTACATTCTTGGTAAGCAGATGCACAGATGGACATAGACCCAGACAGTCAAAAACTACTTGCTGACTGGGCGCGGTGGCTCACACCTGTAATCCCAGCACTTTGGGAGGCTGAGGCAGGTGGATCACGAGGTCAGGAGATCAAGATCATCCTGCTAACATGGCGAAACCCCATCTCTACTAAAAATAAAAAAATTAGCCAGGCGTGGTGGCAGATGCCTGTAGTCCCAGCTACTTGGGAGACTGAGGCAGGAGAATGGCGTGAACCTGGGAGGCGGAGCTTGCAGTGAGCCTTGATTGCACCACTGCACTCCAGCCTGGGCAACAAGAGCTTAACTCCATCCAAAAAAAAGAAGCACCCTCTTTCTTTCTTTCTTTCTTTCATCTTTTTTAAGAGACAGGGTCTTGCTATGTTGTCCAGGCTGGGGTACATTGGTGAAATCATAATTCATGGCATCCTTAGACTCCTGAGTTCAAGTAATCCTCTCACCCTTAGCATCCTGAGCAGCTGGGACTACAGACGCACGCCACCATGCCCAGCTAATTAAAAATTTTTTTTTTTTTTTTAGATACGGGGTCTTGCTATGTTGTCCAGGCTGGTCTCGAATTCCTGGTCCCAAGTCATCCTCCCACCTCAGCCTCCCAAAGTGTTGGGATTACAGGTGTGAGCCACCGCGCCCGGCCCAGAAGAACTTTTTTTTTTTTCAGAGGAACATTTTTTATCCAAAGGAATGACTCCTTAAAGGTGGAATTCCAGGCAATGAAGTTAGGCGCGGGGCAGATTTTCACACAGGAAGCCGTCATATTTCATGGGTACCATTCACGCAAGGCGGGACTTGTCCTTAGGCAGCCAATACTTCCGCGTTGCCCTGGCGTTTGCCCCGCCGAACCAAGTTCCCCGTATCTTGCCCGTTGTAACCGCACAGCACCAATTTGAAGCTATGTACTGCCCTCTGGTGGCCTTCGGTGATTTGGCTTCAGTGTCTCAAACTCTGATTAGACTGTTTCCAAAGACAAGGCTGTTAGGGGGCCTCAGAAGTCAGGCTTGGATGTTTGAGCTCTAAGCTGCAGGATTTGGGGAGCCGTGGTGTGGGGGGTGACTTATTTATTTATTTATTTATTTATTTATTTATTTTTGAGGCAGAGCCTCGCTCTGTCGCCCAGGCTGAAGTGCAATGGTGTGATCTTGGCTCACTGCAACCTCCACCTCCCGGGTTCAAGTGATTCTCCTCCCTCAGCCTCCCGAGTAGCTGGTACTAAAAAGTCCTCCACCACGCCCAACTAATTTTTGTATTTTCTTTTGAGTAGCGAGGGGGTTTCACCATGTTGGCCAGGCTGGTCTCGAACTCCTGACCTCAGGTGATCCACCGGCCTTGGCTTTCCAAAGTGCTAGGATTACAGGTCTGAGCCACCGTGCCTGGCCAGAGTGGGGATGATTCAAACAGTGGATATTTGCATATCATGTGCCCATTCCTATGGTGTAAAGTCTCACCACACCTGATTTCTTTTTCTCCTTCCTTCCTTCCTTCCTTCCTTCCTTCCTTCCTTCCTTCCTTCCTTCCTTCCTTCCTTCCTTCCTTCCTTCCTTCCTTCCTTCCTTCCTTCATTTTTTTGATGGAGTCTCGCTCTGTTGCCCAGGCTGGAATGCAGTGGCACAACCTCAGCTCACTGCAACCTCCACCTCCTGGGTTCCAGCAGTTCTCCCTGTCTGAGTAGCTGGGATTACAGGTGCCCACCACCACAACCAGCTAACTCTTGTATTTTTAGCAGAGATGGGGTTTGCCATGTTGGCCAGGCTAGTCTTGAACTCCTGGCCTCAGATCATCTGCCCGCCTCTGCCTCCTAAAATTCTGGGATTACAGGTGTGGGCCACCGCACCTTGCCCACAGCTGATTTCAAGTCATCATAAGTATCTTCACTTTCCTTGTCTCCAGTCCACCCAGCAAAAGCACAACCAACATCAGAGACCTCAGGCACGGGGATAACCACAAAGTCCTATTTAATCTGCATCTCCCTTCCTGCCTTGGCCATGCTGGCCACAGGCAGCAGGCAGGGGCAGAGGAAAGAGCTGGGCGAGGATGTGGCTTCAGCTGGAGTTTACTTAGAGATTAGCTCCACGGAGAAAAATAAAGTGGAGTAACATGCTAGCAAGTTTTTATTTAAAAGTTGAAAAATAAAAAAGGTTTTTATTTATTTATTTATTTATTTATTTTTGAAATTGACACATAAAAATGGTATATATTCATGGCGGTCATCATGATGTTCTGAAATATATAGATATTGACTGGGTGCAGTGGCTCACGTCTGTAATCCGTCCTAGCACTTTAGAAGGCTGAGGTGGGCAGATCACTTGAGGTCAGGAGTTTGAGACTAATCAGGGCAACATAGCAAGGCCTGTCTCTACTAAAAATACAAAAAATTAGCTGGGTGTGGTGGGGCACGACTGTAGTCGCAGCTACTCGGGAGGCTGAGGCATGAGAATTGCTTGAACCCAGGAGGCGGAGGTTGCAGTGAGCTAAGATGGCGCCATTGCACTCCAGCCTGGGTGACAGAGTGAGACTCTGTCTTAAAAAAAGAAAAAAAAGAAGGAAATATATATATATAGACACACACATTATAGAATGACTAAACTGAACTAATTAACATATGCATTACTCACATACTTATTTTATTGTGGTGGGAATACTCAAAATCTACTCCCAGCTAATTTTCAAAAAAATACGGGCTGGTACTCAGGAGGCTGAGGCAGGAGAGTCACTTGAACCCAGGAGGTGGAGGTTGCAGTGAGCCGAGATGGCACTGCTGTACTCCAGACTGGGTGACAGAGCAAGAATCTGTCCAAAATAAAAAAAAAAAAGAAAAGAAAAAAAAAAAGAAATCACACCTGTAATCCCAGAACTTTGGGAGGCCAAGGCGGGTGGATCACGAGGTCATGAGTTTGAGACCAGCCTGGCCAACATGGTGAAACCCAATTGCTACTAAAAATACAAAAATTAGCCGAGCGCAGTGGTGGTCACCTGTAATCCCAGCTACTCAGGAGGCTGATGCAGGAGAATTGCTTGAACCCTGGAGGCAGAGGTTGCAGTGAGCCGAGATCACGGCACTATGCTCCAGCCTGGGACAGAGCAAGACTCTGTCTCGGGGAGGGGGAAAAAAAAAAGAATACAGACTGGGCAGGGTGGCTCACACCTATAATCCCAGTGCTTTGAGGGGCTGAGGTGGTAGGATTGCTTGAGCCCAGGAGTTCGAGACCAGCCTGGGCAACATAGTGAGACCCCATCTGTACAAAAAATTAAAAATTAGTTGGGTATAGTGGTGGGTGCCTGTAGTTCCAGCTACCGGGGGCTTGAGGCAGAGGAGGATGGTTGAGTTCAGGAGACTGAGGCTGCAGTGAGCTATGATCATGCCACTGCACTCTAGCCTGAGCCAGGACAGAGTGAGACCCTGCCTTTACCAAAAGAAGTACAATATATTGTTATTAATATAGTCACCATGTTGTACAATACATCTCTTGCACTTATTCCTCCTGTGTAACTGAAACATTGTGTGCTTTGAACAGCTTTTCCACAGCCTGTGGCAACTACCATTCTACTTTTTATTTATTTTCTTTTTTTTTGAGAGGGAGTCTTGCTCTGTCGCCTGCGCTGGAGTACAATGGCACCATTTTGGCTCACCATAACCTCTGCCTCCCAAGTTCAAGCAATTCTCCTGCCTTGGCTTCCCGAGTAGCTGGGATTACAGGTGCCCGCCACCATGCCTGGCTAATTTTTGTATTTTTAGTAGAGACGGGGTTTCACCATGTTGGCCAGGCCGGTCTTGAACTCCTGACCTCAGGTGATCCACCCACCTCAGCCTCCCAAAATGTTAGGATTACATGTGTGAGCCACCGGGCCTGGCCCTTTCTACTTCTCTGGATGTTTTCAGATTAGGTCGACTTTTTAGATTCCGCATGTAAGTGAGATCATCCAATATTAGTCTTTCTGTCTTAGGCTTATTTCACTTAGATATAATGTTATAAAGATTTATTCATGTGATTGCAAATGACAGGGTTTCTTTCTTTTTAAAGGCTGAATAGCATTCTATTGTGTGTGGAGACCAGATTTTAAAATTCACATTAGAGCCTGATGTGGTGGCATGTGCCTGTAATCTCAGCTACTTGGGAGGCTGAGGTGGGAGGATCGGTTGAGGAGGAGTTCGAGACCAGTCTGGGCAACATATTGAGACTCCCATCTATATAAAAACTAAAAAACTTAGCGGGGCATGGTGGTGCACCCCTGTGGTCTCAGCTATTTGGGAGGCTGAGGTGAGAGGATCACTTGAGCCCAGGAGTTTGAGGCTGCAGTGAGCTGTGATCGTGTCACTGTACTCTAGCCTGGAAGACAGAGTGAGACCCTGTCTTTAAAAAGAAAAAAATTGGCTGGGCGTGGTGGCTCAGGCCTGTAATCCCAGCACTTTGGGAGGCGGAGGTAGGCAGATCACCTGAGGTTGGGAGTTTGAGACCAGCCTGATTAACATGGAGAAACCCTGTCTCTACTAAAAATACAAAATTAGCCGGGTGTGGTGGTGCATGCCTGTAATCCTGTGGGTGGCAAGCCACCCAGGTGCCAAGGCAAGAGACCGAGGGCATGAGCTGTTCCAGTAAAATATAGAAAATATATAGAATAAAAATAATTACACCAGAAATATATTATAGATATGATTATATATGAATATCATTAATCATTCGTTTGTAGCATTACTCTTTATTCCAATATTATAATAATCTTTGCTGTACAATTATAACCTAGGAAAAACCAGGCCATACAGAGATAGCAGCTGAAGGGACATGGTGAGAAGTGACAAGGAGACAAGAGTATGAGCCCTCTGTTATGCCAGGACATGGCCACTAGAGGGCGCCATAGTCTAGTGGTCACGCCAATGCCTGGGAAGTCACCTGTTACTTAGCAGACCTTGGTCTAGCAGTAGTGCCAGTGCCTGGGGGAGGCACCCGTTACTTAGCAAACCTTGGTCTAGCAGTAGCGTCAGTGCCTAGGGCAGGCACC
>NW_012108696.1:5001332-5010754 GCF_000951045.1 Mandrillus leucophaeus
GTCAGTGCCTAGGGCAGGCACCATTACTTAGCAGACCTTGGTCTAGCAGTAGTGTCAGTGCCTGGGAAGGCACTTGTTACTTAGCAGACTGGGAAAGGGAGTCTCCCTTTCCCCAGGGGAGTTAGAGAAGACTCTGTTCCACCACCTCTTGTGAAAGGCCTGACATCAGTCAGGCCAGCCCACAGCTATCCGGAGGCCTAACCGTCTCCCTGTGACGCTGTGCTTCAGTGGTCACGCTCCTAGTCTGCTTTCATGTTCCATCCTGTACACCTGGCTCTGCCTTCTAGATAGCAGTAGCACAATTAGTGAAAGTACTAAAAGTCTTTGAAATGCATAGAAGAAATAATGGCATAGCTGTTCTCTCTCTCTCCACCTTGGCTGCCAAACAGGGAAGGGTCCCCTGTCCGGTGGACACGTGACTCATGTGACCTTATCAATCACTGGAGATGACTCACACTCCTTACCCTGCCCATTCTGCCTTGTATCCAATAAATAACAGCTCAGCCAGGCATTCGGGGCCACTATCAGTCTCCGTGTCTTGGTGGTAGTGGTCCTCCAGGGCCCAGCTGTCTTTTCTTCTGTCTCTTTGTCTTGTGTCTTTATTTCTATGATCTCTCATCTCTGCACATGAGGAGAAAAATCCACAGAACCTGTAGGGCTTGTCCCTACATAATCCCAGCTACTTGGGAGGCTGAGGCAAGAGAATCACTTGAACTCGGGAGGCAGAGGTTGCGGTGAGCTGAGATCGTGCCACTGCACTCCAGCCTGGGCAACAAGAGTGAAACTCTGTCAGAAAGAAAGAAAGAGAGAAAGAAAGAGAGAGAGAGAGAGAGACAGAGAGAAAGAAAGGAAGGAAGGAAGGAGGGAAGGAAGGAAGGAAGGAAGGAAGGAAAGAAAGAAAGAAAGAAAAAAAAATTATGCCAAAGAACCGCTCGATGGTGGTGGATGGTTATTGTTGATTGGGTGACTATAGAAAGCCTCTCTGATATTTGAGGGGAGATCCAAGTCCAAAGAGTGAACAGAAACATGTGTATTCCAGGCAGAAGGAACAGCAGGCTGAAACCTCTGACTAGGGAAAGAGCTTGGTGCAATCAAGAAATAGCCATAATGACTAAGTGCAGTGGCTCATGCTTGCAATCTCAGTACTTTTGGAGTTTGAGGAGGGAGGATCATTTGAGTCCAGGAGGTTGAGGCTGCAGTGAGCTATGATCCCACCACTGTACTCTAGCCTAGGATATAGAGCTGGAGTCTCTCAGAAAAGAAAGAAAGAGAGAGAGAGAGAGAGACAGAGAGAGAGAGAGAGGAAAGAAAGAAAGAGAGAGGGAGGGAGAGAGGGAGGGAGGGAGGAAGGAAGGAAAGGAAGGAAGGAAGGAAGGAAGGAAGGAAGGAAGGAGAGAATAGTCATAAGGCCAGAGTGGCCTGGCACCCAGTGAGTAAGGAGGGGAAAGGAGGAGGTGGTGAGATCATCAGGGACAAACAATGGTGAAAACCTGACATTTTTTTCTAATCATAATGGGAAGCCAGTGTCTCTGTGTACAGTTGTGCTTTGCAGAAAGGTGCCAGGATGAGGGATAAAGTGAGGACTGAAACTTTATTTATTTAGTTTTTTGGAGACATAGTCTTACTCTGTTGCCCAAGCTGGAGTGCAGTGGCATGATCTCGGCTCATTGCAACCTCTGCTGCCTCCTGGGTTCTAGTGATTCTCCTACCTCAGCCTCCCAAGGAACTGGGAGTACAGGTGTGCACCACCACGGCCTGCTAGTTTTTGTTTATTTAAAAAAATTTTTAATACAGACTGGGTTTCACCATGTTGCCCAGGCTGTTCTTGAACTCCTGAGCTCAGGCAATTCCCTGACCTTGGCCTCCCAAAGTGCTAGAATTACAGGCGTGAGCCACTGTGCCCAGCTGAGGACTGAAACTTAAACTGAGCTGAGTCAGATACTCTGAGAGTTGTGCTGCATCTGTCAGACGAGAGCATTTTTTCTTTCTTTTCTTTTTTTTTTTTTTTTGAGATAGAGTCTCAATCTGTCACCCAGGCTGGAGTGCAGTGGCGCGATCTCGACTCACCGCAACCTCCACCTCCCGGGTTCAAGCAATTCCCCTGCCTCAGCCTCCCGAGTAGCTGGGACTACAGGTGCAGGCACCACCACACCCTCCGGTTAATTTTTTTGTATTTTAGTAGAGATAGGGCTTCACCCTGTTGGCCAGTGTGGTCTCAGTCTCCTGACCTCATGATCCACCTGCGTAGCCCTCCTAAAGTGCTGGGATTACAGGTGTGAGCCACTGCACGCAGCTGCTCCTTTGTTAATAGCTTTCTTCCCTAAGGGCTCAGCAGAAACCAACTCTTTCAAAACACTCCACACTGATAATGTCCGTTACTAGGTTATCCTCCTGGATACAGAACAAAGACAAGATGAGATCAATTCTTCCTTCACCCCTCCCCAAGACGCCTGCTTCTTCTAGTCTCTTTTTCTTCAAATGTTCACCTTTTCTTATGTAAAATGTAGTGAGGACTAAGCTGGTTTTTGTTGTTGTTGTTTGTTTGTTTGTTTGTTTGCTTTTTAAATCTTGCCCAAATTCCTATCTAAGGTATCTGGAAAGTCATGCCCTACAAACCATACATTCTCATCAGATGGGTTTTATTTAACCCTATATATTGTGACTGACTTTCCAGCCTGACTCTGGCATAACATTATGTGACAAAGAAGAAAGTAAAACTATTTCACCCCAAAAAATACGTTCTTTTGCCGTGTTTTGAAACGGCCCCGCAAAGCAGTCCTTTGTGGGGGAAAATTTGCCTCTGTAAAGAATCTCTATTAACATAGCTACATCTTTTTCTTCCAGGTCCTCTCAATCCTGAAGAGATTAAGAGTCTAGCATCTTTTAAAGATCTGAATAGGAGGCTGGGTACAGCAGCTCAAACCTGTAATCCCAGCACTTTGGGAGGCCAAGGCTGGCAGATCATGAGGTCAGGAGTTCGAGACCAGCCTGGCCAACATAGTGAAACCCCGTCTCTACTAAAAATACAACAAAAATTAGCTGGGTGTGCCGGCACGTGCCTGTAGTCCCAGCTACTTGTGAGGCTGAGGCAGGAGAATCACTTGAACCTGGGAGGCAGAGGTTGCAGTGAGCCAAGATCACACCACTGCACTGCACTCCAGCCTGGACAACAGAGCAAGACTCCATTTCAAAAAAAAAAAAAATCTGAATAGGAAACACATTTGTCATTTATTCTCCCTAAGGGGAACTGCTATAAGACTTCAAAAGAACCTTGGTCTCCACAATCTTTTATCTTAACCTAAACATTTCCTTTCTATCGATCCCAGGTCTTTAGACAAACTCAACCAATTGTCAACCAGAAAATATTTAAATTCGCCTATAGTCTGGAACCCCCCACTCCTGCTGGCCCCTCGCTTTGAGTTGCCACGTCTTTCTGGACCAAACCAATGTATTTCTTTTTCTTTCTTTCTTTCTTTCTTTCTTTCTTTCTTTCTTTTTTTTTTTTTTTTTTGAGACAGAGTCTTGCTCTGTCACCTAAACTGGAGTGCAGTGGCATGATCTGGGCTCACTGCAAGCTCTGCCTCTTGGGTTTATGCCATTATTCTGCCTCAGCCTCCCAAGTAGCTGAGACTATAGGCTCCTGCCACCATGCCCAGTTATTTTTTATTTTGTATTTTTTTGTTTTTTTTTTTAGTAGAGATGGGTTTTCACTGTGTTAGCCAGGATGGTCTCGATCTCCTGACCTCGTGATCCACCTGTCAGCGCCTCCCAAAGTGCTGGGATTACAGGCATGAGCCACCGTGCCCGGTCAAACCAATGTATTTCTTAAATGTATCTGATTGATGTCTCATGCCTCCCTAAAATGTATAAAACCAAGCTGCACCCAGACCACCGTGGATACATGTTCTCAGGACCTCCTAAAGGCTGTGTCATGGGTCATGGTCGCTCATATTGGGCTCAAACTAAATCTCTTCAAATATTTTACAGAGTTTTAATCTTTTCATAGACAGTACATTTACGCTAACTAAAGTCTCACAAGTATGTCACCACTTCTCTTACTGCCAGCCTTCCCCTTTTCAGGGAAAATGTATCAATACTGAACCTCCTAAGAACCTCTTTGGAAAAAACAGCTCCAGGCCAGGCACAGTGGCTCATGCCTGTAATCCCAGCACTTTGGGAGGCCAAGGCCAGCAGATCACCTAAGGTCAGGAGTTCGAGACCCACCTAGCCAACATATAGTGAAACCCCATCTCTACTAAAATCAGCTGGGTGTGGTGGTACACACCTGTAGTTCCAGCTACTTGGGAGGCTGAGGCAGGAGAATCATTTGAACCCAGGAGGCAGAGGTTGCAGTGAGCTCAAGATCGCGCCACTGCACTCCAACCTGGGTGGCAGAGCAAGACTCTGTCTCTCAAAGCAAACAAAAACAAACAAACACAGACAGCACCAGGTGAGTCTGTTTTTCCTGGGTGCACCCTCTGGCTGGCTCAATACATTTCAATTAATGAAACACCTGTTTTCAGTCACTCATTTTGGTTGTCAATATCTATTTTTGAGTACATGGACCCCAAAGTATCTCAGTCACTCATTTTGGTTGTCAATATCTATTTTTGAGTACATGGACCCCAAAGTATCTGAGACAGGTCTCAATCAATTTAGAAAGTCTATTCTGCCAGGGTTAAGGACCTACTTGTGACACAGCCTCAGGAGATCCTGATGACCTGTGCCCAAGGTGGTTGGGGTACAGCTAGCTTTTATACCTTTTAGGGAGACATCAGTCAATACCTGTAAGATGTACATTGGTTTGATCTGGAAAAGTGGTAATAACCCGAAGTGGGGCGTTTCCAGGTTATAGGTGGATTTAAACATTTTCTGATTGGCAATTGGTTGACTTAAGTTGTTATTATTATTTATTTTCAAGATGAAGTCTGAAAGCTCTGTCACCCAGGCTGGAGTGCAGTGGCACAATCTCGGCTCACTGCAACCTCCGCCTGCCGGGTTCAAGCAATTCTCCTGCCTCAGCCTCCCAAGTAGCTGGGATTACAGGTTCGCACCACCATGCCCGGCTAATTTTTATATTTTTAGTAGAGATGGGATTTCACCATGTTGGCCAGGCTGGTCTCAAACTCCTGACCTCGTGATCTGCCCGTCTCAGCCTCTCAAAGTAAGTTATTATCTGAAGACCTGGAATCAATAGAGAGGAATGTCCAGGTTATGATAATAAGGTGTTGTGGAGACCAGAGTTTTATCACGTAGATGAAGCCTCCAGGTAGCAGGCTTCAGAGAGAATAGATTGTAAAGGTTTCTTACCAGATTTAGGGTCTGTATTGATGTCAGTGCTGGTCATCTCTTCCTGAATTCCAAAAGGGAGGAGGGTAGAATGAGGCATTTCTGACCCTCCCTTCTCATCCTGGCCTGAAGTTTTTCAGGTTAACTTCGGAATGCCCTTGACTGACAGGAGGGATCCATTCCGATGGCTGGCAGGGGGGCTTTGAATTTTATTTTTGGTTTCCAAACAGATGAGAAAAATGGGGATCAGAGAGGCTAAGGAAGTCACGTGTTAAGGGTACACAGTAAGCAGTTGGAGCTGGTATATGAGTGTTAGGGACACAGTTGTGTTCCCTGCCAAATTGCTGTGTTGAAGTCCTAACCTTCAGCACCCCCAATTGTTACTGAGTTTGGAGACAGAGTCTTTAAAAAGGTAATTAAGTTAAAACGAGATCATATGAGTGAGTCTTTATCCAGTATGACTGAGGCCCTTCCAAGAAGAGGAGATTAGGGCTGGGCATGGTGGCTCACACCTGTAATCTCAGCACTTTGGGAGGTTGAGGCAGGTGGATCACTTGAGGTCAGGAGTTCGAGACCAGCCTGGCCCACATGGTGAAACCATGTCTCTACTAAAAATACAAAAATTAGCTGGGCATGGTGGCACACGCCTGTAATCTCAGCTACTCGGAACACTGGGGCAGGGGGATCACTTGAATCCGGGAGGCAGAGATTGCAGTGAGCTGAGATTGTGCCACTGTACTCCAGCTGGGGCAACAGAGGGAGGCTCCGTCTTAAAAAAAAAAAAAGAAAGAAAGAAAAAGAGGAGATTAGGATACAGACATGAACAGAAGAAGGATGACCATGTGAGGACGCAGGGAGAAGATGACTGTCTACAAGCCAGGAGAAAGGCCTCAGGAGAAAAGTAACCCTACCGACACCTGATCTAGGACTTCCAGCCTCCAGAATATTGAGACAAATTTCTGTTGTTTAAACCACCCAGTCTGGGCCACAGGCAGTGGCTCATGCCTGTAATCCCAGCACTTTGGGAAACCAAACTGGGAGGATCATTTGAGCTCAAGAATTCAAGACTAGCCTGTTCAACATAGTGAGACCCCCCCATCTCTACAAAAAATTTAAAAATCAGCTGGGCATGGGGGCTTGCACCTGTAGTCCCAGCTACTCTGGAGGCTGAGGTGAGAGGATGGCTTGAGCACAGGAGGCTGAGGCTGCGGTGAGCTATAACTATACCATTGCGCTCCAGCCTGGGCAACAGAGCAAGACCCCCATCTCAAAACGAAAGCAAAAACAATAATAATAATTTTAAAAACCCAACCCTCATCCAGTCTGTAGTACTTAGTTATGCCATTCCTAACAGACCAATACAGTGAAACTAGGTCTATCCGCCAGAAAAGCCCATTCTGTGAGCTGACAGAATATATTGCCCCTTATTTTTTTATTTTTTTAGACAGAGTGTTGCTCTGTCATCCAGGCTGGAGTACAATGGCACGATCTTGGCTCACTGCAACCTCCACCTCCTGGGTTCAAGCGATTCTTCTGCCTCAGCCTCCCGAGTAGCTGGGATTACAGGCGTCCACCACCACGCCTGGCTAATTTCTATATTTTTAGCAGAGATGAGGTGTCATCATATTGGCCGGGCTGGTCTTGAACTCCTGACCTCGTGATCTGCCCGCCTCAGCCTCCCAAAGTGCTGAGATTACAGGCATGAGCCACCGCGCCTGGTCTAGTGCCCCTTATTTAGGCTATATCTTTTGTAACTCCTCCACGTCCAAGAACCCTCTACCTTCGCAGAGGCTTAGGCCTGGAGATCCATTTCCTTTCTCTAGATTCTTTGAGACCCACTTCCTTCAAATTCAGCTCCCCATCCGCCTGGTCTCAGGGGTCCTATCTTTGGGGATGAATATGATGATTTATTATTTTTTTTCCTCAGTCGTTTTGCATTTTCACACGTTCTTCTGGGTCATCTTCTCGTCATGTCCAAAGACAGTCTAGAGTGTCAGTTCCTCTAGCTGGTTCTTCTGCCCCCTGTGAATTGCAACGATAAGTAAAACCATTCAGGGAACTGGCTTGGAGCTCAGCCAGAAACACTTGCAGAAATTTGCAGAGGAAGAGTCTGTGCATGGCAATGCTTGCAGACGTTAGGTAACCCTTGCAAAGGGACTGCGTAAACACACAGCTGCATACGGTGTAAGTTCACAAGCCTGTGCCCCGAGCTCTAAACAGGACTGCGGAAAGGTTTCCAAGATGTATTTCTTATCAGCAGCACACAGTTAGGAAACAAAAATTGCGCCAGTTTTTGTTGCTTTATTTTAGTTTTTAAGGAAGTATGTGGTTAGATTGTTGCTAAGGTTTATAAGGTCATATGTCTTTTTCTTTTCTTTTTTTAATTTATTTTATTTTATTATTATTATTTTTTGAGATAGAGTGTTGCTCTGTTGCCCAGGCTGGAGTGCAATGGCATGATCTCAGCTCATTGCAACTTCCGCCTCTGGGGTTCAAGCAATTCTCTTGCCTCAGCCTCCCAAGTAGCTAGGATTACAGGCATGCACCACCACACTCGGCTAATTTTTGTCTTTTTAGTAGAGACAGGGTTTCACCATGTTGGCCAGGCTGGTCTCGAACTGTTGGCAGAGGATTACGTAGGTGCCGAGGCAAGAGACTGAAGGCAGAAACTGTTTCAGTATAATAAAGAAGATAGTTAGAATAAGAATAGTCATAATACAAATTAGATCATGAACAATTATCAATCATTATTATAAAAATTATTAATCATTAACTTTTAATATTACTCTTTGTTGGATTACTAATATAACCTAGGAATAACCGGTGGATATAGCGTCAGGTGCTGAAGGGACATTGTGAGAAGTGACCTAGAAGGCAAGAGGTGAGCCCTCTGTCATGCCCGCATAAGGGCCGCTTGAGGGCTCCTTAGTCAAGCGGTAACGCCAGTGTCTGGGAAGACACCCGTTACTTAGCAGACCACGAAAGAGCGTCTCCTTTCCTTGGAGGAGTCAGGGAACGCTTGGCTCCACCACCTTCTTGTGGAAGGCTGGATGTTATCCAGGCCTCCCCGCAGTCATCCGGAGCCTAAACCCCTCCCTGTGGTTCTGTGCTTCAGTGGTCACGCTCCTTGTCCACTTTCATGCTCCTCCCGTACTCCTGGTTCCTCTTTGAAGTTCATAGTAGATAGCGGTAGAAGAAACAGTGAAAGTCTTAAAGTCTTTGATCTTTCTTACAAGTGCAGGGAAGAAAACACTGACGTATGCTGCCTTCTGTCTCTGCTTCGGCTACCTAAGAGGGAAGGGCCCTATCCCGTAATCACATGACTTGCTTCACCTTGTCAATCACTTAGAAGGTTCACCCTCCTTACCCTGCCCCCTTCTCTTGTATGCAATAAATATCAGCGCATCAGTCGTTCGGGGCCCCTACCGGTTTCCACATCTTGATGGTAGTGGTCCTCTGGGCCCTGCTGCTTTCTCTTTATCTTTTTGTCTTGTGTCTTTATTTATTACAATCTCTCGTCTCCGCACACGGGGAGAACACCCGCTAAGCCCCGTAGGACTGGACCCTACATCGAACTCCTGACCTCAGGTGATTCATCCGTCTCGGCCTCCGAAAGTGCTGGGATTACAGGCGCGAGCCACCGCGCCCGGCTGGTCACATGTCTTTATCATTGAGCGATGAAATCAACTCTATATTAAAAGAAATTTAAGAGATCACATTTCATTGCAGACGCTCAAAACAAATGTCATTAGATCCCTTTATATGGCATACACAATAAAATAATTTGATTCCTCCATTTAGCAGGCACCATAAAATAATTTGGTTGCTTTGTAGAACAGGCACCAACAAAATAGCATGGTCCCCTCACGCAGCATGCACCATAAAATAATTTGACAGGATGGTGGGTGCTCTTTTATTTTGGGGCCTATTTTATCAGCTTCATCAAGGAATATCTTGTGTACAACAAATGGCATCCTTTGGCAGTGTACAATGTGACGTTTTGACAAGCACTGCTACAATGCTACAGTAAAAAAATATAGATCAGTCCAGGGGCAGTGGCTCACGCCTGTAATCCCAGCACTTTGGGAGGCCGAGGCGGGAGATCACTTGAGGTCAGGAGTTGGAGACCAGCC
>NW_012108696.1:5010859-5018400 GCF_000951045.1 Mandrillus leucophaeus
GGGAGGCTGAGGCAGGAGAATTGCTTGAACCCAGGAGGCGGAGGTTGCAGTGAGTTGAGATTGCGCCACTGCATTCCAGTTTAGGAAACAGAATAAGATCCCGTCTTAAAAAATATGCACAGATCATTTCTATCATCCCCCTAAGTCCCCGGGACCCTCTTGTAATTCATCCCTCCCTGCACCCCTGGCCCTGGGTAACAGCTGATTTGCTTCCTCTACCGCTAACCATATGTGGTTTGTGTTTTCTAGAATTTCAAATACATAGGCTTAGAGTGGTTAATTTTACATGTCAACCTGTCTAGACTGTGGGAAGGTATTTTTCAGTTATGATTAATGTTTATAGTCAGTTGACTTTCAGTAAATTAGATGACTCTCTATAACGTCAGTGGGCCACTTCTAATCAGTTGGATTCCTTAGGAGCAAAGACAGGTTTCCCGAAGAAGAAGGAATTCTGACTTCAGACTTTAAAATAGAGATATAGAAATTCTGCCTGTGAATTGCAACGAAAGCAAAAATTGACCAATGGGATCTAATTAAACTAAAGAGCTTCTGCACAGCAAAAGAAACTGTCATCAGAGTGAACAGGCAACGGCCAGGCTTGGTGACTCACACCTGTAATCCCAGCACTTTGGGAGGTTGAGGAGAGTGGATCACGAGGTCAGGAGTTCGAGACCAGCCTGGCCAACATGGTGAAACCCTGTCTTTACTAAAAATACAAAAATTAGCCCGGCGTGGTGGCAGGCACCTGTAGTCCCAGCTACGTGGGAGGCTGAAGCAGGAGAATTGCTTGAACCTGGGAGGCGGAGGTTGCAGTGAGCCAAGATTATGCCACTGCACTCTAGCCTGGGTGACAGAGCAAGACTCCATCTCAAACAAACAAAAAATTAACTGGGCATGATAGCACATGCCTGTAGTTCTAGCTACTGGGGTGGCTGAGGTGGGAGGATCACTTGAGCCCAGGAGGCTGAGGCTGCAGTGAGCCGAGATTGTGCCACCGCCCTCTAGCCTGGGCAACAGAGCAAGACTCCATCTCAAAAAAAAAACCAAAAAACAAAAAACAAAAACAAAAGCAACAAGCAAACAAACAAAAAACAAGTGAACAGGCAACCTACAGAGTGGGAGAAAATCTTTGCAATTTATCCATCTGACAAAGGTCGAATATCCAGACTCTACAAGGAACTCAAACAAATTTACAAGAAAAAAACAAACAACGCCATTGAAAAGTGGGCAAAGGACATGAACAGACACTTCTCAAAAGAAGACATTCATGCAGTCAACAAACATATGAAGAAAAGCTCAACATCAATGATCATTAGAGAAATGCAAATTGAAACCACAGTGAGATTCCATCTCATGCCAGTCAGAATGACCACTATTAAAAAGTCAAGAAACAATAGATGCTGGTGAGGTTGCAGAGAACTAGGAATGCTTTTACACTGTTGGTGGAAGTACATTAGTTCAGCCATCATGGAAGATGGTGTAGCGATTCCTCAAAGATCTAGAACCGGAAATACCATTTGACCCAGCAATCCCATTACTGCAAATATACCCAAAGGAATATAAATCATGCTATTACAAAGATATATGTATGCCTATGTTCACTGCAGCACGACTCACAATAGCAAGGACATGGAATCTACCCAAATGCCCATCAATGATAGACTGGATTAAAAAAATGTGGTACATATACACCATGGAATACTATGCAGCCATAAAAAGGAATGAGATAGTGTCCTTTGCAGGGACGTGGATGAAGCTGGAAGCCATTATCCTCAGCAAACTAATGCAAGAACAGAAAACCAAATACCACATGTTCTCACTTAGAGTGGGAGCTGAAAAATGAGAACACATGGACACAGGAAGGGGAACAACACACACTGGGGCCTGTCAGGGAGTGGGACTGGGAGAGGGAGAGTATTAGGAAAAATAGCTAACACATGCTGGGCTTAATACCTAGGTGACAGGCTAATAGGTGCAGCAAACCACCATGGCACATGTCTACCTGTCTAACAAACCTGCACATCCTGCACATGTACCCCAGAACTAAAAATACAAATTTAAAAAAATTTTTAAAAAGAAACAAGCCTGGATGTGGTGGCTTACACCTGTAATCCCAGCACTTTGGGAGGCCAGGGCGGGTGGATCACCTGAGGTCAGGAGTTCGAGAGCAGCCTGGCCAACGTGGTGAAACCCTATTTTTAGTTTCTACTAAAAATACAAAAGTTAGCCAGGCGTGGTGGTGCATGCTTGTAATCCCAGCTACTCAGGAGGCTGAGATGGGAGAATCACTTGACCCCAGGAGGCAGAGGTTGCAGTGAGCCAAGATCATGCCATTGCACTCCAGCCTCGGCGACAGAGTGAGACTTTGTCTCAAAAAATGAATAAAATAAATTTTAAAAAAAGAAAGAAATTCTGCCTGTGCTTTAAGCCTTTGGGCTCAAGACTATAGTATCACCTCTTACCTGAATCTGTAGCCTGTTAGATTGCCCTAGGGAATTTGGACTTGTAACCTCTACAATCCCATGAGCCAATTCCTTAAAATCACTCTCTCTTTCTCTGACTCTCTGTCTCCCTCTCTCTGTCTCTCTTTCTGTCTCTCTGTCTCTCCTCTTAGTTTTGTTTTTCTGGGGAACCTTGAATAATACAAGATCCTTTTAGTTTATTCTCTCTTTGTGTCTGGCTTCTTTTCTTGCTTTTTTCAAAAATTTGCATGAATATGTGGGGTACAAGGCCAGTTTTGGTACATGGATGTACCACTTAGTGGTGAAGTCTGGGCTTTTAGTGTAGCCATCACCCGAGCCATATACATTGCACCCACTAAGTAATTTCTCATCCCTCACTCCCCTTCCACCCTTCCAAGTCCCCAATGTCTATTATTCTACGCTCTACGTCCATGTGCACGCATTATTTAGCTCCTGTTTGTAAGTGAGACTGTGTGGTTTTTGACTTTGTTTCTGAGTTGTTTTACTTAAGATAACGGGCCGTCAGCTCCATCCAAGTGTTGCAAAAGACAAGATATCATTCTTTTTTTATGGCTGAGTAGTATTTCACGGTTCATATATGTGGGTATTCGGTCAGAGTGGTGGGAAAAACTATAAGGAAAGGACTCAAACCTTCTGAAAGGTCGGTATATTCTGCAGAGCCCTGGGGGAAGAATAGCTGAAGGCAACTGTTCTATAACCCTGAGGCAGAGGGCAAGAAGTAGGTACAAGGGAATGTGGGCAAATTTGTCTTAAGCAGGCCTGTTTACTTGTGTTGACCAGGAACTGACCTTTGAACATCTGCGTATGTGATGTTCCCTGGAAGGGGAAGAATAAATGTTAATTACTTGTGGGTTGTGTGTGTTCCATGTTTTCGGCATTGTGCCCACACTGAATAAATGCAAGCAGCTCCAACTTCTCAGGGCTGCTCTCTGGCTGCTAGAGCCAGGTAGTCACCTAGCTGCTCTTATACTGCATACCTGTGTCTGAGTACTCATTTCATCCCATCAGCCAGGGTCCACGGGACAGACTCAGTACATATCCACCACATTTTCTTTATCCAGTTCTTTGCAGATAGACACTTGGACTGATTCCACATCTTTGCTCTTGTGAATAGTGCTGTGATAAACCCACAAGTGTGGGTATCTTTTTGAGAAAGTGATTTCTTTTCATCTGGGTAGAGAGCTAGAAGTGGGACCGTCAGAATGGCTTCTCAATTTTTTTTGTTTTTTTTTTTTTAGGGATGGGGGTCTTCCTCTGTCACTCAGGCTGGAGTGCAGGGGCGCAATCATGGCTCATGGCAGCCTCGAACTCCTGGGCTCAAGCGATCCTCCTACCTCAGTCTTCCAAATAGCTGGAACTACAGACTTGTAGTAATTTTTGTATTTTAGCAGAGATGGGGTTTCTCCATGTTGGCCAAGCTAGTCTTGAATTGCTGACCTCAAGCGATCCACCTACCTCAGCTTCCCAAAGCGCTGGGATTACAGACGTGAGCCATCACGCCAGGCTCCCTCTTATTTTTGCTCTGTTTCCTTTCACTGTAATAGATCATAGCCATTAGCATGACTGTATGCTGAGTCTTCTTAGAGAATCACTGAGTTTGGGGAGAGGAGTCTTGGGGATTCCTGATAAGCCACCCCTACCTTTAAAGAAAGAGCCTTAGGAGTCATAGATAAACCATGAAGTCTTTGGAGGATGATGAGGTCTTTGCATCCACCTCCCTCTTAGAAACCCTGATTCTTTTCTCCAGCAAAAGGGCAGCTGCTATTCACTTCTCACCCCCTCAAGAATCGTGGTCTTCTTTCTGGGGCAGCGGGGTAGGGATGCAAAGGTTAGTAGATTCATCCATTTCTCTTCCCTTTTTTTTCCTCATTTGTTTCTTTATTTTCTAGGATACAACAGCCAATGAAATTATTTCTGTGCCCTGAGAAAATGCTCAGTCTTTTGAGGGAAACAGATATTCAAGCAAGTATAGATAATACCGACTATGGTGATCGGGGGGAGGATGGAGGAGGCACCTCACTCTCAAGTGGAAGTCAAGGAAGGCTTCCTGGAGGAGGTGATATTTATGCAGAAAGGTTGCATAGGATTGGGGTGAATGTGTGTTTCAGACTTGGCGTCGAGAGAACTGGGTGTGGTGGCTCATGCCTGTAATCCCAGCACTTTGGGAGGCTGAGGCAAGAGGATCATTTGAGCCCAGGAGTTTGAGACCAGCCTGAGCAATAAAGCAAGAGCTCATCTATTAAAAAAAAAAAAAAAAAAGAAGGGTATAGTAGTGTACGCCTGTGGTCTCAGCTACTTAGGAGGCTGAGGTGGGAGGATTGCTTGAACTCAGGCAGTTGAGGCTACAGTGAGCTGTGATTGAGCCATCGCACTCCAGCCTGGGCAACAGAGCAAGACCCTGTCTCAAAAAAAAAAAAAAAAAAAAAAAGAGAGAGAGTTTGAAGTAGAACTGCTGTGAGGTTTCTTGTGCACAGGTGTTTTTGAGGGAGAAGATCAGGACAGAGCAAGGGAAAGAACTAAGCAAGGAAGTGGTCTCAGCTGGAGTCCAGCCTTAGCTGGAGCCCATGGGGAGCCCCGGAGTGTGATTGGCGCCACCAGGTTGATCTCACCCTGGGGGCATGGGGCTGGCCTTCTGCACTTCTGTGACCATCCGTTATGGCTGTGGGTTGGGTCTGAGGGTTTGCACAGCTGAGGAGAAGGGGGAAGCTGTGAGCTATGAGCTACTGTAGGCAGCACTCACTCACAGCAGCCCTGGGATGGGTGCACCAACCTGGGAAAGGCCAGCGGGCAGAGCGTTGACTGCACCCACAACAGGGGCTTCAAGTATTTTATAATCACTGGGGGGCTTTTTGTTGTTGTTGTTGTTTTGAGACAGTGTCTCACTCTGTTGCCCAGGCTGGAGTGTAGAGGTGCCATCATGGCTCACTGTGACCTTGACCTCCTGGGCTCAAACAATCCTCCCGAGTAGCTGGGACTACAGGCATGCACCACTATGCCTGGCTTATTAAAAATTTTCTTTTCCAGAGATGGGACTTCGCCATGTTGCTCAAGCTGGCCTTGAACTCCTGGACTCAAACGATCCTCCCACCTCAGCCTCCTGAGTAGCTGGGACCACAGGTGTGCACCAGCCACTATGCCTAGCTAATTAAAAAATATTTTTTTTTTTTTTCTGTAGAGACAGGATCTCAGTATGTTGCCCAGGCTGACCTTGAACTCCTGGGTTCAAGTGATCCTACCACCTTGATTTCTCAAAGGGGTGGGATGACAGGCACGAGCCAATGTGTCTAGCTCATCACTGGAGCTTTAGGGGGTGACCAGAGTCAGACTAAGTTGAGCCTTGAGTGACGTATTAATAAGCCTGAACTTCATCCTGAGGGCAATAGGGAGCCATGGAAGGGTTTAGACTCTAAGCAGGGCATGGACAGGTTAGGCAGGGATTCCCCAGCTTCCCTGTCCCTTCCCTGCACTCTGTGTGGCAGTAAGTGATGTTCCTACAACTCCCCAGGCTTATTTCTTCAATCTTGAGAGTCCCTTGTATTCCCCTTTGCTGGGGAAGTCATTAGGGGTTAGACTTTGTAAGCTGCTTGGCCAGAATTGTTGATTTCCTCTTCCATATCCTTCCTCTTCTCATTCTCACACCCCCACCCGCAACCCTGCAGGGCCGCTGCAGGACGATCTTTATAACCTCGGTCACCTCTGCAGGTTTGAAGGGTGTCTGGAGTCTTGGGTCTTCAGGTTCTCACCAGGACCTGAGACCCCGCCTGTGGTAGGTGGGATAAAGGGGCCTCCTCTCCCTCCACGAGGCATCCACAGCCTAATACCTAAAATCCATGGATGTGTTCCCTTCTATGACAAAAGGGACTTTTGCAGATGGGATTCAGTTAAGGACTATTTTTTTTTGGAGGGGCTGGGGGACAGAGTCTTACTCTGCTGCCCAGGCTGGAGTGCAACGGCACGATCTCGGCTCACTGCAACCTCCGCCCAATGTCATTACGAGAATTCTTATGAGAAGGAGACAGGAGGATCAGAGAGAGACAGATGGAAAGATAGAGATGGAGAGATAGAGATATACAGAGAGAGAGAGAGAGAGAACAAGAGCAACAAGAGAGAACAAGATGTACCACTGCACTCCAGCCTGGGTGACAGAGTGAGACTCTGTCTCAAAAAAAAAAGAAGAAAAAAAGGGAGAATGAAAGAGCCAGAGGGAGGGAAAAGTGAGAGAATAAGCAAGAGAGAGAACTAGAGAGAGACAGACAGAGAAAAAGAGAGAGGGAGAGCGAGAGAGAGAATGAGAGAGCAAGAGGGAGGGAAAATGAGAGAGAACAAGAACGAGAGATTTAGAGTACACAAGAGACATTTGAAGCTGCTAGCTGCTGGCTTTGCATGGGAAGGAAGGGACGGTGAGCCAGGGCATGCGGGTTGCCTCCAGAAGCCGGAAAAGACAAGGAACGGATTCTGCCCTGGAACCTCGGGAAGGAGTGCAGCCCTGCTGGTATCTTGGTTTCAGTCCCATAAGACTTGAGAGGACTCTGACCTCCGGATCAATCGTATACTTTATGTTTTCCCCAAGCTGCCAGGTCCATGGTAAACCTCATCCCATCCCCATCCCCAGGAGGGATCTGGGCTTGCTTGCAAAACCTTCCAACTCTTTAGCCCAGCCTGCAAATGTCAACTCCTTCTTCTGTCTCAAACTCCCCTGCCACATCCAGACAGTCCCCAAATTCGGTTGTTCCTGTCTCCTAAATTCTTCTCTGTCACTACAGTCCCTGCCCCAGACCAGGCCACTGCCCTCTTCTCTCTTTCCTGGCTATATCCCCAGCCTCCTCCCTGTCTGTTTATCTGTGAGCCCATCCTGTCCAACACCCACCTACAAAACACAGGCGTAAAATTCCAACCTGAGCCTGTGGCTCCCTTGCTGAACCCCCTTTTATTGCCCCGAGGGTAAAGCCTAAACTCTTTCACCCACGTTACAAGGTTCTGTCTGATATGAAATTTGCTGGCTTCTCCAATTCAAGCTTTGCTGGTATCAGGATTTTTTTTTTTTTTTTTTTTTTTTTT
>NW_012108696.1:5018450-5019614 GCF_000951045.1 Mandrillus leucophaeus
AGTGCAATGCCACGATTTCAGCTCACTGAAACCTCTGCTTCCTGGGTTCAAGTGATTCTCCTGCCTTGGCCTCCCAAGTAGTTGGGATTACAGGCATGTGCCACCACACCTGGCTAATTTTTGCATTTTTAGTAGAGATGGGGGTTTCACCATCTTGGCCAGGCTGGTCTCAAACTCCTGACCTCAAGAGATCTGCCCGCCTCGGCCTCCCAAGGTGCTGGGATTACAGGTGTAAGCCACCATGTCTGGCTTACAGTTTCTTTATCCACTTGTTGATTGATGGGCATTTGGGTTGGTTCCACATTTTTGCAATTTCTCAATGTCCTCTTCTTTTTCCTCCCTTTCTTCCTCCTCTTCCTCCCCCTCCTCCTCTCCTTCCTTTCCCTCCTTCTTTTCCTCCTCCTCCTCTTTGTCTTTGGGGTCTTTAAAAATTAAATCATCCTTTGGAAGTTAGTAATGAAGACTGAATTTAGACAGAGGCAGGATTCTGACAAACCCACTTTTTTTGGTGCTTTATTTAATGTGTATAGTAACAGAGAACATATCTAAAGTATGGTAAACAACACTACAGAAAAAAAAATGTGCTGGTTTAAAAAACCTTTCTTTACCCTGTTTTGTATGTTTGTTTCTTTTTCCTCCCATGCTTGCATTTGATAAAAGAGCTATTATTTTCCTGCATTATGATAAACTTTAAATTTATCCTGGTATGGTTTGGCTGTGTCCCCACCTAAATCTCATCTTGAATTGTAGCTCCCAGAATCCCCATGTGTCAGGGAAGAGACCCAGTGGGAGCTAACTGAATCATGGGGGCAGGTTTTCCCATGCTGTTCTTGTGATAGCATCTCGTGAATAAGTCTCATGAGATCTGACGGTTTGATAAAGGGTAGTTCCTCTGCACATGCTCTTGCCTGCCGCCATGTAAGACATGCCTTTGCTCTTCCTTCACCTTCCACCATGATTGTGAGGCCTCCCCCGCCAAGCTGAACTGTCAATCAAGTAAACTCCTTTCCTTTATAAATTACCCAGTCTTGGATAGGTCTTTATTAGCAGCGTAAGAACAGATGGATACAATCCCAACTTACTTTTTTCTGAAAATTATTTATGTTCTATTTTTTTTAAAGACATGAGCTGTCCCTTGTAGATTTTTTTTTTTTTTTTTTTTTT
>NW_012108696.1:5019664-5023509 GCF_000951045.1 Mandrillus leucophaeus
AGGATGGTCTCGATCTCCTGACCTCGTGATCCACCCGTCTCGGCCTCCCAAAGTGCTGGGATTACAGGCTTGAGCCACCGCGCCCGGCCAGGATTTTTTTCTAGGAGTAGCTGCGACCATTTAGTATGGTGGAAAAATAATCATGCCAATATAACTAATAGTATTTAATCATTTAATCTGTCCCAGGCAAGGTTTTATTATTGTATCACCTTAACCCTCAAACCCTGTGAAGTTAGACACTTTATTTATTTATTTATTGATATATTTATTTATTTTTGAGACAGAGTCTTGCTCTGTCGCCCAGGCTGGAGTGCAATGGCATCATCTCTGCTTACTGCAACCTCCGCCTCCCAGGTTCAAGTGATTCTCCTGCCTCAGCCTCCTGAGTAGCTGGGACACTACAGGCATGTGCCCCCATGCCTGCCTAATTTTTTTGTATTTTTAGTGGAGATGGGGTTTCACCATGTTGCCCAGGCTGGTCTCGAACTCCTGATCTTAGGTGATCCACCCATCTTGGCCTCCCAAAGTGCTGGGATTACAGGCATAAGCCACTGTGCCCGGCCTAAACCTTTGCTCTAAAACTCATTTTTTGTGTCTGCATTTTATTTTATTTTATTTTATTTTATTTTATTTTATTTTATTTTGAGATGGAATCTCACTCTGTTGCCCAGGCTGGAGTGCAGTGGCACTGTCTCAGCTCACCGCAGCCTCTGCCTCCTGGATTCAAGCAATTCTCTGTCTCAGCCTCTGGAGTGGCTGGGATTACAAGCACTTAACACCACACCTGCTGGCTAATTTTTTGTATTTTTAGTAGAAACAGAATTTCACCATCTTGGCCAGGCTGGTCCTGAACTCCTGATCTTGTGATCCATCCTCCTAAGCCTCCCAAAGTGCTGGGATTACAGGTGTGAGCCATGGCGCCTGGCCGTGTCTGCATTTTTTATTTCCTTGGTGTGAGGCAATGAACCTTGGGTATTACGCCAGATGGATGATACTACTTCAATATCTGCCAGTCACTGCAATTTGTTAGCAGTGGGATTATATCAACTGCAGCACATTCTATCTGCTTGGAGGCCAGGCCTGAAGTTTCAAGGGGTTGACATCCCCTAGGAGCAAGCCTCAAGTCAACCCATGACTGACAGTAGGTGGGATATAAATACCTCAGCTCCCTCACCCCTCGGTTGGAATAACTGAAGGGTATGTTCCATGCCACTTCCCAGATGTACCTGGGGAGGTTAAGTTCCACTTTCTCACCATGTAACTTGTTTGAAGACACACCCGGTATTGGCTCTTTGCCTTTCCTGTTCCACTTTCTCCTTCTCCTGCTGGCGTTTTCTGGGGTCACCTTCTTGATAAACTATTTTTGCTAGAATCCTTGTCTGAGGATCTGCCCTTGTGAGACCCTAAGATGTTACCAGAGAGAGTTAGGAAGCTGGAAATGGGGTGGAAGTGTTGCTGTATAGTGGTTAGACAGAGTTGAGATCTGAAGGAAAATAAGATAGTTAAAGCTCTTGACTCTGGAGTCAGAGGGTCCTGGGTTCAAATCTCAGGTTTGAGAGATCTTGGACAAGTTATAGCTCCTCTGCAAGTCTCAGTTTCCATTTTGTTGGTGAATGGAGGGAGGGAGGGGAATTCCTACTTTACGAGGTTGACATGATAATGAAATTACACTTTGTTGTCAATGTGCCTAGCACAGTGCCTGGTAGATGATGGTTGTGATGGCTGTTATACGGGAGACTGGGAAGAGATCCTAAAGGCTGAGATTTGCTTCACTGGAGGCAGGAAGTGGAAGCTCCTTTATTGGGTGCGATGAAAGAAGGTGTTGAGAGATGGGAGATAGATGTTGATGGGAAGGAAAAAGGGAGAGATGGTGGGAAGGAGAGAGAGAGAATGGTACGCATTAGGCAGATTAACTTCTCTTTATTGCAGAGAAAGGGGGGAAATTAGGATTTTCTAGGCTGTCTGCAACTCAGCAAAAAGCGCTGTGATGACCGGGCAGCATTGAGCAACTCTGACTCCGCCTTCTCCTCTTCCCACACCTTCTGGTTACCGAAAACCCAGGGTGTAGAAAAGCTTCTTCTCTTTGAATGACAGAACCACAGCATAATGCGTGGCTTCAACCTGCTCTTCTTCTGGGGTAAGTGTGAGGTTGAATGGGGGGCTAGGGGAGGCCTGGGTTGGACATAGGCTTCAGGGGAAATGGGAGGGCCATGGATGGTCCAGCCAAGAGATCATAAGTCCAGGCTGGATGCTGCAAACACCTTCATTCGGGGAACCTTTGACAAAATTCCATTGCCCAGGGAAGTCCATCTGTCAGATTAGATTTTTCTCAATAGTCATTCATTTGACCTGTGTTTCCTGAGCACTTCCTATGTCTTAGATGCTGTTCTAGGCACTAGAGGATATAGCAGTGAGAAAAAAAGACTAAGTTCCTGCACTCTTGAGGCTGATATTCTAGTGGGTAGGAGCAGACGGGAAAGAAGGCACAAACGATCATAGTCCACTTAGCACTGCTGTAACTTCTTTAAACATAGAATGTATCCAATTGTCACAACATTTCTATGACATTGGGTTATTATTAGTCCTATTTTGCAGATGAGAAAACTGAGGCAAAGGACATAAAATAATTTTCCCAAGGCCACTTAGTCAATAAGGGGTAGAGGCAGGATTTCAAGCCAGGCAGTCTGACTGCAGAGTCTGTAAGCTTTTCCATTACACTATGTTGCCCCAAATTATAAGTAAACATAGGAATTTCAGGTAGCGATAAGTGCTATGAAAGAAGTTGTTACAGAATGTGGTTGGGGGTTATGTTGAAGGGAGAAGTCTGGGGTTGAGGAGGGGCAATTCGAGCTGAGTCCTGAACAATGAGATAGACCCTTGCTGTGCTCTTATTTCTCTTTCTTCAGGTGTCAGTTTGTCTCAACCTTGTTTATCTTCCATGTTTCTGGTTTTTCTTCTATGTCTTGTGTATTTTGGTCATTGGATCACATTTAAGAATGGAGGATATCGGGGACATATTCTAAGTAGCAAGTATGGGTTTCCTCTGCTGTTGTACAGTGGATCTGAATCCCCTATTTTAACAAGGAGGAAACTGAGGCACAAAGAGATTAAATAACTTCATCAAGGCCACACAATCATTAATTGGTGAAGCCAGATTTTTAAACCCAAGCATTTTGACTCCAGACGTTGTATGCCTAAACAGTATGCTGAATTGCCTCTAAAATAATTAATTAATGAGCAGAAGAATTTTTGTTAGTAATAATAGATAGAATTTGGGAGTTTGGATCTGTGGGACCTGTTGACCGGCAGGCTACATTAGAAGAAATAGGTGGCCTGTGGGCATCAAATGTAGGAATGTAGAGTTGTTATTTTGGGGTGTTGGCAATGGTATTAACTGTTAACACTCCTTATTCTGCCCTGAAGCTAATCAGCAAAGAGTTGTGATGATGATAGTGATGATAATGATGGTGATGATCATGATAGTGGTGGTGATAATAGTGATGATGAAGATGGTGATGATTATGGTGATGGTGATGATGATGATGACGAGGATGATAATGGTGATGATAGGGATAATGAAGATGATGATGGTGATGATGGTGTGATAATGACCATGAAGATGGTGATGATGGTGATGATGGTGGTGATGATGGTGATAATGTTGATGGTGATGATGATAATGGTGATGATGGCAATTATAATGGTGATGATGATGATGGTGATGATGACAGTGATAATGATGGAGATAATGATGATGGTGCAGGAGATCTAAATGCTGCAGGGCTGCATTGCCTTTAAACATTAAAAAATGGGCTGGGTGCGGTGGCTCACGCTTGTAATCCCAG
>NW_012108696.1:5023559-5025130 GCF_000951045.1 Mandrillus leucophaeus
TAGTGAAACTCTGTCTCTACTAAAAATACAAAAATTAGCTGGGCGTGGTGGCACGTGCCTGTAATCCCAGCTACTCGGGAGGCTGAGGCAGGAGAATAGCTTGAACCAGGGAGTTGGAGGTTGCAGTGAGCCTAGATCCCACCCCTGCACTCCAGCCTGGCGACAGAGCGAAACTCCATCTCAAAAAAAAAGAAAAAAAGAAAAGAAAGGAAAAGAAAAGAAAAATGAACTGCCCTACCCTGTCACGAAATTTTAATACTATAGACACACTGTATATCTATATATGTATTTTCTGTATATACATATGTATCTTATACATAAAAGAGTGAGCTTAAAAAAATCTCTTCCTGAGAACCAAGTTTGAGTCCTTTGGGGGAGATATCACCCCTTTTGAGAATGCATGCTTTAATGTATGCTTTAGAAAATCAACTGGAACTTTTTTTTTTTTTTAGAGACAGGGTCACCTAGGCTGGAGAGTAGTGGCATGATCTTGGTTCACTGCAGTCTCAATCTCCTGGGCTCAAGCAATCCTCCCACCTCAGCATCCTGAGTAGCTGGGACTACAAGGAGTCACCGCCACCCAGCTAATTAAAAAAGTTTTTTTTTTTGTAGAGACGAAGTCTCACTGTGTTGCCCAGGCTGGTCTCAAACTGCTGGTCTCAAGTGATCCTCCCAATTTGGCCTCCTGAGTAGCTGGGGCTATAGGCATGTGCCACTATGCCCAGATAGTTTTTGTATTTTTTGTAGAGATGGAGTTTTGCCATATTGTCCAGGCTGGTCTTGAACTCCTGGTCTCAAGGAATTTACCCACCTTGGCCTCCCGAAGTGCTGGGATTACAGGTGTGCACCATAGTGCTTAGCCTGGAACTATTTAATCAAAAAGAAAAAGAAGATAAAGACAGACAAAATGAAAAGCAAAAACAAAGTGCAGAAAACCAGGAACGGTCATTGTTAAGCTTATGCAAAATAGTGTATGTTTGTTCCTTAACTAAGTTTGTCATCTAGCCTCTTCAAACCTGTTTCCGTGGGGCCAAGCCAGGAGTAATTTTGCAGATTGAGCCCAAAAGGTTTTCTTTTGGTGGTTCATGGTGATTTTCTTTTCTCTCTTCACAGGATGTTGTGTTATGCACAGCTGGGAAAGGCACACAGGACCCACACTGAAACCAACGACAAAGGGTAAGTTGGCCAGAGAGAATGCAGATACCGGAAGGGGTGGAGAATGTTTTCTCCCCAGGAAATATCCCAGGAAGCTGAGCCTCATCCAGATGCTTGCTGGGAGCTAGTTAGTGGCAGAGCAAGGGTTAATATGCAGGTCTCCTGATTCTCACTTCAGGATCTTTCCTTTGTACTTAGAATAGCTGTGTGATCTCAGATAAGTCACCTAACTTCCCTGAACTTCAGTTTCCCAAGCTGTGAAATACAGATAACAATAGGGATGTTGTGAAACTTAACTTCAAAGAGGTAGCTTTGGAAACCACCTGAGATAGATAGATAGATAGATAGATAGATATAGTGTGTGTATATATAATGTAGTATATATTTTTAAATATTAATATATATTTAAATATATA
>NW_012108696.1:5026123-5027323 GCF_000951045.1 Mandrillus leucophaeus
CTTTCACTATACTGTTGCACCTCTTTTGGTAGTATTCTGTTGTGGATTTGTATATATCTAGCTTTTTCATTTAATATATTAATAATATATAATGTATAATATAATACATGATTAATATATAAAACATATTTTATATATTATTAGTCGAGTGTGGTGGTGCGTGCCTGTAGTCCCAGCTACTTGGGAAGCTGAGGCGGGAGGATTGCTTGAGCCTGGGGGTTTGATGCTGCAGTCCTCGAACACCCAGGCTGGAGCGCAGTGGTGCTACCATGGCTGACTTCTGCCTCGAACCCCCAGGCTCAAGTGATCCTCCCGCCTCAGCTTCCCGAGTAGCTGGGACTACAGGCACGTGCCACCAAACTCGACTAATTTTCTTGATTTTTTAAAATAGTAGAGATGGGGTCTTGCTATGTTGCCTAGGCTAGTCTCAAACTTCTGGGCTCAAACAATCCTCTCACCTCAGCCTCCCAAATTGTTGGGATTACAGGCATGAGCCACTGTGTCCAGCTGGCTCCTGAAATATTTATAGGGACTTTTAAGATATCTTTTTCCCCATTCACGTCTTTGCTTTCTGAGAACTCAATCAACCAATTTGGTAATTAAAGAGTAAACATTACTGTTTTGCTCTCATTGTGTGTCTGGTGCTAAAGCATCTCCAGTTCTCCTAAATGAGATGAAATCTTTCTCAGAATGGGTTGGGGGTAGTCACATCCATATACGTGGAAAAGAGAAAATTCCATTAAAACATTTTCAAAAAGATTATCTTTGATAAAACAGCCATCATTATTATTGATCCCAGAAAGCCCTTGGAGGGTGGGGAAGAGGCTGTATTAATCTTTATACCTCTGGAACTCAGCCAGGATCTGGAAGCATGTAGGCAAGTAACGTGGGTGAATAAAAAAAGGAATAGACCGGGCATGGTGGCTCATGCCTGTAAACCCAGCGCTGTGGGAGGCCTAAGCCTTGGATTGCTTGAATCTATTGTGTCATTCTTATGCCTTTGCATCCTCATAGTTTAGCTCCCATTTATGAGTGAGACCATATAAGGTTTGGTTTTCCATTCCTGAGTTATTTCACTTAGAATAATGGTCTTCAGTCTCATCCAGGTTGTTGCAAATGCCATTAATTCATTCTTTTTTATGGCTGAGTAGTGTTCTGTCATGCATGTATGTGTGTGTGTGTGTGTGTGTGTGTGTGTGT
>NW_012108696.1:5028782-5032731 GCF_000951045.1 Mandrillus leucophaeus
CCTGGGTTCAAGCGATTCCCTTGCCTCAGCCTCCTGAGTAGCTGGGATTATAGGCACCTGCCACCACGCCTGCCTAATTTTTGTATTTTTAGTAGAGATGGGCTTTCACCATGTTGGTCAGGCTGGTCTTGAACTCCTGACCTTAGGTGATCTGCCCACCTCAACCTTCCAAAGTGCTGGGATTACAGGCATGAGCCACTGTGCCTGGTCCCTTTGTAGGATTTTTTAAAAAGGGCTTTATTGAGATGGTTAGGAAAATTTTTTCAAGGAAGTGACGTTCCAGTGGATTTAAAGGATGGATGAATTGATGTTACCCAGGCAAAAGGGCAGGGTGGGATACGGCGTGACTGATGGCCAGAACAGTGGGTGCAAAGGTCCTGAGGTTGGAAAGAAGTTGGAGGACCGAGCGAAGGTGAGTGTGACTGATGGCAGAGGGCAGGAGATGAGATGGGGAGGTGAACAGGTACGTAGTCCCGCAAGACTGGGTTGTTATTCTGGACTTGGGTGGGTTTCAGTTGTGAGGGAGAGGGCTAGAGGAAGAGGATGATGGAAAACTCACAGCATGAAGGGACCACAAGTGATAAAATACCGGAAGTCTGCATAGAGAAATGTTGCCTCTGCAGATGAAAGAGGAAGCTGGAAATGAGAAGAGAGATACCATCTGAGGTCTCATGCAGGGAAGGGAAATAAACAAGGCACATTATAGGAGCAAAGAACTTAGATCTCAAAACTGAGTGTATAACATAAACAGGGCGAATAAGGTCACAGTCATGATAATCCCTTCCTTCTATTTTTATGATACGTTTTAGTTTTTCCGTGCTACCAGTTGATGTTGGCATTATCGTTGGTTCCTCTCTTTTCACCCCTCACGTCCAATCCATTGGCAAATTTTGTTAATGTTGCTTTAAAAAGAAAATTCTGAATTGCCTTCCCTCCATTACTCCCCTCCCGGTTGTATCCACAGACATTGTTCAACTGGACAAGTGCAGCCACCCCGTCCTTGGTCAGTTTGTTTCTGATCTTCTATAGTTCATCTTCCAACCAGTGGCCAGAAGGCTCATGTTAAAACCTTATGCTGTGTCCCTACTCTGCTCTAAATCCTCCCATGACTCCCATCTTTCTTTGATACAAAGCCCAAGTCTACTATTCATAATAGTCAAGATGTGGAATCCACCTCAGTGTCCACCAACAGATGAATGGATGAACACAATGTGGTCTGCATACACAACGGATTGCTATTTGGCCACAAAAAGAATGGCATTCCACAATTTGCAGCAACGTGGATGAAACTGGAGGTTGTTAAGTGAAATGAGCCAGGCACAGAAAGGCAAATATCACATGTCCTGACTCATATGTAGTTGCCCTATTGTGCCACTGAGCACTGGATCTTATTCCTTCCATCTAACTGTGGTTTTTGTTCCGGCTAGTTAATCCCTCATTATCCCACTTCCCCACTATCCTTCCCAGCCTCTGGTAATTATCATTCTACTCTCTACCTCCGTGAGATAATGATGATGATTATTTTTAGCTCCCACATAGGAATGAGAACATGCAATATTTATCTTTCTGTGCATGGCTTATTTCACTTAACATAATGTCCTCCAGTCTTCCAGTTCCATCTATGTTTCTGCAAATGATAGAATTTCATTATTTCTTTTCTTTTCCCTTTCCTTTCCTTTTTCCTTTCCCTTTCCTTTCCTTTTTCCTTTCCCTTTCCTTTCCCCTTCTCCTCTCCTCTCCTCTCCTCTCCTCTCCTCTCCTCTCCTCTCCTTTCCTTTCCTTTCCTTATTTTCTTTTTTGATGGAGTTTTGCTCTTATTGCTCAGGCCAGAGTGCAATGGCATGATCTTGGCTCACTGCAACCTCCACCTCCGTGGTTCAAGTGATTCTTCTGCTTCAGCCTCCCGAGTAGCTGGGATTACAGGCATGCGCCACCACACCTGGCTAATTTTTTGTATTTTTAGTAGAGACGGGGCTTTTTCATGTTGGTCAGGGTGGTCTCGAACTCCCGACCACAAGTGATCCACCCACCTGGGCCTCCCCATGTGCTGGGATTGCAGGTGTGAGCCACCGTGCCCGCCTGATTTCATTATTTCTTATGGCTGAATGCTATTCCATTGAGTATGTATGCCACATCTTCCTCACTCATTCATCCATTGATGGACACTTAGGTTGATTCCATCTCTCGCATGCCCACCACAAGACTGACAGCATCAAGTGAGCCTCTTTCCTAGCACCTAGGAGCCTGACCCCACCTGTGATCTTGTCCTTTTGAAGCTCACAGTGTGGTGGTGAAGGTGGCCATGAAGGAGGGAATCACTGAAACAATCAAGCAGTCACAGTTTTGATGAATTCCATAAAAGAAGAGCTCAGGGAGCTATGGAGGAGTCAGGGAAGGCTTCTTGGAGGAAGTGACATTAAAGCAAGATCTGAGAAATGAGTGGAAGCTGGCCTGGCAAAGCGAGGCAGAGGGAACAGCATGTGCAAAGGCCCTGTGATAGGAAGGTTAGAAATGGAGCACAAAGAGAAACTGACATGATGAGGCTGAATGATGTGGTTGGGTCTGGTCACTGGGGGCTTTGCAGTTCATGTTGAGTGATTTGAGTTTTATTTCTAAGGAGAACAAAGAGCATTATAGGCAAGGGGTGGAGGTGGGAGGTCGAATGTGCATTCAGAGATGACCACGGTGTGGAGTAGAAGACTGTGGAGGACAATGGGGGTATGTAGAAATGTTGAATTTAGAGGAAGATCTGGATCAGGCAGATGGTGGGGTGATGGTGGGTAATTGTCAAATGTTATTTGGGAGCGGGGATCAACAGGGCTTGGAGGCTCATTAAATGTGGTGGTTAAACAGGCAAACTGAGGTACAGAGACGTGAAATCACTTGTCCCAAGACTGGACTGGCTAGTATAGAGTGTTGATTGCTTTCATAGAAACAAAGTAACTATGAATGAAACAATGCAGATGTTTATTTTTATCCATCTCATAAATCTCCAACTTGAAGATGGAACAGGGTCGTGGAACAACTTTGCCTAGGAGGTCATCCCATCTCCCAGGTGCCTTTTGCCTTGTTGCCTCTCCAACCTTAGATGTGAGCCTCATCCCCCATGGTTGGGAATGGATCACCCTACTCTGTCCATCTTCCAGCCCAGGTGAAAAGTGAAAGGAAGTGTAGAGTATGCTCTTTCTTTTCAAGGTCATGATCAGACAGTGAACACATCACTTCTATTCATTCTCCTCAGCCAGATTTTCGCCAGGTGGCCACAGCTAGCTGCGTCTGGCCCACCCTACTCCAGCACTACTTCATCTTAACTTATATCTTAATTACATCTACAAAGACGCAGTTTCTAAATAAGATGAAATTCACAGGTACCAGGGTTTAGGACTTTAACGTATCTTCTGGGAGGAACACAGTCCAACCCATAACAGCCACCTCCACCCTTGTATGCTGGGCTCCCTTGCAGCCTCACTCTAATGCTCTAATCTTGTCTAAACTTTTCTTTATACACCACCTAGATAATAAATGTAGAGACAGTACCATGTGCCCATCTCATGCCATCTGCACCAGCACTGTGGACAGTTACTATTGTGCTTGCAAACAAGGATTCCGGTCCAGCAATGGACAAAATCACTTCAAGGATCCAGGAGTGGAATGCAAAGGTGAGTTCATATCCCCTCAAACCCTCCAGCATTTGGTAGTAAAATCAAGCAAAACTGGCTGGGTATTGAATGTAGGTACTCCCCCACCCCCCTTTTTAAAAATCTGGTTTAATAATCTATACCTTTTAAGTGGAGCATTAGGCCATTTCTGTTCAAGGTTAATATTGATATGTGACGGTTTTGTTCCTGTCACAGCATTACTAGCTAGTGTTGCTAGCAAATTACTTACTTATTTCCTTCCTTCTTTCCTTCCTTCCTTCCTTTCTTCCTTCCTCCCTCCCTCCCTCCCT
>NW_012108696.1:5036975-5038337 GCF_000951045.1 Mandrillus leucophaeus
CTACAGGCGCCTGCCACCTCGCCCGGCTAATTTTTTGTATTTCTTAGTAGAGAGGGGGTTTCACAGTGTTAGCCAGGATGGTCTCGATCTCCTGACCTCGTGATGGGAGGATTCATTTCTCTGCCATTTGGTCTTTTGTTCTTCATTACGCTAGTCAGGGGCTTGTTCGTGTGGCAGAGGTCAGAGGCCCAAGAGAATGAACAGAAGCCAACAGGTCTCTTGAGGCCCATGTTTGGAATTAGCACCTCATTACTTCACTGTCTTCTATTGGTCAGTGCAAGTCATAGGGCCAGCTATATTTAAGGGGTAGAGAAACAGACTCCACCTCCTAGTGCAAGGTATGGTAAAGTCACATGGCTTGCAATCTACATCTTGGGGTATATATACAGAGAGAAGTAAAGGACTATGGCTACTTTTGCAATCTCTGATAATTATGTTTTGAAACTATTTGCCACCCTTCTGCTTACATGCTAGTGGCTAGAATTTGTTCTCATGGCCATGCCTACTGTAAGAAGGGGCTGGGAAATATGCCCCACTGTGTGCCTGGGAAGAAGGGGGGAACATGGATATCAGGGAGCATCAGCCCTGTCTGCTGAAAATCAACACTCAGAGTGAATCTCCTATTTGTTGTCTCTACTCCTTGCTTTCTCATTTACCTTGACCTGGGTTTTTTCTTCTACTTGTCAGATGACAATGAATGTGCCAACCCAAGAATGTGCCCAGAGCATGCAACTTGTAATAACACTGTTGGAAACTACTCTTGTTTCTGCGACCCAGGATTTGAATCCAGCAGTGGCCACTTGAGTTTCCAGGGTCTCAAGTGTGAAGGTAGATGGGGATGTCTTCTAAGAAATCAGGTCCAAGACTGTTTGCAAAGACAGCAGTGGGGGAATTGGGGTGGGTCTTGGTTGAGTTTGAGACTTTCATCTGCAAATCTGAAGCCAATAATCATTCATTCACTCATTCATTCACTCATTAAAGAAATACCTCGGCCGATCTATATCTTTTAAGTGGAGCATTAGGCCATTTCTGTTCAAGGTTAATATTGATATTTGAGGGTTTTGCTCCTATCACAGTGTTGCTAGCTAGTTGCTTTGTGATCTCAATTGTGTAAATGCTTTATAGGATCTGAGAACTATATGCAAATGTTAAGTGGAAATGCTGGGATTTGAACTCCTGTCGAGGACCTACTATAAGTCAGATAATGGTATCAGAATATGATGGGGTGCATTGTCTCACATGTCTGGGGCTCATCTGGGAGGATTCATTTCTTTTTTTGTTTTGTTTTGTTTTTTTTGTTGTTTTTTGTTTTTTTTTTTGAGGCAGAGTCTCGCTCTGTCGCCCAGGCTGGAGTGCAGTGGC
>NW_012108696.1:5042612-5048877 GCF_000951045.1 Mandrillus leucophaeus
GCCTGGCTAATTTTTGATTCGGGGCAGGCGAGCCCCAAAGTGGGGTTTACCTCACAAGGGTTCTTGGCTTTGCCCAGGAAAGAATTTAAGGGCAAGCCAGAGGTAGAAGAAAACAGCTTTATTGAAGAGGCAGTGTTACAGTTTTGTAAGTGTTGCAGCTCCTGCAGAGCAGGGCTACCTCATAGCAGAGAGCAGCAGCTCAGGGCAGTTTTGCAATCATTCTTATACCGACTTTTAATCAGATGCAGATTAACAGGTGGTTTCTGCAAACATTTCTAGGGAAGGGGTAGTAACTTTTGGGTCATCGGGTCATTACCATAGAAAGGGGAAGTAACTCCCCAATGTAGCCATGTCAATGGTAAACTGACCTGGCACACTGGCGAGCATGCCTTACGGAAAGCTGCTTCCACTCTGTCCTTGTTTTAGCTAGTCCTCAATTTCCTCCAGTGTCCGAGTCCCTCCTCTGGAGTTGAGTCCTGTTTCCTACCTCATTACTAGCTTAACATAATAGAAAGTTATCACTCTCATAACAATTCAATATGGACATACCTGGCCAGTGGGCAGCTTTTCTCCACGTGGTGATAAAGGAATTCAATCTCTCTCCATCTTTTGGTTCTTGCGTTCCTTAGAGCCTTGGAGTTCCTGGTTTTAGCCAGTTGAGGTGAAAGAGGGAGGAGAGAAGTTACACTCACTTCTTGACCACCTTGTCCCTGAAATGACATATATTGTGGCTCTTATATTCCACGAGTGAACAGTGGTCACATGACCTCACCTAGACGCAGAGGGTTCTGGGAAATGTAGTCCCTGGCTGGGGTGCCATTTTCTAGTGAAACATGACTCCGTATTTTGCAAAGGGAAGTATGATTTTGTTGGATCACTGACCAACTTGACTCCACACCCATTCTATACCCCACAGATATTGATGAATGCACTGAAATGTGTCCCATCAATTCAACATGCACCAACACTCCTGGGAGCTACTTTTGCACCTGCCACCCTGGCTTTGCACCAAGCAATGGACAGTTGAATTTCACAGACCAAAAAGTGGAATGTAGAGGTGAGCAGAGGGTTTGATGGACAATCCAGAAAAGACATTTCTCTTTGTTCTTCTGGGTTTCTTGATATTCTCCAGTTCTTTGCAGATATTGATGAGTGCCGCCAAGATCCATCAACATGTGGTCCAAATTCTATCTGCACCAATGCTCTGGGCTCCTACAGCTGTGGCTGCATTGCAGGCTTTCGTCCCAATCCAGAAAGCTCCCAGAAAGACGGCAACTTCAGCTGCCAAAGTAATCATCTCTTCGTATGTGTTGGCAATGGAATCTGTTTCTGGCTTTGACTGGAAAATTCTCATTCTACCCAACCTCAGGATCTTCCTCTTACTGTTGCCTCATCCGCATATTCTGTTTCTTTTCTTCTTCATCCATTTCCTCTTTCAATAAATGATTTTTGGAGTACCTATTAATTAATTAATTAGTTAGTTAAACAGGCCTGTGCAGTAGGCGCTGAAGATTTGGTCCTAAATATGATAGGCATGATTCTTGTCCTCTTGTAGCTTATAGTCTAGGGAAGGAGCCAGAAAACACACACACACAATTATTTAATTATAACTATGAATAAAACAACAAAGAAACATAGTGTGCTTTGAAGTGACTAATAGGATATTGATTATGCTCCAAGCAAACAGTTAAGCAGAAACCTGAAGGAGGAGAAGGACTTCTCTAGAGCAAGAATGGAGATCATGCTGTTCTCGGTTATAGCAGATGCAAAGGTCCTGAGGCTCACACCAAATGAGGACAAGGGGAAGTGGCATTAGACATATCTGATGAAGTGGACAGAGGTCAGATTCTGCAGTTTCTTGGTGGCTTGTGAAGAATTTTGAAAGAGCTGGATGCAGTGACATGCCTATAAACAGCACTTTGGCAGGCAAAGGTGAGAGGATCACTTGAGGCCAGGAATTCAAGACCAGCCTGGGCAACATTGCAAGACTCTGTCTCTACAAAAAATAATGATAAAAAATGAGCCAGATATAGTAGCATGGGCTTGTAGTCCTAGCTACTCAGGAGACTGAGGTGGGAATATCACTTGAGCCTAGGAGATCGAGGCTGCAGTGAGCTATGCTCATGCCACAGCACTCAAGCCCGGGTGACAGAGTAAGACCCTGTCTTTTATTTATTATTATTTTTTTTGATGGAGTCTCACTCTGTCGCCCAGGCTGGAGTGCAGTGGTGCTATCTCAGCTCACTGCAACCTCCATCTCCGGGTTCAAACGATTCTTCTGCCTCGGCCTGCTGAGTAGCTAGGATTACAGGTGCCCCCACCACGCCCAGCTAATTTTTGTATTTTTAGTAGAGACAGGGTTTCACCATGTTGGCCAAGCTGTTCTTGAACTCCTGACCTCGTGATCCGCCCACCTCGGCCTCTCAAAGTGCTGGGATTACAGGTGTGAGCCACCGTGCCCTGCCAACCCTTTCTTTTAAAAAAGAATTTCAGAGTCCTTTTCCCCCCCAAGAATAATGGGGAACCATGAAAGGTTTAAAACTGTTAAATTATGGATTATTTACATTAAAAATATGTGTACCTTATTGGAGGCAATGAAGTATAACAAGTAAATGAATATAGCTGATGTATTTCCCAATATAATAAAGATAGTATCATCAATGCCACTGGATCTCTTATGCGTTTCTTCTCCACTCTATCTCCTTGTATCCTCCTCAGAAAACCACTTGGAATTTTGTGTTTATTATTTCCCTACTTAAAAAAATATTTTCCCTGGTACGTACCCCTAAACAATATCTGCCTAGTATTGCTTGTTTTGGAGCTTTGTAAAAATGATATCATACTACTTATGACTATAGATGTATGTCTTTTATATGTATGACTTCTCTAATTTGCTCTGTTTCACTCATTATCATGCCCTTTAGAGTATAAGTTGTGCAGGGATATAATATGGAGTGAGAAGTCACACATATAAAAAACATACATCCATAGTCATATGCATGATTGCCTCTAAGAGGCATGATATTGAGTGAAATAGAGCAAAGTGGAAAATTGTGTGTTGTAGTAGACACATCCTTCATGTTGTAGTGTGTAGCTGTGGTTTGTTCATTTTCCCCCTTGTGTACTAGGGTAATAGATGGATTTTAAGCCAGGGAGGGGAGGACATGAAATCAGACGTGAATTTTCATCATATTTTGCTGAGGTTGAAATTTTTTTGGTTACTGTTGTTTTCTTCCTAGGGGTTCCCTTCAAATGTAAGGAAGATGTGATACCCGATAATGAGCAGGTCCAGCAATGCCAAGAGAGAACCACAGTGAAACCTGAATATGCAAGTATTTCTTAAGGTTCCTAGTTTCTGAGGTTTTCTTAGAAGTCATTCAGGTAGAATGTTGTTTTTGCAGTTCTAACAAAGGCAAAAGTAATAGTGGCCAAAACCAGACAGCAGTTTATTTTTCTCCTCTGTAACCGGCTGAGTGTAAGCTGTGCAGAGTTTGTACAATGGCTCCGTTATGCTCTGCCAGCATCAACACAACAAGCCGCTCACTTTGTGGTCCAAGATGACTGCTCCAGCTCCTGCCCTCACATCTGCATTCCAGCTTGTGGGAAGGGGAAAAGAGGAAGTGAAAAGCACGATCCTTCTCTTTAAGCATATGACCCAGCACCACTTCTGCTTGCACCTGATTGGGTAGAAATTAGTCACGTGGTCACATCTAGCTGCAAGGGAAGCTGGGAAGAGAGGATATTTGCCTATCGAAAACTTCAGGATTCTCTTAATAAAAGAATGGGAGAATATATTGGAGTCTTCCTGTTGGTGAAGGTGTTGATGCTGCAACTGAGGGATGTTGGTGTGGGGGTGTTACACAGCCAGCCAGGCCAAAAGGAATTTGGACATCCTGATTGTCTAATGAAGTCATTGCAATGAGTAAAGACTCCAGGGCCTGTTTAGACATTAATGTCACTATTCTAAATATGAGCTTGTAAATTAGCTTTGGACCACTGTTTTTCTTTTTAAATTGTGGTGAGGTACACATAACATAAAATTCACCACTTTAACTATTTTGAAGTGTGCAATTCAGTGGCACTTAGACCATTCACAATGTTATGCAATCATCACCTCAATCTAGTTCTAGAATTGTTTTTTTTTTTTTTTGAGATGGAGTCTTGCTCTGTTGCCCAGGCTGGAGTGCAGTGGGGTGATCTTGGCTCACTGCAACCTCCACCTCCCGGGTTCAAACAATTCTTCCTGCCTCAGCCTCCTGAATAGCTGGGACTACAGGCACCCACACCACCATGCCTGGCTAATTTTTGTGTTTTTAGTAGAGATGGGGTTTCACCATGTTGGCCAGGGCTGATTTCAAACTCCTGACCTCAGGTGATCTGCCCACCTCAGCCTCCCAAAGTGCTGGGATTACAGGTGTGAGCCACCATGCTCAGCCAAGTTCTGGAATATTTTTATCATTAAGCAGTCACTCCCCATTTTCCCCTCCCACTAGCCCATGGCAAACACTAATCAGCTTTCTGTCTCCGTGGATTTGTCTATTCTTGACATTTTATAGAAATGGAATCATGCGATATTTTCTCCTTTGGGTCTGGCTTCTTTCACTTAGCATGATATTTTTGAGGTTTATTCATGCTGTAGTACATATCAGAGAACTCCATTCCTTTTTATGGCTGAATAATATTCCATATGGACCACTGTTAGTTCATACATTTTCTCTTCTTTTAATATCACTAAGTAGTTTCGCTATTTGTTCATGTTTGCTTTTTTTATTCATGGAAGGAAAAGGTGATATGATTCTAACTCTGATCAAACAATCAGTTTTTATTTCCCTGAGAATTCTACAGACTCAGGAATTCAGGGTTATCTCATATGATGGGCTTTATGGGCTAATTTATAGATTACATGCTTGGGGGAATAATCAATTCATGCTCATAAATGCTCTTTTTTTTTTTTCTGGGTCACAGGTCTCCTTCTGTGCACAAATAAATAACATCCTCAGTGTTCTGGACAAAGTGTGTGAAAATAAAACAACTGTAGTTTCTCTGAAGGTAACAATTGGCTCTTTTAAATTGTGTTTTGAGTTTCAAACATCCTGGGCACACTTTGGGTGTCTTTATGGCCGGGTGTGGTGGCTCACACCCATAATCCCAGCACTTTGGGAGGTTGAGGCATGTGAATCACTTGAGGTCAGGAGTTCGAGACCAGCCTAGCCAACATGATGAAACCCTGTCTCTACTACAAATACAAAAATTAGCCGGGCATGGTGGCGGGTGCCCATAGTACCAGCTACTCAGGAGGCTGAAGCAGGAGAATTGCTTGAACCCGGGAGGCGGAGGTTGTGGTGAGCCGAGATAGCACAACTGCACTCCAGCCTTGGCAACAGAGTGAGACTCCGTCAAAAAAAATAAATAAATAAAGGAAAGAAAGATCTCTTTATAATTAATGGATTGTGAATTAATATTTGATTTTTTATAGCTGTAAGATTTGAAAAATTAGCATATAGTAAAATTACCTTTTTACTTGTATAGTTCGATGAGTTTTCTAACCTGAATAGATTTGTGGAACTACCACTATAATTAAGATGCAGAACAGTTTAATTATCTCTAAACATTCCCTTGGGCTTCTCCTTTATAGTCAGATACTCCCTCCACCACTAACCTCTACAAATCCCTGATCTAGTCTCTGTCACTGGAGTTTTGTCTTTTAAAGATTGTTATATAAATGAAACCACATAGTATGTGGTCTTTTGAGACTGGCTTCTTTGACTCAGCATAATGCATTTGAGATGCCTGGATAGTGTGTGTATAAACAGTGCCATTTCCTCCTCCTCCTCTTTCTTCCTCCTTTCTTTTCCTTCCTCTTTACTGTGAATGAGATTCAGCACATTCTCATTGCTGTGTAACCATCCCCACTATCCATCTCGAGAACTTTCTCATCTTTCCCAAAAAACGCTGTCCCTGGCAGGGCACAGTGGCTCAGCCTGTAATCCCAGCACTTTGGGAGGCCGAGGCAGGCAGATTATGAGGTCAGGAAGAGGTCAGGAGATCGAGACCATCCTGGCCAACATGGTGAAACACCGTTTCTACTAAAATACAAAAAATTATCTGGGCATGGTGGCACGTGCCTGTTGTCCCAGCTACTCGGGAAGCTGAGGCAGGGGAATCACTTGAACCTGGGAGGCGGAGGTTGCAGTGAGCTGAGATGGAGCCACTGCACTCCAGCCTGGGCAACAGAGTAAGACTTCATCTCAAAACAAAAAAAAAA
>NW_012108696.1:5049167-5051504 GCF_000951045.1 Mandrillus leucophaeus
GTTGTAGCATGGATCAGTGCTTCATTCCTTTTTCATTACCGAGTAATATTCCATTTTATCAATAGAGCTGCTATAAACAAACATCCATATATAGTTTGTGTGTGTGTGTGTGTGTGTGTGTGTGTGTATAAGCATAAATTTTAATTTCTCCAGCATAAATACCTAGGAGTTGTTAGGTTATTACAGTTGTTGATATTAAGTTTTTCTTTCTTTCTTTCTTTTTGAGGTGGAGTTTCACTCTTGTTGCCCAGGCTGGAGTGCAATGGTGCAATCTCGGCTCACCAAAACCTCCACCTCCCAGGTTCAAGTGATTCTCCTGTCTCAGCCTCCCAGGTAGCTGGGATTATAGGCATGCACCACCACATCCAGCTAATTTTCTATTTTTAGTAAAGATGGGGTTTCTCCATGTTGGTCAGGTTGGCTTCAAACTCCCGACCCCAGGTGATCCACCCACCTCAGCCTCCCAAAATGCTAGGATTACAGGTGTGAGCCACCATGTCTGGCCAAAACCTAGTTTTTCTCCAGCTTTAAGTTGAACTCATTGACATTGTCATTTTCTTTATAAATCTGGTTATTTCCGTATGAAAATAAGAATAACTTTTTACTTGTAATTTTATTAATTTTAAATTAATACATTTATTCATAAAGTACACATTCATTCCTAGGGTTTTCAGATTAAATTTTAATAAATGGTTAACCCTATTTACAAACAGTTTAATTTCCTCAAATGTTTTATACTATGTTTATAAATATTCCAAATCCCCCCTCCCCGCTCCACGCAAATTTCTAGTACCTAGTGAAGGGGATTTACAAATCTAACACGCAAAGTCACCTGGGTCCTCAGCGACTCATAAATCCAGTTGATCGAATCTGTAAATGTAGTAATTCAGATTCTTTTAGACATTAAATATGGTTTATAGACAGCCATGTTATCTTAAATTGTTCATATAAAATAACAAGTCTAATTGCTTTTTGCAATAAAAATCATGTGGTTAATTGGTTAGCTTCTCTAATGTGTCAGACTGTTCCAACTCTTTTTTTTGAAGGGGGAAAGAGTTTCACTCTGTTGCCCAGGCTGGAGTGCAGTGGCGCCATTTTGGCTCACTGCAAGCTCTGCCCCCTGGATTCACGCCATTCTTCTGCCTCAGCCTCCCAAGTAGCTCAGCCTACAGGCACCCACCACCACACCCGGCTAATATTTTGTATTTTTAGTAAGAAGGGGTTTCGTCATGTTGGCCAGGCTGGTCTCAAACTCCTGACCTCAGGTGATCCACCCACCTCGGCCTCCCAAAGTGCTGGGATTACAGGCATGAGCCACCACACCCAGCCCCAAATATTTAAATGACAGATGTTTCTAGATTATGCTAAAGATGTCAAAAACTTCTAAATTTAACACAAATCCTACTAAGGAGTTTTAGTTGGCCTAAAATTTTCTAACTTTCCTGAGGATATAACATAACTTTCCTAGCTAGGAAGAATAGACATGACAAATCAGAGGGGCAGGATTTGAAGAGATTTCGTCAGCTGTAGAATTGAGTAATATGTTTCCTGGAGATGGTGCTAGTTGAGATATTTCTGCTATGTCAATGGGGAGGGGAATCCCACACCCATACCTTTCGGGGAATACAGAACTCAGGGCATCCTGTTTCTCTTGGACACATATCTCGCAACTGTCCTGCTTACCTCGTGTTTATTGAAATCCTTTTTTTCCTTTTATCATCTAATTTGGATAGATAGAAATTTGTGTTGCTGCTCAAATTTCAGTTTAATTTCCTCTACCATCCGACTGGATTTAATTCATTTAATACATTTTCTTGCATTTATTAGGTTCTGAATTCCTTTTAGTTTTGGGGTTTTTTTTTGCTTGGGTCAGAGTCACATGTGATAATCCATTTATTGATGATCATCAATAATAAGGGTAATCACATGAATATTACTATTACTATTGTTGTTATTGTTTTTCGTACCTTAATCCTCTTCCTCAGACATATCCAGTGTTAAGAGGTAGAAAAGTATCTTCCCTTTTTTACCTTGTGAGCAGGTACACACATACACACATATACATACATACACATACAAATAAACACACACATATACTCACATGCACACACACATATATATATACACATACATGTACACTGGATACATACACACAAATACACACATACACATATACACACATATACATCTCCCCCACATGCACACACATGCACACACACAAGTACATGCATACACACATATGTATATGCACATACATATAACACATACATACACACATGCACACACATAAGTACACAATACACACACATATATATGCACATACATATAACACATACA
>NW_012108696.1:5051554-5072431 GCF_000951045.1 Mandrillus leucophaeus
ACACATACATACACACATGCACACACATAAGTACACAATACACACACATATATATGCACATACATATAACACATACATACACACATGCACACACACACACCCCACACACACATTTACACACATACACACAGGTATATACACATATATGCATATACCCATACACACATACAGACATACAGACATCTACACACAGATACACACATACACATACATACACACACATATCCACGTTCCTCACACACATACACACATATATACATACAGGCATATACAAATGTACACACATTCACGAACACACATATACACACATGTATACATACATATACACAAACACACATACACAGATAGGCATACATAGACATACACAGAGATACACACACATGCACACACATGTACACAGCCCAACACATACATATACACACACTCACATACATAAGCGCACACACACATGCACACACATTGGAGTCATTTTATTGAGCACTTATTTGAGAGGTTTAGGACAGTGATTAATGATTCAGCTTCTGCTGCCAGACTGTCAAGGTTCAAATCGTAGTTCTTCCACCTGCTAGATATGAGTCCTTGTTTCTCCTTTCACACATCAAAATAATCATAAATAGCCTCTACTTCCTAGATATCTTCTACAAATTAAACAAGTTAATATATAAAAGACATTTAGAGCAATACCTGGCTCATAAAAAGTGTGTGCTATTTTTATTTCTATATACCAGAACATAAATACCATAATATATAATTTAAAATTAAACCAATTGTTTCTAAACCAAATGCGATACTATGTACATGATACTCTGTAATTTGCTTTAGTTAACAATGGCTCAGAGACCTTTTTGCTTGTTGGTGCCTGTAGGTGTACTGCAGTATTCATTTTAACAGCTATATGGCTATCTCATTATTTGATTTCATTTTCATTTATTGACCCAACCTGTAGGGCATTGAGGCGTTCCACAAACTATCCCGAAATGAACACCACTGGACAAGATCCTTGCACAACTTTTAAGTATTTCTGGAAAGATTAATTCCTGGAAGGGGAATTGCTGAGTCAATGGTTATATGCAATTTACATGGTTATAGGTACAAACTTACTACATTGCATAAAGGTCACATCAATTTTTCTTTCTTGCTTGCTTGCTTTTGACAAGATCTCACTCTGTCACCCACGCTGGAGTGCAGTGGAGTGATCACAGCTCACTGCAGCCTTGAACTCCAGGCCTCAAGAGATCCTCCCACTTCAGCCTCTTGAGTCGCTGGGACTAGAGTTATGCACCACCATGCCTGCTCATTTTTAATTTGCTTGTATAGATAGGGTCTTGTTATATTGTCCAGACTGGTCTTGAATTCCTGGACTTGAATTTGTATTTCTTTTTTTCTTTTTTGAGATGGCCTCTCGCACTGTCGCCCAGGCTGGAGTGCAGTGGTGCGACCTCAGCTCACTGCAACCTCTGCCTCCTGGGTTCAAGCTATTCTCCTGCCTCAGCCTCCTGAGTAGCTGGGATTACAGGCACGTGCCACCACACCCGGCTAAATTTTTTTGTATTTTTAGTAGAGACAGGGTTTCACTGTGTTTGCCAGGCTGGTCTCGAACTGCTGACCTCATGATCCACCCACTTCAGCCTCCCAAAGTGCTGGGCTTACAGGTGTGAGCCACTGCACTCGGCCTCAATTTGTATTTCTTTTTTTTTTTTTTTTTTTGAGACGGAGTCTCGCTGTGGTACCCAGGCTGGAGTGCAATGTCGTGATGTCTGCTCACTGCAAGCTCTGCCTCCCGGGTTCACGCCATTCTTCTGCCTCAGCCTCCCAAGTAGCTGGGACTACAGGCGCCCGCCACCATGCCTGGCTAATCGTTTTGTAATTTTAGTAGAGACGGGGTTTCACTGTGTTAACCAGGATGGTCTGGATCTCCTGACCTCGTGATCCGCCCGTCTCATCCTCCCAAAGTACTGGGATAACAGGCGTGGCCACCACACCCGGCCTCAGTTTGTATTTCTAATGGGGCTTCTTGAATCAGAAAAAGGAGCCCGAGTGGATGCCCCTTTTAATTCTCCCTTGGATTGACTCCCAGCCTATTCTTAATGAGAAAAAGGACAGCTGTTATTTCATTAATGAGAGAGAGAGACAGAGAGAGAGAGAGAGAGAGAGAGAGAATGAACAAACACGTCTTTCCTTGCAGAATACAACTGAGAGCTTTGTCCCTGTGCTTAAACAAATATCCACGTGGACCAACTTCACCAAGGAGGAGACGTCCTCCCTGGCCACAGTCTTCCTGGAGAGCGTGGAAAGCTTGACACTGGCAACTTTTTTGAAACCCTCAGCAAATGTCACTCAGACTGTTCGGACGGATTACTTAGGTAGGAGATACCCTTCGTGGCAAGGTTACATCCAGGTGATGATTTTGAGAGTTGACTTTGGCAATGGGATTTTCCCTGGGTTTCCCACCCATTCTTTCTCCAACTGTTTAAATACCTTGAATTCACAGCAAAGTAAATCTAATCATATTAACAATATTTTCCATTCACTGAGCACTTGGCAAAGGCCAGGCACTATGCTAAGACCATATCATTAATTTATTCTACAAATATTTGCTGATTAGCTGCTATGTGCTGGGCTAAGGTATGACAGTCATAGGCTGTGCTCAAGTACTTCCCGTTTGCCCCGCTGAACCCACGGTAGAATTGTACTTCCTGGCTACCATGTGGTTAGGTGGGATTTGGGGACTAGTTCAGGCCAATAAATTGGGGAATAGAGTAGTTGCCAGTATGAGACTTTCCAGAACTTTCTTTCCCTCTGCCCATACGATTAGCAGTGCCTCAGGTCACAGCTGCTCCATCTGCCTGGGTGCCAGAATAAAGATAATATGGAACATGGCCTCAAGTCAATTTACAATAGATACAAAGCATTAATGAGATATAAACGCTTGTTTTTTTTAATCCACTAAGACTTAGGGTTGTTTGTTACTGCTGCAAGACTGATCCTTTCCTGACTCATACATACTTGATAGATGACTACTTGGGAATAGTGGCTGCTGTAGATCTTTTACATTAGCACCCTACTCCTGGTAGTAGTTCCAGTATCATTCACATAAACCTAGGAAGTTCCAACCTAATGGATGCCCAGAAGGCCAAGAGGTGGAAATAAAGTATTTGGTGGACTCCAACCAGTAGTGAACAAAATTAGCCTCATGAATCTTATATTTTAGTGAGTTGAGTCAGACAATAAACAAACAGACATCTGGTATACCAAATAGAGGTAGTGCTACTGAGAAAAAATACAGCAGGCTAGGGAGGTTAGAGAGGGTTGGGATTAGAGGGAGAGTTGCTACTTTATATAGTGAGATCAGGGTAAGTCTCCTTGGGGCAGGGATGTCAGGGAAGAGAGTCATGTAAATATCTGGAGAAAGAGCAAGTGCAGGAATACCTGGAGAATTCAAGGAATCATGAGGTGCCCAGTGTGGCTGAAGTGGCATTGAAGATGGTGATAGCAGTAGGAGAAAGGAAATGTAGGCAAATTTAGGGACTTGAGGTTTTTCTTTTTCTTTTTCTTTCTTTTTTTTTTTGAGACAGGGTCCCACTCTGTCACCAAGGCTAGAGTGCAGTGGTACAATCATAGCTCACTATAGTTTCACACTCCCAGGCTCAAGCGATCCTCCTGCCTCAGCCTCCTGAGTAGCTGGGAACTATAGGCGTGCACCACCATGTTTGTCTAGTTTTAAAAATTTTTGGTAGAAATGAGGTCTTGCTATGTTGCCCATGCTGGTCTTGAACTCCTGAGCTCAAGTGATCCTCCTGCTTGGCCTCCCAAAGTACTAGGATTACAGGCCTGAACCAATGTACCCAGCCAAGATTTTATTTGAAGTGAGATGAAAAGACATTGGAAAATTTGGGAACAGGTATGGTATTATCTGGCTTATGTTTTACAAGGATTCTTCTGGTTCCATTATCTAGTTTAATTTCAGGAAGGGCCAGTGGGTTAGGTCCTGCAATGTGTTGCCATGATACAGATGAGAAATAGGAGGCATAGAGAGCTTAAGTCAATACTCAAATTTAGGCAGCTAGTGCGCCACAGAGCTGGGCCTCCCAGTTACCACCATCTGACTGCAAAACCTGAGCTCTTGTGTACCATGCTAGGCTTGCCCCAATCCCTTACTATTTGTTTTGGTTTTAGAAAACACATGAAGCCGGGAGCAGTGGCTCATACCTGTAATCCCAGCACTTTGGGAGGCCGAGGCGGGCATATTACGAGGTCAGGAGATCGAGACCATCCTGGCTAACACGGTGAAACCCCGTCTCTACTAAAACCACAAAAAATTAGCTGGGCATGGTGGCGGGCGCCTGTAATCCCAGCTACTTGGGAGGCTGAGGCAGGAGAATGGCGTGAACCCGGGAGGCGGAGCTTGCAGTGAGACAAGATCGCACCACTGCACTCCAGCCCGGGCAACAGAGCAAGACTCTGTCTCCAAAATAAAAACATCAACAAAACTAAAAAACAAAAAGAAAACAAAAAACTTAGAGTAGAGAGAGGATCATGACTGTTGCCTTCCATCACTGTTGACTTTGACCCCATCTTTCCCTGATGCATCCCCTAGAATATGAGAGCTGGCTTCTAAGGCTCCACCTGGGTTACTCATTTGTTTGGTACTATGGTTCTCCTATCATTCATTATGGGACTCAAGATCTTTCCTATCATGAATTGAACTTTCTATTCTTTTTCTCTGCTCGCCACGATGGATGTGTACTTTTTTTTGGACAGAAACCAAATTCAGGACTGACTTTCTGGGCGACCTCATAGGAACTCTCCCTTTTTCTTTTTAGACATTGAGAGCAAAGTTATCAACAAAGAATGCAGTGAAGAGAATGTGAACTTGAGCTTGGCAGCCAAGGGGGATAAGATGAAGATCCGGTGTTCCACAATTGAGGAATCTGAATCCACAGGTACAGTTCCTCTCCTGAGAATGCAGGTTATGGTGTATTCCATTAATATGCATTTATTGATCCCTTTCAAGGTGCCAAGACCAGTGCCAGATGGTTGAGAACCAATGAGGGCAGAAATGGCCTATGCTCTCAGAGTTTTCCATCTGCTAGGGAAGTCAAGCATTAAATGACCTTATAATACTGGAGTATTGAGACCTTCACTGGCCTGTATGATATGAACTGGTCACATTCAGCTGTTGAGCAATTGAAATTTGATTAAGCCAGGTTGAGAACTACTGTAAACCTAAAATAAACACTGTATTTCAAAGGCTTGGTGCCCAAAAAGAAGGATTAAGACATCTCACTAGTCATTTTTTTGTATTTAAAATAATATAAAAATAAAAAATATTTAAATTTTTAAAATATTTAAATCTTTAAAATATATAATATTTAAATTTTTAAAATATTTAAATTTTAAAATATGTAATATTTAAAAATATGTAATATTTAAAAATATGTAATATTTAAAAATTTAAAATATGCAATATTTAAAATAAATTTTTACATTTTAAAATATATTTATATGTTGAAATAATATTTGGCTTATACTGAGTTAATATATTATTAAAATTAATTTTATCTTTTTTTACTTTAAAAAAATGTGTACTGGAAAATTTAAAATTACATATGTTGTTCGTACTATATTTATGTTGGACACTGCTAATCAGTGTCAGGGATGGCAAACTTTTTCTGTAGAGGGCTCGTTAGTAACTATTTTAAGCATTGCAATTAATACAGCCTCTATCACGATGACTTAACTACCATTATAGTTCAAAAGCATTCATAGACAATATATGAATGTGCCTGGGCATGTTTCAATAAAACTGTATTTAAAAAAGTAGGTGACAGCCAGATTGGCCCATAGGCCATAGTTTTCCAGCCCCTGATCTGATCTATGCATATGATTAACACTGTGATTAATACTTTAATGTGCAAAATGGAAGAGATATTTAAGCGAAGTCCTGAGGAATATGTAAAGAAAGTAGGAGAGAGTGTGTTATAGGAAGTACAAGCTATGGCTCTGTGTTGAAATAAAGCTTGGTATGATCATGGAACTAAAAGTAGAGTGAGCTGGAGCACCAGGAACGTGGGGGAGAGAGGGAAAAGAATTGAAGGTCACTGGGCGTGGCGGCTCACACCTGTAATCCCAACACCTTGGGAGGCCGAGTTAGAAAGAGAGAGACAGGGATATGTCCTATGCCGCTTCCTGTAGGGTCCAGCCCCACAGGGTTGGTGGGTTTTTCTCCCTGTGTGCAGAGACAAGAGATTGTAGGAATAAAGACACAAGACAAAGAGATAAAAGAAAAGACAGCTGGGCCTGGGGGAGCACTACCGCCAAGACGTGGAGACCGGTAGTGGCCCCGAATGCCAGGCTGAGCTGATATTTATTGGATACAAGACAAAAGGGCAGGGTAAGGAGTGTGAGTCATCTCCAATGATAGGTAAGGTCACATGGGTCACGTGTCCACTGGACAGGGGACCCTACCCTGCCTGGCAGCCGAGGCAGAGAGAAAGAGAGGAGAAAGAGAGAGAGACAGCTTACGCCATTATTTCTGCATATCAGAGACTTTTAGTACTTTCACTAATTTGCTACTGTTATCTAGAAGGCAGAACCAGGTGTAGAGCATGGAACATGAAGGTGGACTAGGAGCATGACCACTGAAGCACAGCATCACATGGAGACGGTTGGGCCTCTGGATAACATCAGTCAGGCCCTCCACAAGAGGTGGAGGAGTAGAGTCTTCTCTGAACTCCTCCGGGGAAAGGGGGACTCCCTTTCCCTGTCTTCCCTGTCTGCTAAGTAGCAGGTGTTTTTCCTTGACACTGACGCTACCGCTAGACCACGGTCCGCTTGGCAACGGGCATCTTCCCAGATGCTGGTGTTACTGCTAGACCAAGGAGCCCTCTGGTGGCCCTGCCTGGGCATAACAAAAGGCTCACATTCCGGTCTTCTGGTCACTTCTCACTATGTCCCCCCAGCCCCTATCTCTGTGTAGCTTGGTTTTTCCTAAGTTACAATTGTAGAGCAAGGATGATTATAATATTGGAGTAAAGAGTCATTGCTACAGACTAATGATTAATGATAGTTATACATAATCATATCTATTATCTATATCTAGTATGACTATTCTTATTCTATATATTTTATTATACTGGAACAGCCCGTGCCCTCGATCTCTTGCCTCGGCACCTGGGTGGCTTGCTGTCCACAGCTTCCTGTCCCAACCAGACAGTACCATCCCCTAGGCTTCATCTGCCACTGCCAAGCTAATGGAGGGACCCCTTGGATGTCCCCCTAGACATCATAAATTGAGCACTTTCTCTCCTCCTCCTCCTCCTCCTCCTCGTCCTCCTCCTCCTCCTCCTCCTCTTCTTCTTCTTCTTCTTCTTCCTCCTCCTCCTCCTCCTTCTTCTTCTTTTCCTTCTTCTTTTTCTTTTTCTTTTTTTTGAGATGGAATCTTGCTCTGTTGCCCAGGCTGGAGTGCAATGGCATGGTCTTGGCTCATTGCAACCTCCGCCTCCTGGATTCAAGCGATTCTCGTGCCTCAGCCTCCCGAGTAGCTGGGACTACAGGCACTTGCCACCATGCCCAGCTAGTTTTTTTTTTTTAATTTTTAGTAGAGATGGGGTTTCACCATGTTGGCCAGGCTGGTCTTGAACTCCTGACCTCAAGTGATCCACTTGCCTTGGCCTACCAAAGTGCTGGGATTACAGGCGTGAGCCATTCTGCCCAGCTGTGGAAGTTTTTGTTTCATTTTGTTTTGTTTTGTTTTGAGACGGAGTCTTGCTCTGTCACCAGGCTGGAGTGCAGTGGTGCGATCTTGGCTCACTGCAATCTCTGCCTCCCAGGTTCAAGTGATTCCCCTGGCTTAGCCTCCCAAGTAGCTGGAGCTACAGGCGCGCATCACTACACCAGGCTAATTTTTTGTATTTTAGTAGAGACGGAGTTTCACTATGTTAGCCGGGATGGTCTGGATCTCCTGACCTTGTGATCCACCCGCCTCGGCCTCCCAAAGTGCTGGGATTATAAGCGTCAGCTACCATGCCCGGCCGGAGGTTTATTTTTTAAACCTAGAAGCCTGCTGGTTATTTTAATCTCGGAGCAGCACAGTGAGGTGCATGTCTCTTTCTCTCTCTCTTTCTCTCTCTCTCTCTCTCTCGTGTGTGTTCGATCTTCTATAATAACTATTGAGCAAACGATTCCCTCTTTTTTTCATTTGGGGAAACCTGCAGGGACCACTGGTGTGGCTTTTGTCTCCTTTGTGGGCGTGGAGTCTGTTTTAAACGAACGCTTCTTCCAAGACCACCAGGCTCCCCTGACCACCTCGAAGATCAAGCTGAAGATGAATTCTCGAGTCGTTGGGGGCATCATGACTGGGGAGAAGAAAGATGGCTTCTCAGATCCAGTCATCTACACTCTGGAGAACATTCAGGTTTGTGAAGCGGTCTCTGCTGAGATTCCTGTCTACCTGTTGGGAACTCCTCGTCTCTCGATTTCCTTAACTCTCATTTTTTATGGGAAGCTATTGTGGTCGGTAAGCTTCCACAATTTCTAGCAATTCAAGTCAATTAACAGAAGCCACCGCTAGAGGAATGAGGTCTCCCACTGTTACCAAACAGAACTAGGTCCGTTTGCCCATGTGCAACAGAAAGTTAAACACTGAAGCACCGGGTTTTTGTAGAGAGAGAAGTTTATTGCAAGACTGCCAAGGAAGGACACAGGAGTCTGGCTTAAATCTGTCTCCCCAAGCTGGGGGGTTGGGGCAGGTTTTATAGTCAGTGGGTAATGAGCTGCGTTCTGATTGCATCTTACAATGAAGTGATGCAGGAAGGTGTGATCTGATTGGATGCTGCCATGGGGTGATACCAGGGCTTGATCTGATTGGATCCTGGATGCTGCTATGTGGTTGTTGCTTCTTTTATTATTATTATTATTATTATACTTTAAGTTTTACGGTACATGTGCACAACATGCAGGTTTGTTACATATGTATATATGTGCCATGTTGGTGTACTGCACCCATTAACTCATCATTTACATTAGGTATATCTCCTAATGCTTTCCCTCCCACCTCCCCCCACCCCACAACAGGACCCGGTGTGTGATGTTCCCCTTCCTGTGTCCAAGTGTTGTCATTGTTCAATTCCCACCTATGAGTGAGAACATGCAGTGTTTGGTTTTCTGTTCTTGCGATAGTTTGCTGATAATGATGGTTTCCAGCTGCATCCATGTCCCTACAAAGGACATGATCTCATCCTTTTTTATGGCTGCATAGTATTCCATGGTGTATATGTGCCACATTTTCTTAATCCAGTCTGTCATCGATGGACATTTGGGTTGGTTCCAAGTCTTTGCTATTGTGAATAGTGCCGCAATAAACATATGTGTGCATGTGTCTTTATAGTAGCATGATTTGTAATCCTTTGGGTATATACCCAGTAATGGGATAACTGGGTCAAATGGTATTTCTAGTTCTAGATCCTTGAGGAATCACCACACTGTCTTTCACAATGGTTGAACTAGTTCACAGTTCAACTAGTTGAACTAGTTCACACTGCAACCCCTGCCTCCTCGGTTCAAGCCATTCTCCAGAGTAACTGGGATTACAGGTGCCCACTGCCACGCCCAGCTAACCTTTTTGTATTTGGTGGAGACAGGGTTTCACCGTGTTGGTCAGGCTGGTCTTGAACACCTGACCTCAGGTGATCCACCCGCCTCAGCCTCTTAAAGTGCTGGGATTACAGGCATAAGCCACCATGCCCACCCTTCTAATATAGATTCTTAAAGCATGTTGTTCTTAAACTGTTACTAAAAATATTTCTCTGTTTACTTGGCTTTTATATGTTTTTCCTCCCACTGCACTATGATCTCCTTGGGGGAAGAACTGTGTCTATTTTATTTACTAATGTCTCCCGTAAACAGCACAGATTAAGGCATGTAATAGGTATTCAATAAAAACATGTTGAACGAGGCTGGGTGTGGTGGCTCATGCCTCTAATCCCAACAGTTTGGGCGGCCTATGCAGGTGGATTACTTGAGGTCAGGTGTTCGAGACCAGCCTGGCCAATATGGAGAAACCCCATCTTTACTAAAAATACAAAAATTAGCTGGATATGGTGACACACGCCTGTAATCCCAGAACTTTGGGAGGCCCAAGGCAGGTGAATCACTTGACATCAGGAGTTCAATACTGGTCTGGCCAACATAGTAAAACCCCGTCTCTACTAAAAATACCAAAATTAGCCAAGCATGGTGGTGGGCACCTGTAATCCCAGCTACTTGGGAGGCTGAGGCAGAAGAATCACTTGAACCCTGAGGCAGAGGTTGCAGTGAGCTGAGACTGCACCACTGCACTCCAGCCTGGGCGACACAGTGAGACTCAGTCACACACAGACACACAAAAAAACCACACATTGAATGAGTGGTTTTTTCACTCATAATGAGTGACTATGCAGAAGGCCTTATTATGGATTTGATGAAAGGAGGAGTTTTCTTCTAGCAACAGGAATGTAAGCTGCTCCATCAGATTGGCCCTCATTGCATAATGAAATATCAGCATTTTCCCCCATTCCCTCAGAACGTACCCTGTGTATTCTTGTTCCCAGTGACTCTTGAGGATAGTCACATTTAATCTATTTGATGGGGATCCTTAGGTGACCAGGGCCTTTGTTTCTTTTTTGTTTTTTTTTTTGTTTGTTTTTTTTTTAATTTTGGGGGGTTTTTTTTAGCCAAAGCAGGAGTTTGAGAGGCCCATCTGTGTTTCCTGGAGCACCGATGTGAAGGGTGGAAGATGGACATCCTTTGGCTGTGTGATCCTGGAAGCCTCTGAGATACATACCGTCTGCAGCTGTAATCGGATGGCGAATCTTGCTGTTATCATGGCTTCTGGGGAGCTCACGGTTAGTAATGATGATTTGTTCCCTGAGGCAGAGTATCTGCCTCCAAATCCAATGGGAAAATATTGATTAAACGTCTGTTGTGTTTCTCCCATGGGGTTGGGTGTTGTGGGACGGAGTCATGGGGACAGAAGGGGTAGGTGATACACCGTCACCCCTGCAGAACTTACAGTCTGGTTGGAAGGCCATGAAACTCACGTATACAATGAGAAATAATGACCCTAAATAGGGCCAGGCACTGGAGCAATCACAGATCTTACTTAATGAGCACCTACAGCGTGCTGGGCTCTTTAAGTTAAGCGGTTTCAGACGCATTTCACAGAATGGGCAAAGTGGCCCGTCTAGTCCTGAAGTTAGAAATTGGGGCAGGTGGAATTCAAATCTGGGGAAATCTCTTTCGACTAAAACATGCAAATGGGTCAAGAAGGAATGCTGTAAGAATTCAGAGGTATTGGCCAGGCGCGGTGGCTCATGCCTGTCATCTCAGCACTTTGGGAGGCCAAGGTGGGTGCATCATGAGGTCAAGAGATCGAGACCATCCTGGTCAACATGGTGAAACCCCATGTCTACTAAGAATACACAAATCAGCTGGGCGTGGTGATGCATGCCTGTTGTCCCAGCTACTCCAGAGGCAGAGGCAGGAGAATCGCTTGAATCGCTTGAACCTGGGAGGCAGAGGTTGCAGTGAGCTGAGATGGCACCACCGCATTCCAGCCTGGCAACAGAGCGAGACTCTGTCTCACAAAAAAACAAAAACAAAAACAAAAACAAAAAACAAACAAAACAAACAAACAAACAAACAAACAAACAAACAAAAAAGAATTCTGAGGTGTTTCCAAGAGAGACGATGACAGATTGGGAGGGAACAGAATATGAAATAAGCCTTGGTGAATGAGTAGATTCGGCAGAGAGGAAGGACGTCCTCATTAGTGTTGTAGAAAGCATCCTTTCGCCGGGCGTGGTGGCTCACGCCTGTAATCTCAGCACTTTGGGAGGCCGAGGTGGGCGGATCAGGAGGTCAGGCGATCCAGACCATCCTGCCTAACACGGTGAAACCCTGTGTCTACTAAAAATACAAAAAATTAGCTGGGCGAGGTGGCAGGCGCCCATAGTCCCAGCTACTCGGGAGGTTGAGGCAGGAGAATGGTGTGAACCCAGGAGGCAGAGCTTGCAGTGAGCCGAGATCACGTCACTGCACTCCAGCTTGAGTGACAGAGTGAGACTCTGTTTCCAAAAAAAAAAAAAAAAAAAGTATCCTTTCCTATCATGGTAGACCCAACGTTTAATTCCCTACCAGGGAGGCCCATAAGTAAGTGCCGTTTTAAGGACCATGTGGCTTAGGATTTAAGAGAACTGGATCCAGAACAAAACTGACTGAGTTTCAAGTCCCATCTCTACCACTTTCTAGCTGTGTTTTCTCGGAAAAGTCACTTAACTTCTCTGCACTGAGCCCAGCTGTCTCATCTCAAAAATGAGAACGATAACAAAAATTGCTGATGATCACTAGCATTTATATAGCATGTTTCTGGCACAGTTGTACTTTAAATGTTTTCTTTTAATCCTCCTACAACAACTGTGTAAGGCAGTTACCATTAATATTCTCTTTTTAACAGATGAGGAAACTGAGGGCAAAGAGCAGTGAAGTGTCTTGTCCAAACTCACACAACTACAAATTGGTCAGTTTTCTTTTCTTTTTTCTGGTTTTTGTTTGTTTGTTTGTTTTGTTTTTTTTTTTTTGAGACTGAATTTCGCTCTTGTCACTAGGCTAGAGTGCAGTGGCGCGATCTTGGCTCACTGCAACCTCCGTCTCCCAGGTTCAAGTGATTTTCCTGACTCAGCCTCCCGAGTAGCTGGGATTACAGGTGCCCACCACCATGCCCAGCTTTTTTCTTTCTTTCTTTTTTTTTTGGGTAGAGTCAGAGTTTTGCCATGTTGGCCAGGCTGGTCTTGAACCCCCTGACCTCAGGTGATCCACCCACCTCAGCCTCCCAAAGTGCTGGGATTACGGCGCCCAGTCGATGGTCAGTTTTCCTAACCACTTGGTGACAATATCATAGAGAGGTGCTCATAAGATGGTGCCTGGCATATCTTTAACCCACAGAAAGCACTTGGATACATTTAAAATCAATTTTAAAATTAATTATGAATAAATGGCATAGAAGAAGAACTCAGCTTGTCATGTTCCACTCCTGAAGTTGGAGCATTCCTGAATGTCTGCATTATCAGTTGGGATGCAGTACAGGAAGGAAGAAACACCCCAGGTATTTCAAGCAGAAAGGGATTTAATACAGGGAAGTGGGTGCTCACAAAAATCTCTGGGAGAGGATGGAGGAGTTGAAGTCAGGGGGCTGTCACTTCAATTTTGGCTTCAAGATCATCCCCCAATGCAGCTATAACTCAGAGGTCAGAAATTGCTGCTGTCGTTTTGCCACCCCACTCCACCATGAAATTGGGGACTGGACAGTGGAAATGTGGAATGAAGCTCACTCCTGTCTGCCAAAAGCTGATATTTGCCTCCCTTCTGCATTGCAAGACATTCACAGATGTATCTCACTGGAGAACCTAAATTACATCCAGGACCTTAGTTCCCTAGGATTCTGGGAGATGTAGTTTGTGGACATCCAGTCCCAGTCATACCTGGAGTAGCGCATAGGACAGGGCTGGGAATAGGTGCTGGTGGATGCCAGTTGATTGCAAAGGATAATGAAGGATAATATCTAGTTCACTGAGTGTTAGAGGGAGAAAAGGCCCCCAAGCTAATTTTGCCCGAGCCAGGGTTTTAGATAACTGTTCTTCCCACCTGGGGGAATTTTGATCCTATTCTCAGGCCAACTATGAATTCCTTCCTGACAGATGGACTTCTCCTTGTACGTCATTAGCCACGTGGGCATGATCATCTCCTTGGTGTGCCTCGTCTTGGCCATCGCCACCTTTTTGCTGTGTCGCTCCATCCGAAATCACATCACCTACCTCCACCTGCACCTCTGCGTGTGTCTCCTCTTGGCCAAGATCCTCTTCCTCGCCGGTATAGACAAGACTGACAATCAGGTCTACATCGCTGGGGCTGTGTCCCTACCAAACCCCATCTTCTCCCCACCTGCCTCAGCTCATTCCTACCCAATCCCCTCTACCCCTGTTCCTACCTCAGGGCCTTTGCATAGGCTGTGCCCTCTGCCTGTAACACTCACTTCCCAGCTTCTCACCTGCTTGACTCCTTGTGACAGCTCTCAGTTCAAAATTACACGCCTGATCATGTTATGAATTGTAACGGTTCCTCCTATTACTTGTTTTTGTTTGTTTGTTTTTGATACTGAGTTTCGCCCTTGTTGCCCAGGCTGGAGTACAATGTGATCTTGGCTCACTGCAACCCCGTCCTCTGGGTTCAAGCAATTCTCCTGCCTCAGCCTCCTGAGTAGCTGGGAATACGGGCATGAGCCACTATGTCCTGCTAATTTTTTTGTATTTTTAGTAGAGACGGGGTTTCACCATTTTGGCCAGGCTAGTCCTGAACTCCTGACCTCAGGTGATCCACCCGCCTTGGCCTCCCAAAAAGTGCTGGGATTACAGGCTTGAACCACAACGCACAGCCCCTCCAATACTTTCTAAACCAGAGGTTCTCTCCCTGGGTGCTTTTTCCCTCCCAGGGGAGACTTGGCAATGTCTGGAGACATTTTTGGTTGTCACAACTGGAGGAGCGTGCTACTGGTATCTAGCGGGTAAAGGTTAGGGATGCTGCTAAGGATCTTGTAGTGCACAAGACAGCTCTCCATGACAGAGGATGATCCTGCAATAATGTTACAAATGTCGATAATGCTACAGCTTAGAATCTCCACTTCTCTTTCTTTTTATTTTCTCCTTCCTTCCTTCCTTCCTTCCTTCCTTCCTTCCTTCCTTCCTTTCCTTTGCTTTCTTTCTTTCTTTCTTTTTTTTTGAGACAGGGTCTTGCTGTGTCACTCAGGCTAGAGTGCAGTGGCTGAATCACACCTCATTACAGCCTCCCGGGCTCAAGCGATCCTCCCACCTCTGCCTCCCAAGTACCTGGGACCACAGGCCTGTGCCACCATGTCTGGCTAATTTTTGTATTTTTTGTATGGAGAGGGGGGTTTCGTCATGTTTCCCAGGCTGGTCTCAAACTCCTGGGCTCAAGCGATCTGCCTGCCTCAGCCTTCCAAAGTGCTGGGATTACAAGCGTGAGCCACCACACCCAGCCAATAAAGCTTTATTTACAAGGCAGACAGTCAGCCTACGGGGTCTAGTTTGCTGAACCCGCCTATTTTCAACCATTCCCTAAAGTAGGGCGATCAACAGTCAGTTTTCCTAAAACTCTTCCTGTTTTAGAACTGAAAGTCATGCGTCTTGGGAAATCTCAGTTCCAGACAAACCAGGACCATAGGTCGCCTTACCAGGAAGTGGTGCTGCTTGTGGTCGAGAACCACTGCCCATCTCTATAAATGTTTGTGAGATGAATGAGTGAGCTAGGTTTGGGGAATTTCTGGTCGAGGAGTCTCTCTCTTCCTTTCTTCCTCTCGATTTCTCTCTGGGGTGGAGGACCCTGACGTGCATGCTTCTCCCCTCCAGATGGGCTGCGCCATCATCGCGGGCTTCCTGCACTACCTTTTCCTTGCCTGCTTCTTCTGGATGCTGGTGGAGGCTGTGATGCTCTTCTTGATGGTCAGAAACCTGAAGGTGGTGAATTACTTCAGCTCTCGCAACATCAAGATGCTGCACATCTGTGCCTTTGGTTATGGGCTGCCGGTGCTGGTGGTGGTGATCTCCGCCAGTGTGCAGTCGCAGGGCTATGGAATGCATAATCGGTGAGTGACATCCTCTCTCTTCCTGAAGACCGTGCTGCCTAGGATCACAGTGATAATGACATGAGCAACAAGGAGAGTAACAACAGTAGCAGTAGTTGTGGCTACCATTTATCGAGCTCTTACATTATGTGCTATTGGTTTCAGGACCACCATGTACAGGAGCACAGGTTGTGCACTGCACAAATCCAGGGTCACTACTATTTGAGATTTATGTTCCAGGAGGAGAATATCTAGTTTACCTAATTGATTATTTTCCTTTTCTTGTGTGTACGACATGGAGGATGGGGGTGAAAGCAAGAGAGGAATACTTCTGCATGGTGGTGTGTGTCTGTAATCCCAGCTACTCGGGAGGCTGAGGCAGGAGAATTGCTTGAACCCGGGAGGCGGAGGTTGCAATGAGCTGAGATCGCGCCATTGCACTCCAGCCTGGGGAACAAGAGTGAGACTTTGTCTCAAAAAACTGGTGGCGGGAATATTGGGGTGCTGTTATTGAACGTGACGGAATGGCTGTTATGTAGTAAAAGCAGCTAATGTACACTAGAGACATAATAAAAAGAGGCAATCCTTTCTTCCTCCCTCCAACCCTCCCTCACTCCCTCCTTCCTCCCTTCTTCCTCTCTCCGTATCTCCCTCCCCTCTTCCCTCCCTCCTTCCTTCCTCCCTTCCCTCCTTCCCTTTCTTCCTTCCTTCCTTCCCTTCCCTCCCTCCTTCCCTTCCCTCCCTCTCTTCCTCCCTTCCTCCTTTCCCTCCCTCTCTTCCTCCCTTCCTCCTTTCCCTTTCTTCCCTTCCTTCCCTTCCTCCCTTCCTCCCTTCCTCCCTCCCTCCTTTCCCTTTCTTCCCTTCCTTCCTTTCCTCCCTTCCTCCCTTCCTTCCCTTCCCTCCTCCCTCCCTCCTTCCCTCCTTCCTTCCCTTCCTTCTTATCCTTCCCTCCCTCCCTCCCTCCCTCCCTTCCTTCCTTTAAATAAACAATTATGAAATATCTTGTCTATGCTAGGCTTTGCTCTGAGTGCTGAGTATTCAGAAATGAACAAACACCCAAGGCCCAAATTCTCATGAAGCTCATAGTCTAGTAGTGGAAGACAATTTGCAATTACACAAGCAATTAAACAAGGTAACTTATGATAGCGATAGCTGCTATTTTAAAAATGCAGTGAGCTCTGCTAGATGGATACCAGGAGTAGAGACAGGATGCCCGATCTAAGGATAGTCAGGAGTGGCTTCTCAGAGGAGGTGACATTTGAGCTGAGATTTATTTATTTATTTATTTGTTATTTATTTATTTTGAGACAGAGTTTTGCTCTTGTCGCCCAGGCTGGAGTGCAGTGGCGTGATCTCGGCTCACTGCAACCTCTGCCTCCCGGGTTCAAGTGATTCTCCTGCCTCAGCCTCCCGAGTAGCTGGGATTACAGGCACGCACCCCCACGCCCAGTTAATTGTTGTATTTTTAGTAGAGATGGGGTTTCATCATGTTGGCCAGGCTGGTCTGAAACTCCTGACCTCAGGTGATCCACCTGCCTCGGCCTCCCAAAGTGCTGGGATTACAGGCGTGAGCCACCGCGCCCGGCCTGAGCTGAGATTTCAATGACCAAGTGTACCAGTGGAGAGCTCTGCATAGAGGGAAACAGGATTAGGAAGTTGTGAATTGCGAAATGAGCTCAACCTCGGGCACCAGGTAAACATTTCAGGTACATTTGCCCAGGAAGAAGGTCTAAAAGAGGAAGCACGGTGGTCTGAAGGAAGCTGAACTGCAACCGGGACCATCCTGAGTGTCATCTGAGTCTCACCTCCCAGTGTTCTCCTCCACTAGGGCATTCGTTGGGGCAGGGCTAACTGTAAGGTCCGGACTCTGAGACGAGCACTGACTCCTCCTATTTCTCTCCGTAGCTGCTGGCTGAATACAGAGACAGGGTTCATCTGGAGTTTCTTGGGGCCAGTTTGCACAGTCATAGCGGTAAGCAAATACGACAACAGCCTGGCGAAGTGTGTTCTGAAGGAGGAGCAAGGAGACCTGCGAGATCTGGAATTTCCAGGGACGTGTGCAGCTGAGAGGGTCACTTATTCCCGTCAGGAGTTCTTTCCAGGCTGAGCACAGTGGCTCACGCCTGTAATCCCAGCACTTTGGGAGACTGAGGCGGGCGGATCACGGGGTCAGGAGATCGAGACCATCCTGGCTAACATGGTGAAACCCCGTCTCTACTAAAAATACAAAAAGTTAGCCAGCCGTGGTGGCAGGCGCCTGTAGTCCCAGCTACTCGGGAGGCTGAGGCAGGAAAATGGTGTGAACCTGGGAGGTGGAGCTTGCAGTGAGCCGAGATCGCGCCACTGCACTCCAGCCTGGGTGACAGAGCGAGACTCCATCTAAAAAAAAGAAAAAAAAATGGCAGCTCCTTCTTCCCATTTCTTTGTAAACCATGTGGACAGTAAGGAGAAGACAATATGTTGCCAGCCAAGTAAAGGCTCCATTTGCATAATAAAAGATCAGGGTGGGTGGCCAGCTTCCTCGTGCTCTATGTAAATGTCACACTGGGTCCAACCAATCTTTGGGCCCTATGTAAATCAGACACCGCCCCCTCAAGCCAGTCTGTAAAATCCGGTGCACTTTGCTGTGGGCCAGAAGTCCCACTCAGGAGGCCCTCTCTCTTGCAAGACACAGAGATCTAGTCTCCTTTCTCTTTCTTTTGCCTGTTAAACTTCTGCTCTTAAACTCACTCCTCGTGGGTGTCAGTGCCTTGATTTCCTCAGCATGAGGCAATGAACCTCCCGTATTATTACCCCCAGACAACAACCCCACCTCAGAGAGACTCATGGACCCGTACACAAGATGGATACAATTATGGTCCCTCCCAGGGGCATTTGCCTTTCAGAAGGAAAAACAAGATTCGCGAATCAAGGAAATTACTCTCGGACTTAAAAATCTCAAGAATGAAATATTGAAAAGGAGAATTCTTTTTTTTTTTTTTGAGACTGAGTTTCACTCTTGTTGCCTAGGCTGGAGTGCAATGGTGCGATCTCAGCTCACCAAAACCTCTGCCCCCCTGGTTCAAGCAATTCTCTCCTGTCTCAGCCTCCTGGGTAGCCGGGATTACAGGTGAGCACCACCACGCCCAGCTAATTTTGTATTTTTAGTAGAGATGGGGTTTCTCCATGTTGGTAGGCTCACTGCAACCTCTGCCTCCTGGTTTCAAGCTATTATTCCGCCTCAGCCTCCCGAGTTGCTGGGATTACAGGCGCGTACCACCACACCTGGCTAATTTTATATTTTTAATAGAGATGGGTTTTCACCATGTTGGCCAAGCTGGTCTCGAACTCCTGACCTCAGGTAGTTTGCCTGCCTTGGCCTCCCCAAGTGCTGGGATTACAGGCACGTGCCACTATGACCAGCTAATTTTTTATTTTTAGTAGAGATGGGTTTCACCACCTTGCGAGGCTCTCTACTAAAAAATACAAAAAAATTAGCCGGGCGTGGTGGCAGGCACTGATGGTCCCAGCTACTCAGGAGGCTGAGGCAGGAGAATCGTTTGGACCCGGGAGGGGGAGGTTGCAGTGAGCCGAGATAACACCACTGCACTCCAGCCTGGGTGACACAGTGAGACTGTCTCAAAAAAAAAAAAAAAAAAAGAACCCCAGTCATATTTCAGTCATATTAGATTAGGGTCTGCCCTAATGAGTTCATCTTAACTTGATTATTTCTGTAAAGATTCTATGTCCAAATAAGGGCATATTCTGAGATCTTGGGACTTAGGGGTTCAACACACCTTTTTCTGGAGACACAATTCAACTAAAACTGGGTACGACCAACCTGAAACAATTTTAAATAAATGCCTCATCTAACAGCTTCCTAGACTATGAAGGTAGTGTAAAATTGGACTCCCAATCCATGGAAGGCCAGAGCTGGGGTTCTTTTCTCTCCCCTCCTCCTTCTCCTCCTCTTTGTCCTCCTCTTCCTCATCTTCCTCCTCCTCCTCCTTGTCCTCATCTTTTTCTTTTTCTTTTTCTTTTTTTTTGAGGCAGGGTCTTACTCTGTTGCCCAGGCTGGAGTGCAGTGGTGCAATCATGGTTCACTGCAGCCTCAACCTTTCGGGCTCAATCGATCCTCCTGCCTCAGCTTCCCAAGTAGCTGGAATTACAGGTGCGTGCCACCATGTGGCCCAGGCTGGTCTTGAACTCCTGGGCTCAAGCCATCCTCCCACCTCAGCCTCCCAAAGTGCTGGGATTACAGGTGTGAGCCTTGGCAGCCGGCCCTCATCCTCTTCCTTACCCCTCTCTTCCCCTGCTTCCCCTACTCTGTCTCTCTCCTCTCTTTTCTTTTCTCTTTGTTCTTCACTAAGATCCAAAGCCTAGACAGAACAGTTACCTTGTTTCCTCTGTTGGCCAGAATTTTCTTTTGTTTTCTTTTCTTTTTTTCTTTTTTGAGATGGAATCTCACTCTGTTGCCTAGGCTAGCACAGTCCCAGCTCACTGCAAGCTCTGCTGCCCGGATTCACGCTGTTCTCCTGCCTCAGCCTCCCGAGTAGCTGGGACTACAGGCCTGTGCCACCATGCCTGGCTAACTTTTTGTATTTTTAGTGGAGATGGGGTTTCACTGTGTTCGCCAGGATGGTCTTGATCTCCCGACATCGTGATCCGCCCGCCTCGGCCTCCCAAAGTGCTGGGATTACACATGTGAGCCACCACGCCCAGTCCAGAGTTCTCCTTTTATAGGTGTTCTGGCCGTTGTCCATTTGTATATCCAGCCTCTCCATCCTTCTGCTTGACTTTGCAGATCAACTCCATCCTCCTGACCTGGACCTTGTGGATCCTGAGGCAGCGGCTTTCCAGTGTCAATGCCGAAGTCTCAACACTAAAAGACACCAGGTACAGCCCTCTTTCATCTCTCCTCTTCTTTTAATTTCCTCTTCCTTCTTCCCAGAAAAGTTCTTTGAGCACTTTGTGTGCTGGGTCCTATGCCCGAGACAGAGGTGATAAGGTCTGTTTAGCATATCACACCACCTAGATCTGGAGGCTTAAAGTCCAGCGTCCAGCTCCCCGTCTCTACTAAAAATACAAAAAAAAAATTAGCTGGGCATGGTGGCAGGTGCCTGTAGTTCCAGCTACTCGGGAGGCTGAGGCAGGAGAATGGCGTGAACCCGGGAGGCAGAGCTTGCAGTGAGCCGAGATCGCGCCACTGCACTCCAGCCTGGGCG
>NW_012108696.1:5074461-5075015 GCF_000951045.1 Mandrillus leucophaeus
GGTGAAACTCCGTCTCTACTAAAAATACAAAAATTAGCCAGGTGTGGTGGTGGGTGCCTGTAATCTTAGCTACTTGGGAGGCTGAGGCAGGAGAATTGTTTGAACCTGGGAGACGGAGGTTGCAGTGAGCCAAGATCACGCCACTGCACTGCAGCCTGGGCGTGATCTTTAAAAAAAAAAAAAAAAAAGCCTTGGTACTATATAGTGGTGATGGTTGCACAACACTGGGATAAAATGGTGAATTTTATGTTAGGTGAATTTGACCTAAATAAAAAGAAAGGCATCACAGTATTTCATACTATGATCTCATCACTCATTTAACATGTCCCGATTTTTTGGACCAATAGGTTTTTCTACCCTTTTATTACTACAAACGAAAATTCACCAAATCCACGTGTGCATAGTGTCCATGTATATTGAAGGCTGATTGCATTTTTTTTTTTTTTTGAAATGGAGTTTCATTCTTGTCACCCAGGCTGGAGTACAATGGCATGATCTCGGCTCACTGCCACTTCCACCTCCTGGGTTCAAGTGATTCTCCTGCCTCAGCCTCC
>NW_012108696.1:5078206-5079682 GCF_000951045.1 Mandrillus leucophaeus
GAGAATGGCGTGAACCCGGGAGGCAGAGCTTGCAGTGAGCCGAGATCGCGCCACTGCACTCCAGCCTGGGCGACAGAGCAAGACTCCGTCTCAGAAGAAAAAAAAAAAATTCCAGCTCAACTATTTACGAGCTGTGTGACCTTAGGCAAGTTACGTAACCTCTCAGAAGCCCATTTGCCTCACCTACAGAATGGGGATATTAATATTGCTTATTTTAGGTGTCTTACAAAGTGTTTAGCACAGTTACTAGGAACAGTGGGTGTTTCATATATTACAACTATTAATAAACTTTCTAATTTTTCCCTGTGCATGCTTATATGTGCATATTTACAAGAAACTGAATCATAGTATTTGGTTTTTTATGTTTTTTTTTTTCTCTCAAGAATGTCCTGGCGATTTCTGACTTAGTTAGATATTATTCTACAATATGATTTTCTTGCACAGCATTTCGGTGTAAATTTGTAGCACGTTGTATTGAAGTCATACGATATTCATGGACACTTAATTTGCTTCTGTGTGTTATCAGTTTTGTTTTGTTCTCCGTATAAACAATACCGCTTTGAGCACCCTTGTAGGTAAATCCTTCCACACCGTGGTTATTTAATTACAACACAAAACATGAAACTACATAAATCCAACTGCCTGAAGGGTAGGTTGGATTGTAATGCTTCTAGTATGTGCGTCATAAATTGATTTTCAGAAAATCTGTTTCCAATGATGAGAATATACCTATTTACTTGCAACATTGTCAACACTGGAGTGTATTGTTTTTGATGCATTTTTTGCTGATTTAATGTGTGAAATATTCTATTTCATTATTTTTGGTACACATATTTTATATTAGGGATTTGGGACTTCTTAAGTATTTTTATAGATCAATTGTTTTTCCTAACTTCCTCACTCAACTACTGTCCATTTCAAGAAACTTCAGCAACCATCTGTCTAGGTTTTATTGTCAGTAACCTAATAACATTCTCTGTGTCTTTTTTCTTCTGTATCCAATCCCTTATCCATTTTAAATATGTTTGAAAAGTTAGTACAAAAGTCAAAAAGGAGGCCAGGCATGGTGGCTCATGCCTGTAATCCCAGCACTTTGGGAGGCTGAGGCCGGCGGATCATGAGGTCAGGAGATCAAGACCATCGTGGCTAACATGGTGAAACCCCGTCTCTACTAAAAATACAAAAAATCAGCTGGGTGTGGTGGCGGGCATTTGTAGTCCCAGCTACTCGGGAGGCTGAGGCAGGAGAATGGTGTGAACCCATGAGGCGGAGACTGCAGTGAGCAGAGATCACGCCACTGCACTCCAGCTTGAGCGACAGAGCGAGAATCTGTCTCAAAAAAAGAAAAAAAAAGGCAAAAAGGTAAAACAAAGTTAATACATACACATGGCAGAAAATTTAAGCAATAAATTTCACATCAGATGAAATTCACTATTTTAACCATTTTAAAGCATGTAACTCAGTGGCTTTTAGTAC
>NW_012108696.1:5079732-5080473 GCF_000951045.1 Mandrillus leucophaeus
ATCTCTACTAAAAATACAAAATTAGCTGGGCGGGCATGGTGGTGTATGCCTGTAATCCAAGGTACTCGGGAGGCTGAGGCAGGAGAATCACTTGAACCTGGGAGGCATAGGTTGCGGTGAGCCGAGATTGCGCCATTGCACTCCAGCCTCGGCAACAAGAGTGAAACTCCACAAAAACAAAACAAAAAAACAAGAAATAAAGAAAGAAGGAGAGAGAGAGAAAGAAAGTAAAGAAAAGAAAGAAGGAAGGAAGGAAGGAGAAAGAGGGGGGAAGGAAGGAAGGAAGAAGGAAGGAAGGAAGGAAGGAAGGAAGGAAGGAAGGAAGGAAGGAAGGAAGGAAGGAAGCCTTCAAGTTGGAAGGGAGGGAAAATGGCCAATAGAGGAGTCTGAATTCAAACCTGCAGCACCTACAATACATGGCTTATTTATTCTGTCTTTCTTCAACCGCCAAGGACCAGAGAGCAATAGCAACACGAGTAGGAATTCGGCACAAGAGTTTGTCAGCTGCCCAGGAAGATCGCATTTTACGCAGCCTTTATTCGTGTAAATTTGAAATTATGCAAAACAAAAAGTTGCGCAGCATGCACACATTTTGCAACCATGTGAATTTCCCTACATTTTTTCTTTTCCAAAGGAATTACATCACTTCAAAGCCAGCAGGTGGAGTGGATGTACACTATGCTGTTTACACCTAGGGAGGAGACGTTTGCATTAATTAAGCAGAAAAGTCCTCAACCCTTT
>NW_012108696.1:5084535-5088146 GCF_000951045.1 Mandrillus leucophaeus
CTTGTCACCCAGGCTGGAGTACAATGGCATGATCTCGGCTCACTGCCACTTCCACCTCCTGGGTTCAAGTGATTCTCCTGCCTCAGCCTCCCAAGTAGTTGGGACTACAGGCATCCGCCACCATGCCCAGCTAATTTTTGTATTTTTAGTAGAGATTAGTTTTTACCATGTGAGCCAGGGTGGTCTTGAACTCCTGTCCTCAGGTGATCCACCAGCCTCGGCCTCCCAAAGTGCTGGGATTACAGGCACCCACCACCACGCCCAGCTAACTTTTGTATTTTTAGTAGAGACGGGTTTCACCACGTTGGCCAGGCTGGTCTCAAATTTCTGTCCTCAGGTGACCCGCCCACCTTGGCCTCCCAGAGTGCTGGGATTACAGGCTTGAGCCACTGCACCCAGCCTGATTGTGTTTTAAATGTCTATAGGATTTGAATTTCCCACACCTAAGCTTGGAGACCCCACCCTACGTTTGTCCCCACCCAGGTGGCAAATTGCACAGTGGCCACCTCAGACCATTCCTGGAAGCGTGGCCTACAAGGACAATAGCCACCTCCCAGAGCCTTACACGCTGTACATCTCCTCCCCAGGTTACTGACCTTCAAGGCCTTTGCCCAGCTCTTCATCCTGGGCTGCTCCTGGGTGCTGGGCATTTTTCAGATTGGACCTGTGGCAGGTGTCATGGCCTACCTATTCACCATCATCAACAGCCTGCAGGGGGCCTTCATCTTCCTCATCCACTGTCTGCTTAACCACCAGGTATGTAGCTGCTGCCCTCCCCATCCCCTCTCCCCACCCCACCCCCAGCATCCCTCCACCCAACATCCCTGTCCCTGGACCATTTCCCTGCATCTGGATGTGCCTCCTTCTCCAGGTACGAGAAGAATACAAGAGGTGGATCACTGGGAAGATGAAGCCCAGCTCCCAGTCCCAGACTTCAAGCATCTTGCTGTCCTCCATGCCATCCACTTCCAAGACGGTGAGAGACTGCATGCTCCCTGTGGGTGCTGGTCAAGGGAGGTGCCGGCCACTTGGTGACACTCAGCTCTGCCACGTGTTGGGTACTGAATGGGAGCTGAGGGTGCTCACCCTAGTTAGCTCATGGATGAAGTGTGGAGTTGAAGACTGGGGATTTTTATGTATATATCAGCAGACACACACACATTATCTATCTGTCTATCATCTATCTATCATCTATCTATCGATCTATCATCTATCTATCTATCATCTGTCATCTATCTATCATCTATCATCCATCTATCTATCATCTATCATCTATCTATCATCTATGTATCTATCATCTATCTATCATCTATCTATCTATCATCCCTCTATCATCTATCGATTTAAATAAAATTTCAAGAATAAGACATATATAATTTATAACAGAAGATTTACATAGATGCATTTGTATACAAATTATGTAACATATTAAACATAATACATATTTTATATATTATGTTTATAAAGTAAATTTATATACATTTATTATGTACATATAATGTATAATATATACACATAAATGTAAGATGTAAGTTTAAATATAGATATCGGCTGGGCATGGTGGTTCACGCCTGTCATCCCAGCACTTTGGGAGGCCAAGGTGGGCAGATTACCTGAGGTCAGGAGTTCGAGACCAGCCTGGCCAACATGGTGAAAACCCCCCATCTCTACTAAAAATACAAAATTAGCCAGGCGTGGTGGCAGGCGCCTGTAATCCCAGCTGCTCATGAGGCTGAAGCAGGAGAATGGCTTGAACCCAGGAGGTGGAGGTTGCAGGGAGCAGAGATTGCACCATTGCACTCCAGCCCGGGCAAAAAGAGTGAAACTCCATCTCAAAAAAAAATTAATTAAATAAATATAGATATCTTCACATATATATTTATATAGAGAAATTTTTATGTATTATGGATAGCGTATTTATAGATGCAGATTTTCAGGAGTATCGAAATATTAGAATGAATATGCAAATGGGGCAAAGTTGATTTTCCTACTAGAATGTCTAATTTTTTTTCAACGATGTTTTCCATGCCCCTGAAATGCTGTCTAGCACACAGTAAGTTCTTGGTGAATATTTCCTGAGTAAATAATAATTCAATAGCTTAGTTTCCTCACTGATAAAATGGGGATAATGGTAATCCTTACCTTGGAAGGTTATACTAAATATTAGATGAACTGGTATGCAACGGGGTTGGAAGAGTGCCTAGGACGTAGCAGGATCTCAGTGTTAAGCCTTGCAAAAGTCCAGTGAGGTAGGTATCATTGGTCTGTTTTCATTATGAGGAAACTGAATGTCATCGAGGTTAAGTTTGGTGATTTCAGAATGAGCCACAGGAATCACCCACTGTAAAAATTGTCCAAATCACGGATGACGTATTCTCTTGGCAATAAGTTTTTAAACATAATAAGGTTTACTATAGTTTTAATGAAAAAGTATAGGTATAGAACATTTTAGAAAACGGTTGTATGCATTGAAAACAAATAAAATTAAAATGTCCCATTATGCCACCACATAAAGATCCCAGTGAGTCATATTTTTGGATGCAAGCACCTTAGATCCAGTGGCTTAATTAAATAGGGAATGATTTTCCTTGCAAGAAGAGAAGTCCAGAGTCAAGTGTTGGTAATATTGCTGGTGTTGCTGGTTCTATGCTTAGTGGTGTTGTAAAAGCTGTAAACTAAGAATCTAGGTTTTCCCGTTTTCCATTCCACCCTCAGCATGTTGACATTTTATTGTATTTTCATGGTTGCAATACAGTTGCCACAGCTCCAGACATCGTGACTATGTTCCAGTCAAGAAGATGAGGGATGGGCAGGACCAGAAAGCCCTTCTCTCATGTCTCTGTCTTTAACAGTAAAGAAAAACTCAGAAAACGCTCAGTAGATTTCCCTTTACCTGGTTGGTCAGAAGTGTATCATGTGACCACTCATATGGGCAAAAAAATCCGAACCAACAGCTGTTTGACTTTCTGAAGTCCAACATGGGCGCTCTCAATGCTGAGGAGGTGGAGAATGGCTTTTGGGTTTTCCAGCTGTGCCTGTCACACTAGGGACAATCGCATTTATCATTTTAATGTGTATCCTTCTAGTCTTTGTTACTGTATTTTTAATACTCCTGCCCCTGTAGACATGACCCTTGGAATCACGTTTGCATTAATCCCGCTGCAGACTCTGAAGAAATTCTTTTCTCTCTCACAGGGTTAAAGCCCTTTCTTGCTTTCAAATATGCTATGGAGCAACAGTTGAGGACAGTAGTTTCCTGCAGGAGCCTACCCTGAAATCTTCTCTTCGCAGCTTGACATGGAAATGAGGATCCCACCAGCCCCAGAACTCTCTGGGGAAGAATGTTTGGGGCCGTCTTCCCAGGGTTGTAAGCACTGATGAGAATCAGGGGTTTCTGCTCCAAATGATCATTTTATCTTCTGTGCTCTGCAACTCCTTGAGTTCCAGAGTTTTTGAGAACAGACCCAAATTCAATGGCATGACCAAGAACATCTGGCGACCGTTTTGTTTTCTCCCACCCTTGTTGGTGCATGGTTCTAAGCGTGCCCCACTAGCGCCTATCACACGCCGGACGCAGAGGACCTCTCAGTAAATTATTTGTCGGCCGGGCG
>NW_012108696.1:5092566-5093625 GCF_000951045.1 Mandrillus leucophaeus
CCCCTAAGCTGAAATGATGATACCTTTTTGTATTGCGAAATGCAACACCCTCTTTAATATTGAACCGCATGGAAATTGCTGAAATATGTGAATGTGGAGTGACGATGTAAGATCTTTGGGAGCATAAAATACAGCAGAGAGGCCAGAAAGGGAACTATGAGCTGAATCCAGATTCCAGTTAGTGATTTTCTGGCAAGGTGGCAGTAGCTGCAAGAAGAAAATCCACTTCTCCCGCCCGCCATCTTTAAAATGCATCCTTCAGACACTTCATTGCATGTGCCACACTATTGGACTCCGGATCTAAGAATTCTCCCAAATGTCTTGTTCTTTCTATGAAGATAAAAAGCCAAAATAGGTGAATGAGCCTGGACTTTTCACAGGAAAGCTAGAAATAGTAGCATTTGTCCAATCTGTGTGTGATCACAGTGGTGCCGTAGACAAACGGAAAGGAGTGGTTACTTCCGGGTCATTGCCATGGCATTTTCCAGGTCAGTTCATCTTTAGCCAATCAACGGAGACGAGATGAACCTGTGGCTGTGGTTGCTTGCTTGAAACTGCAGATGATGATGGAGTGTCTCCTTTATGAATGAATTCTGAGGACTTCCCCACTTCTTCCTACTTAGGGGAAAGATAATAAGGAGAAAAGGTGAAAGAGAATGTAATACCTTAGAAATTAACTAAAACTTCTAACCTGCCCAGAGATGACAAGCTAGGATTTCTGTAAGGTCCAAAGCTCAATATCTGACATTACAACTTCCCACCCTCCTCCAAAAAAGCTCCACCATCTAATAATGGTTATTTTATTTTATCTTTTCACAAACATTTACAGGGGCTTCCTGTGGTGCCAGGCAGCCTTCTACGTGCTTATTTGACATCATTTAATCCTCACGATGAGAGGTGCTACTCTAGCTAAGAAGCTCTCTGTCCCAAATAAAGCTCATATCTTTGCAACAGCTCCATGGTCTTAGCATTCAGGATGCCCTCTAGGGGTAAACCCAGTTTCATGAGTCACAGCACTCAGGAATCTGTGGTTTCTGACCAAAAGTCTCTTCCTAGTCC
>NW_012108696.1:5093675-5093982 GCF_000951045.1 Mandrillus leucophaeus
AAAACTGTAATGAGAGTCCCAGGGAACCAAGATGGTGCATAGACAGACAAGCTACTTTGGCACAAACATTTAAAAAGAATTATGTTGGTAAGTAGCGGGACATTTGATGTAGCAGAACTCTAACGCTTCCTGGAGGGTTGACGCACTTGATAACAACACCCTTTGGAAAGTGCTTTGGTTTTCTGGGGTCCTTCAGGTAACCAAGACCTCCCTTTTTTCTAGAAACTATCTAATGACTTGGGTAGGATTTAGGATTTGCTCTGTCACAGTTATCTCTACTCATCCTTAATTTTTTTTTTTTTTTTTT
>NW_012108696.1:5094032-5095739 GCF_000951045.1 Mandrillus leucophaeus
AAAACTGTAATGAGAGTCCCAGGGAACCAAGATGGTGCATAGACAGACAAGCTACTTTGGCACAAACATTTAAAAAGAATTATGTTGGTAAGTAGGAGGACGTTTGATGTAGCAGAACTCTAACGCTTCCTGGAGGGTTGAAGCACTTGATGACAACACCCTTTGGAAAGTGCTTTGGTTTTCTGGGGTCCTTCAGGTAACCAAGACCTCCCTTTTTTCTAGAAACTTTCTAATGACTTGGCTAGGATTTAGGATTTGCTCTGTCACAGTTATCTCTACCCATCCTTAATTTTTTTTTTTGACAGGAGTCTCACTCTGTTGCCCAGGCCAGAGTGCAGTGGCATGATCTTGGCTCACTGCAACCTCTGCCTCCCGGGTGCAAACGATTCTCCTGCCTCAGCCTCCCGAGCATCTGGGATCACAGGCAACCACCACCACACCTGGCTAATTTTTGTGTTTTTAGTAGAGACGGGGTTTCATCATGTTGACCAGGCTGGTCTTGAACTCCTGACCTCAGGTGATCGGCCCACCTCGGCCTCCCAAAGTGCTGGGATTACAGGCATGAGCCACTGCGCCCAGCCAATTATTGTTATTATTTAGTGACAGATCTCACTCTTTCACCCAGGCTGCAGTGTGGTCGGCACAGTCATAGCTCACTATGCTTCAAACTCCTGCACTCAAGTGATCCTCCCACCTCAGCCTCCCAAGTAGCTGAAGCTACAGGTGCCCACTACTATGCCTGGCTAATTTTTTAAAAAAATTTTATAGAAATGGGATGGAGGGGTGGTCTCACTATGTTACCCAGGCCGTCCTCGAACTCCTGAACTCAAGCAGTCCTCCTGCTTCAGCCTCTCAAAATGCTGGGATTACAGGCATGAGCCACTGCACCTAGCCCCAAATATTTTAAAACTTCTTTTTTTGAAGGTCTTCATGGTAATCTGGGGTGTTCATGTGTCATAAAGTATTTAATCCCAGTTTGTATCATTTCTAAATTTTCAGCACTATAAACAACACTGTAATGAATATCTTTGAGCTAAAATTTTAACACTCTACTATGTAAGTGCCTTTAAAATTAGCAGTAGGTTATAAGTGGGAAGAAATTTATATGTTCCCCTTAGTGTTTGATTAAAACAAACATTTTTCATTGTACAAAGGCTGCCAAAACTTTCCCAAACTGTAAAAAATAAACTATTCCAGGCCGGGCATGGTGGTTCATGCCTGTAATCCTAGCACTTTGGGGGGCTGAGGTGGGTGAATGACTTGAGCCCAGGAGTTCAAGATCAGCCTGGGCAACATGGCAAAACCCCGTCTCTACCCAAAATACAAACATTAGCCAGTCTCATAACCGGTCTCTAAATAAATAAAGAGATAAAAATTTAAAATAAAATAAATTTAAAAGTAGCCATTAGAAACATTGTAATTTGGATGGGCGCGGTGGCTCACGCCTGTAATTCCAGCACTTCAGGAGGCCAAGGCGGGAAGATCACGAGGTCAGGAGATCGAGACCATCCTGGCTAACACGGCGAAACCCCGTCTCTACTAAAAATACAAAAAATTTGCCGGGTGTACTAGCGGGCACCTGTAGTCCCAGCTACTCGGGAGGCTGAGGTAGGAGAATGGCATGAACCCAGGAGGCAGAGCTTGCAGTGAGCCGAGACCGCACCACTGCACTCCAGCCTGTGTGACAGAGCGAGACCCTGTCTCAAA
>NW_012108696.1:5095789-5099063 GCF_000951045.1 Mandrillus leucophaeus
TGTATTAAATATCAGACACTATAGGACTCAATAGATGATGATGATGGTGGTGATGAAGGTGACTGTTGATGGTAGTGGTGGTAATGAAGGTAATTAAGATGATGATGGTGATGATGATGAAGGTGATGGTAATGGTGATGATGGTGATGATGAAGGTGATGATGATGAAGGTGATAAAGGTAATGATATTGGTGATGGTGACGTTGATGGTAATGGTGATGATAGTGAGGGTGATGATAATGAAGATGATGATAAGGTGATATTGATGATGATGGTGAAGGTGATGATGATGAAGTTGATGATAATGGAATGGACAACGGTAAAAGTAACGGTGATGATGGTGATGATGATGAAAATGATCATGATGAAGGTGATGATGGTGATGATGAAGGTGATGGTAGTGAAGGTGATGATGAAGGTCATGGTGACGGTGGTGATAGTGATGTTGATGAAAGTAATGTGAAGGTGATGATGAAGGTGATGGTAATGGTGATGATGGTGATGATCATGAAGATGGTGATGTAGGTGATGATGGTGAAAGTGATGATAAAGGTGGTGGTGATGCTAGTGATGATGATAAGGGTGATATTAAAGGTTATGGTAATGGTGATGATGGTGATGGTGATAATAGTAAAGATGTTGAAGGTGTGATAAAGGTAATGAAGGTGGTGATGGTGAAGGTGATTATGATAAAGATGATAATGGTGGTAATAATAAAAGTGACTATTGTGATGATGGTTAGATGATAATGGTGGGAGTGTTGGTGATTATATGATGGTGAAGGTCACCATTTGTTGAACACTAGCTATATTCAATACACTGTATATGCAATATATCATTTAATTCTTACATAAATGGAGTGAGAAAGACATTTCTCCTACCCACAATTAAAGATGAAGAAGTTGAGACTCTTGCAGGTAAATTGACACGCCCAAGGTCACACAGCCAGGACTCAAAACCTTGTCATCTTTATTCAGAGCCCTGACGCTAGCCATTACACTCACCCATCCTCCATGATTCCAAGAATTGCCTTCCTCTAACCTCCTTGACATGCTAAAACTGATTTTATTTCTTCTGTGAGTGAGAAGTATCAAGCATTAAGGCACTAAAAGATTGAAGAGAAATTAATGACATGTTAAGATAGCATTTTGCCACTAGCGTTTTAACTGCTTGTAGTTTTATTCAACAGCAAAGGGAAAATGACAGGAGAACTGGTCCTAAGTTTCTATGGAGAGTAAAATTGAAATAACAACACTCACTGAGATCTTAATGTGTACTAAGGACTATGCTAGGAGATTGCACTGATTCATTTAAATATTCAACCCTGTAATGAAGGCATCACCACATTTGCAGATGAGAAAACTACAGATGATGCTCAGAAAGGATAGGAAGTTTACCCAGAGTCACACAGCCACATACTCAGTGGAGGAACTGGGATTAGACTTGAAGTCTCTTTGAGTTTATGGTAGATTATACCACATATTTCAGCATCACTTCCTGTAGTGCTCCTCACTACAGGAGGATTATTCATCCCCTTCTTGGTGAACTGAGGTATGGCCATGTGACTCGCTTTGACCAATTAAACGAGAGCAGAACAGAGGTGCATCACTACTAGGTAGAAGCTTTAAGAGAGCTAAGCTGTGCTTTCCCACAATCTCCTTTTCCTGTGCCATGAAACCATCAATGTTCTAAAGAGGTCACACCTTCAGCCTGCACCCCAGAGGAAAGACGATGTACTTATGTAGCACAAGCAAGAAATAAACATTTATTGTTGTAAGTTGCTAAGACTGAGTGTGGGAGGCAAGGGGCTATTTGTTATTGCAGCATAATCCATCTTATCCTGACTGATCCATGCTCTTCAGAGATATGATGCCAAACAGATGAAACTCACAGGATATAGCATACCCCAGCAACACCTAAGCCCTCATCTTCAAATCAAGAAGACCCCAAAATACAATTATAAAAGGTGAGAGGAGAGTGAGAATGTGAACAATCATTCAATTAGACTTTGGGACTAGGCTGATGACAGACAAAATAAGTAGCCTTACCTGGCGATTAAGGAGACAGTGTACCACAAACAGCAATGCTCCCTGAAGAGTGTTGATGATGGTGAATGAGTATGCAAAGATTGATCCAATCGTCTTCCCTACTTCTTCAACCATAAAAAGACCAAGGCCCCAAGAACAGCCCAGGATAAATAGCTGAGCAATGGCTTTAAATGTCATGACTCTGCAGGGAATAAAAGTAATAATAACTACGGTTTACCAGGTATTCACCACAAGTGTAGTTAACGTTAGTGCTAACTAAATGCTTTCCCTTATTTAAACCTCACAACAGCTTCATGCAGTTAAGTGACATATACAACAAGGTCACACAGCTTGAGGATGAAGTGGAACCCATGGTTTCAATCATGGCAAATCACTGAGAATAGTGCTTTTTCCCTACCGTTGAAAATAATTTGATTTATCTGCATGTCTTCTGCCTAGACTTTTTGGAAGATTTATGGGAAAATGCCTTCTAGAAATCTGTATTTAAAAATTTGAATAATGATGAATTCCTGACTTTAGAACATAACATAATGTTGAGTTTCTTCACACAAAAAATACTGTGTTTCATATAATGGAGTGGGATTGTTGATGGCAGCTGGCTGGGAGAGCTAATGAGTGTGTGTGAGAGTGTGTGTGTGTGTGTGTGTGTGTATGAGACTTCACTTTTTACTTTTTGCATTACCCCCTGGGAATATAAACTCTATGAGGGCAGGGATTTTGGTCTGTTTTACTCACTGCTTTATCTCCAGTCCTTAGAACAATGCCTAGCACAAAGTAAATACTCAATACATATTATGGTTTGTGATAAACTTGCTAATCAGTCCTTCCTGCTCCTGATTTGGTTCCTAGGTTTTCCACAACTGCAATCTAGCTTGGTGATTTTTCTTATATCCAGTCCTCCTTCCATTTACGCTTACAGAAAGATATATACTTATAGAAATGACAGAAAACCTACCTATGTCTACATTTAGGAGACAGCATAATCACTGGTATATCAGGATTCTCCCATGACAACTTTCTCTTTGACCTAAAGGGTACCATATGGCTTCATCCCCACTGACCATAGCCAGTTACCCCAGAGTAGACACCTGACCTATAAGAAGTCAATCAATGCATTTTCCCCCAGCCAACCAGATTTTCTGTCTTAAGCATTTGAAGTAAGAGGCTTGGAGAATGAATCTGTGAGATCCCTTTGGGGTGGCTCTGCCCTGTTCATCAGCTGTGGG
>NW_012108696.1:5104458-5104810 GCF_000951045.1 Mandrillus leucophaeus
ATGGTGGCATGCGCCTGTAGTCCCAGCTATTCAGCAGGAGGCTGAGGCAGGAGAATCGCTTGGGAGGCGGAGGTTGCAGTGAGCCAAGATTGTGCCACTGTACTCTAGCCTGGGCAACAGACCGAGACTCTATCTCAAATAAATAAATACATAAATATTCAGCCCAAAATATCAATAGTGCAGAATTTGAGATATAATGATTAGGTGGAGGCCAAGAATATTTAATGTATCATCTCTGCCATTCTTGCCTTCGCAAATTTTATAATTCAGGGAGGCATGATTTACAAACACACACAACATCATTTGTGAAACAGCACACCACAGGCCGGGCGCGGTGGCTCAAGCCTGTAAT
>NW_012108696.1:5105115-5105648 GCF_000951045.1 Mandrillus leucophaeus
AAAAAAAAAAAAAAAAAAAGAAACAGCACACCACGTCGAGGGGTAAGTCATGTCGTACAGGCCTGAATAAATTGAGTTTAAAAGATGAATTTATTTGGCCAGGCGCAGTGGCTCACACCTGTAATCCCAGCACTTTAGGAGGCTGACAGGCTGACGCGGGTGGATCATGAGGTCAGGAGTTCAAGACCAACCTGGCCAACATGGTGAAACTCTGTCTCTACTAAAAATAGAAAAATTAGCTGGGCATGCTGGCACATGCCTGTAGTCCCAGATACTCTGGAGGCTGAGGCAGGAGAATTGCTTGAACCTGGAAGGCGTACGTTGCAGTGAGCCGAGATGGTGTCATTGAACTCCAGCCTAGCCACACAGCAAGACTCCATCTCAAAAAAGAAAAAAGAAAAAAGAAAAAAGAAAAAAAGATGGATTTATTTGAAAGCTTGAATAAGAAATTGATTTTGAAGGAAGCAGAAGCCGGACTGGCTCTTAAAAAGAGTGGAAAAGAATGGGAGAGGCAGGAAAGAAAGGAGCCTACC
>NW_012108696.1:5105698-5107760 GCF_000951045.1 Mandrillus leucophaeus
GGGGGCTTCTAACAGATCTGGAACAAGTCTCTCAACTCTTCTTATCCAGCCTCCCCTTCCTGCCATGATGTTTGAAATTTCTAGAATCCAAGTCCTTCCTATTGAAAGAGCACGATGTTTCCACCATGTCAGTGTTAATCTCGGATTTATTACTTAGGAAATAGATGAGATAGTTAATCTCTACCCCAAAGTATGACATTAACCTAGTGTAGCACAACAGGATAACTGTCTATTCACCAGCAAGAGGAAGAGGTTGGCAACAGGGCATGGCTGCTGGGGATGAGGTCAGACATGGAGCTTGCTGCTTGCAGTTCTAAGGAAGAAGTGAGCCCTTAGAGGGTAAGGAATTGAGAAATAGGGGGATGGGGAACCACCAAGGAGGGTGGCACTTTGACCCTCAATAATTGAGGAAACCAAGGCTAAGAAATGTCAGACTGGTTTACTAAGTAGAGGAGACTAGAGACAGGGCTTGAAATTAGACAGATAGTCCTTTTAATTTTCATACACATGACTCACCAAGGCAAGATCCTTACCCACCCTTGGGTAAGGTGAGCTGTGGGCTCATATTATCAATGAGGGTATTAGTAGCATTCACCCCATGGGTTGAAAGTATTAGCATGCCATGAAATAATATTGATAAATGTCCAGCATCTATCAAGATTCTATTGAACATTAGTTTTTGTCATCATTATTTTTAATAGCGTAGATTGGTACCCATGAGAATTGAGTTACTACAACCAAAGAAATGGAGTCCAGGTCAGGTGCGGTGGCTCATGCCTGTAATCTCAGCACTTTGGGAGGCTGAGGCAGGTGGATCGTCTGAGGTCAGGAGTTCGAGACCAGCCTGACCAACATGGTAAAACCCCATCTCTACTAAAAATACAAAAATTAGCCGGGGGTGGTGGCATGCACCTGTAGTCCCAGCTACTCAGGAGGCTGAGACAGGAGAATTGCTTGAACCCAGGAGAATTGCTGGAACCCGGGAGATGGAGGTTGCAGTGAGTCGAGATCGTGCCACTGGACACAATCGTGCCTAGGTGACAGTGTGACACTCAGTCTCAAAAAAAAAAAAAAAAAAAAAAAAGGAAAGAAAGAAAGAGAAAGAAAACAGAGTCCAGAGGTATATGGGCTCTTGGTGGAGTGGGAGGAGGATGTTGATACTCTTGGAAGAGTATGTTATACAAAAGAGGCACTTGATGAATGTTTCTTTTACTTTTTTTTTTTTTGAGAAAGTCTCGCTCTGTTGCCCAGGATGGAGTACAGTGACGTGATCATAGCTCACTGCAGCCTCAACCTCCCTGGATCAAGTGATTCTCCTTTTGCAGCCTCCCAAATAGCTGGGACTGCAGACACATGCCACTATGCACAGCCGATTTTGTAACTTTGTTGTAGAGACAGGGGTCTCAATATGTTGCCCGGCTGGTCTTGAGCAACTAGACTCAAACAGTCCTGTCACCTCAGCCTCCCTAAGTGCTGGGATTACAAGTGTGAGTCACCGCACTCAGCATGAATATTTACTGAATAAGGAAATGAAGTTACCTGAAAATCAGAGTTTCTATTTCTTCTATAAATTGTCCTTCACATACCCTTTGTCGTATACCAGGGTAATTTATATCATATTTCTGCGTGGGTTCTTTCTTTCCCAAAAGAGTGATCATGTAGGAATAATGTGTGGGTACCACGGATTCTGATGCTCTCTTACCTGGTATCCTGAATGGTGGAAACTTCTTTATTGAGGGAGGAAAGTTTGCTTCTCAAAATCCACAGAATTTGGAAGTAGAACACCAGGTTTATCTGTGGGAACCGCATGAAAAAAGTGACTTGGAATTTTCTTTTGGAGTCATTTTATACAGTCTAATTTCAGGGGGACCTAAGAATCTTTTCCCAAAAGACACAGGTTTTATAAAGATGGTACACACATATGTTCTGGTCCATTATGTGCAACACACAGCATATACCCTGTAGCATTTGGTGCTTGATTCGGTGACGATACAATTTATCATTCAAACCAGGACACTTTGAAAGTGGAAGGGTGCTATTAATGTCTCTACCAGGGAACAGG
>NW_012108696.1:5115645-5116763 GCF_000951045.1 Mandrillus leucophaeus
TGAGTCACTGTGCCTGGCCGGAATCTGCCATTCCTGTCTCAGAATTAACTGAAGTTGTATTCAAAATTTTGTTTATATGTACATTTGTCTGAGGAAAGGGGCTTTGACTTTCAACAAAATTCTCAAAAGGATCCAACCTCAAAGATGCTGAGAACCACTGCTCTAGGGATTTTCAAGAGAAAACAGGCTTAAGAAAGGACTGGTTTGAAGTATAATTGGCAATTAAAAGATGGACTAAGGGCTGAGTGCGAAGGTTCATGCCTATAATCTCAGCACCTTGGGAGGCTGAGGTATGTGGATCGCCTGAGGTCAGGAGTTCGAGACCAGCCTAGTCAACATGGTGAAACCTCGTCTCCACTAAAAATACAAAAATAAGCCAGGCATGGTGGCAGGCGCCTGTAGTCCCAGCTACTTGGGAAGCTGAGGCAGGAGAATAACTTGAATCCGGGAGATAGAGGTTGCAGTGAGCCAAGACCTCACCATTGCACTCCAGCCTGGGCAACCAGAGCAAAACTCCATCTCAAAAAAAAAAAAAAAAAGAAAAGAAAAGATGGACTAAGAAAACATTTTGATTTTAGTCACGCAGGAGCCATGGCCATTGCTACCACCATCATAAAGACACGCATTATACTTACTGAGTAAATGTTCCATAATTCTGGGGTCCAACTATTGCAGACACAGCAATAATCACAGCTGGGATCCCGTAGCCTACAGGGTACATGAACCTCTTCTTGAATCTGCCCATGCTGGTGTAGTTGGCCACCCTGAGGTTCCTGACGGTGAGGAAGAGGTGCAGCCCTTCCAGGAGCATCCAGGTGAAGCAAGCCAGGTAGAGGAAGTGCAGCAGCCCTGCAATGACGGAGCACAGCACCTGAAGGGAACAGAAGAGTCAGGGGTGTACAGCAGATGTGGTCTGTACCTGATTATATGCTCAGCACGTAGCATTTCCTGGATGCTGCCTGGAATTTCTATTTGAGCATCTATAACATTTTGCCTGGGGGCTAAACATTTTCTGAGGACTTCTGCTACTTATTGAAGTCTGTTTACATCATGCATAGAGCAGGGTAGAAACCCAAGGAATACATGTCGTGGGAACAGCCCCCAAATGTATAATAAAC
>NW_012108696.1:5119683-5120983 GCF_000951045.1 Mandrillus leucophaeus
AAAAGAAAATGTTGGTCAACTCCTCCACCATTCTATCTCCACCATTCTGGCAGGATATAGAGTTCAAGCTGAAAACGAAGCATCTCTTTGACTTTAAGAGGGAGAACATTGGGAGGCCGAGGCAGGCAGATCACCTGAGGTCTGGAGTTCAAGACCAGCCTGGCCAACATGGTGAAACCCTGTCTCCACTAAAAAATACAAAAATTAGCCGGGCATGATAGCGGGTGCCTGTAATCCCAGCTAGTCAGGAGGCTGAGACGGGAGAATTCTTTGAACCCGGGAGATAGTGGCTGCAGTGAGCCGAGATCATGCCACTGCATAGGTGAGCAAGACTCCATTGCAAAAAACAAAAAACAGAGGGACTACATACATGATAAAACAACATACATGATGTTTTAGTGTATGCACAACCTACTTCCTAACCCAAGCACCATTAACAAAGTATTAACTACTTCAACTAACGGTTGTGTGTTGAGTTTTGCAAGCTTCTTTAGTGAAGCAATAAAACATGGCTATTCAGAGTATTGCCTTGAGAATTCTGACGTACTCACCTTGCAGCTCTGACCTTGGAAAAGTTTATGAAATGCACTCAAGCCCAGGTTTCCCGTGAGTAAGAAAATAAACTGCTGACGTCATAGGGTCATGGTGAGAATGGCATGAGCTGCTACACAGAGGAAGCACCATTTCTGACGCACCACAGGGCTCTGATACTTTTAACATTGGTGTTATTCTTGACATCTTGGAGATTCATCTCAGCCCATTCCACCTACTCTTTCACAATCCAGGAGAACATGTAGCTCATGGGTGCTTAATGTGGGGCTCTGAATTTGCTTTTTTTTTTTTCCTTTTGACACCAAGTTTTGCTCTTGTTGTCCAGGCTGGAGTGCCATGGTGCAATCTTGGCTCACTACAACCTCCGCCTCCTGGGTTCAAGCGATTCTCCTGCCTTAGCCTCCTGAGTAGCTGGGATTACAGGCATGCACCACCACGCCCAGCTAATTTTTTGTATTTTTAGTAGATTTGCGGTTTCACCATGTTGGCCAGGCTGGTCTTGAACTCCTGACCTCAGGTGATCGACCCACCTCGGCCTCCCAAATTGCTGGGATTACAGGCATGAGTCACTGTGCCTGGCCGGAATCTGCCATTCCTGTCTCAGAATTAACTGAAGTTGTATTCAAAATTTTGTTTATATGTACATTTGTCTGAGGAAAGGGGCTTTGACTTTCAACAAAATTCTCAAAAGGATCCAACCTCAAAGATGCTGAGAACCACTGCTCTAGGGATTTTCAAGAGAAAACAG
>NW_012108696.1:5122008-5124815 GCF_000951045.1 Mandrillus leucophaeus
ATGCATAGAGCAGGGTAGAAACCCAAGGAATACATGTCGTGGGAACAGCCCCCAAATGTATAATAAACAAAAATTGGTAGAATCCACTAATATCTAAGACATGTTCTCTACACTGCCCCCTGGGGATCCTCGGTGGAATTGAGCTCCAAATGTCCATAGCGGAAACTCTTAAAAACACATCTATTGGCTAGGTGCGGTGGCTCACACCTGTAATCACCAGCATTTTAGGAGGCCGAGGTGGGTGGATCACCTGAGGTCAGGAGTTTGAGACCAGCCTGGCCAACATGGTAAAACCTCATCTCTACTAAAAATACAAAAATTAGCCAGGTGTAGTGGCGCATGCTTGTAATCCCAGCTACTCGGGAGGCTGAGGCAGGACAATCGCTTGAACCTGGGAGGAGGCGGAGGTTGCAGTGAGCTGAGATTGCGCCATTGCACTCCAGCCTGCATGAAAAGAGCGAGATTCCATCTCAAAAAAAAAAAAAAAAAAATCATGTGCTGATGTTCTAATCCCCAGTATCACAGAAGGTGAGTGTACTTGGAGACAGGGCTCTCCAAGAGATCATTAAGTTAAAATAAGTTCAGATATGTGGGCCCTAATCCAATACGAGTTATGTACATCTAAAAATCTCCTATTTTTCGATGTACATAGAGGAGGATGGATCATTTGAGGTTGGGAGTTCAAGACCAGCCTGACCAACATGCAGAAACCCCGTCTCTACTAAAAATACAAAAATTAGCTGGGCGTGGTGGCACATGCCTGTAATCCAAGCTACTAGGGAGGCTGAAGCAGGAGAATCGCTTGAACCCGGGAGGTGGAGATTGCAGTGAGCTGAGATTGCACCATAGCCCGGGCAACAAGAGTGAAACTCCATCTTAAAAATAATAATAAATAAAAATAAAAAAATAGGAGATTAGAGTGCAGACACATGCAAATGGATGACCAAGTGAGAACACAGGGAGAAGACGGCCATCAACAAGCCAAGGAAAAGGGCCTCAAAAAAAGCCAGTCCTGCTGACATCTTGATCTCAGACCATGAGCCTCCAGAATTATGAGAAAATTAATTTCCATTGTTTAAATCACCCTGTTTGTGGTGCCTTGTTATGGCAGCCAAAGCAAATGAATATACTTTTATAGAAGTCATGCTTCATGATTTCTCATAATTCTCTAGATGTGTTCACAGACACAAAATTTTCCATTCCATGTGCGGAATAAGCTTCCATTTCTAATCGTGATAACATAATGAGGATGGGATCTACCCTCCCATATTAAAAAACTAAATGCTAAATGACATGTGTGACATTATGAATTACAGATATTGGAGAATAGGCATTGAGTACTTATGTTTACCGTGATCTCTAAAAGGAGGGAAAGGCGGAGCACAGTGGCTCATGCTTATAATCCCAGCACTTTGGGAGGCCCAGACGGGCAGATCACCTGAGGTAAGGAGTTTGAGACCAGCCTGACCAACATGGAGAAACCCTATCTCTACTAAAAATACAAAATTAGTTGGGTGTGGTGGCTCATGCTTATAATCCCAGCTATTCTGGAGGCTGAGGCAGGAGAATAGCTTGAACCCAGGAGGCAGAGGTTGCAGTAAGCCAAGATCGCGCCATTGCACCCCAGCCTGGACAACAAGAGCGAAACTCCATCTCAAAAAAAAGAAGGAAAAAATGAGTTAACTTTCTCAGGTCATCTACTCACTACCTGAAGACAGTCTACGGGTCATTCTTCAGGGAGAAGTAATGCCCCAAAAGTCCAGCAGTCTTGCTGAATTGAGGAAATAAAGTGCAAAGTATGAGGAGACAGCTGGGTGCAGTGGCTCACGCCTGTAATCCCAGCACTTTGGGAGGCGGAGGCGGGTGGATCACATGAGGTCAGAGTGAAACAAGAGTTTCGCTCTTGTTGCTCATGGTGAAACTCCGTCTCTACTAAAAATATTTTAAAAATTAGCCAGACGTGGTGGCGGGTGCCTGTAATTCCAGTTGTTCAGGGGACTGAGGCAGGAGAATCACTTGAACCCTGGAGGTGGAGGTTGCAGTGAGTTGAGATCACGCCACTGCACTCCAGCCTGAGTGACAGAGCATGACTCTGTCTCAAAAAAAAAAAAAAAAAAAAAAAAAGAAGACTGTTAAGCATTGAATTTTGTCTTCCCTCCCCAGATTCATATATTGAAGTCCTAACCCCCAATATCTCAGAATGTGAGCTTATTTGGAAAAATGGTCTTGCAGATATAATTACTTAAGAGCAGGTCATACTAAACCAGGGTGAGCTCCTAATCCAACATGGTTGATATCCTTCTAGAAAAGGAGAGAATCAAACACAGACACATACACAAGAAAAACATCGAATGAAGACAAAGCCAGAGATGGAGGTGATGCTTCTACAAGCTGAAGAATGCCAAAGATTGCCAGAAAAACACCAGAATCTAGAGGACAGGCATGGAATAGATTCTCCCTCACGGTCCTTAGTAGAAACCTTCCCTGTCGGTGGGGGACAGTGGCTCACGCCTGTAATCCCGGCACTTTGGGAGGCCGAGGCAGGTGGATCACCTGAGGTCAGGAGTTCGAGACCAGCCTGGCCAACATGGTGAAACCCTGTTGCTACTAAAAATACAAAAAAAAAAAAAAATTAGCTGTATATAGAGGCAGGTATGTGTAATGCCAACTACTTGGGAGACTGAGGCAGGAGAATCACTTGAACCCGGGAGATGGAGGTTACAGTGAGTGGAGGCTGTGTCATTGTACTCCAGCCTGGGCAACAAGAACAAAACTTTATCTCAGAAAAAAAAGAAAGAAAGAAAGTG
>NW_012108696.1:5125125-5127241 GCF_000951045.1 Mandrillus leucophaeus
GAAAGAGAGAAAGAAAGAAAGAAAGAAAGAAAGAAAGAAAGAAAGAAAGAAAGAAAGAAAGAAAGAAGAGAATTTTTGAGGCCAAATACTACGGGGTAGGGAGCGACAGTGGGGATGGGAAGTGGGGAAGCGGAGAGACCGGCAGAGGGTCTGGTTACTTATCAGCAAATGCTTGCAAAGAGACTGACCAAAACTAGGAAAAGACTCCTAAGAAGGAGTAGGCAGAACATCTTCTGAGTTCACACAGGACTGGAAATAGCTTGTTCCTATTATCCAAATGGTTTGTTCCTATTACCCAATTTTACCTGAAGTTCTGTGTGTTAGGGAAGTTTAATATACAGATTCCCTGTATGTTAGAGCAGATTTTCTGTAAACAGGCTCTCTGTATGTAGACTCTCTTAACATCCAGAATTTCAGGTAAAATTATCAGGAGAGTATTATATCATGAATGGGGCCAAATGAGCCCTAGACGAAAGAGAATTCTGTGACCACGCTATCCAATCTTAGCATCAAGACTTGAATGTATCAAACTGTTTCCAAGTCACTTCATTATGTCCCCTCAAAAGCCTAAAAATGTTTAAAGAATTTTTTAAAAAGATACAGCGCTCATAATTTAAAATTCACCAAGAATGGCATTCAAACAAAAATTAGCAGGCATGCAACGAAGCAGGTAAATCCAATCAAGTAATATACACACATCCTACTATTTCTGTGTCTCCAGAAACCCTGACTAACATCACCTCCTAACTACCAAATCCAGCAGTCTCTGGGTTTGTTTGTTTGTTTGTTTGTTTGTTTGTTTTTGAGATGGAGTCTTGCTCTGTCGCCCAGGCTAGAGTGTAGTGGCATGATCTCGGCTCACTGCAACCTCCACCTCCCAGGTTCAAGCGATTCTCCTGCCTCAGTCTCTTGAGTAGCTGGGATTACAGGTGTGTGCCACCGCACTCTGCTAATTTTTGTATTTTTAGTAAAGACGGAGTTTCACCATGTTGGCCAGGCTGGTCTGGAACTCCTGACCTCGTAATCCACCAGCCTTGGCCTCTCAAAGTGCTGGGATTACAGGCATGAGCCACCGCGCCTGTCCACCTACTTGGCCTTTCAGCAGAAGCTGATCAACCTAGTTGACACTTCTTGTCCTTCGATGTCCTGGACACTCATCTATCCAGGAATTCTCACCTGCTTATCTTTGAGTCTTCTCATATATCTCGTGTATCTTCCTCCTCTGAATCTTTAGATTACAGGCGTGAGCCACCGCACCTGGCCTGAATTTGCTTTTCCTGTCCCTGAATTAACTGAAGTTTTATTCAAAATTTTGTGTATATGTACATTTGTCTGGGAAAAAGGGCTTTAGTGTTCAACAAAATTCTCAAAGGGATCCAACCTCAAAGATGCTGAGAACCACTGCTCTAGGGATTTTCGAGAGAAAATAGAATTCAGGCTTAAGGAAGGACTGGCTTGAAGTATAATTGGCAATTAAAAGGTGGACTAGGCTGGTGTGACTTCTAAGCCTCTGTGTCCCCACCTGGAATGTGGAGATTGTGGCTCCTACATCCTGGTGGTCCCTACCTCATATGTGTTTGCAGAGGGCCTGGTACCTGTGAAGACCCTCCTTACAGGGTGGCCTCCATTCTGAGACCATGGCTTCAGGGACTCAGAGAGGATTATGGACAGACTATGTGCAGAGTTCTCCTCCTCCTCCTGTCCCAACGTCCCCCCTTCCTCTTCCTCCTCCTTCTCCCTCTACCCTCTTCTTCCTCCTTCTCCCTCTACCCGCTTCTTCCTCCTCCACAGAGCTATATTCTTAATCCATTTTACGTATCTCTCATCATTATTTCTGCAGCTTGAAGTGTCTCCTTCGTGTAGAAAACTCCAATATCCCTTTCTCATGCTCTAATCTCTCCAGGGCTCAAAATTCCTATGTCCGATTTTCTATTGTATGTCTCAATTCCAGTGTCTGACCAGCACCTCTAACTAACAGTTTTAAAACCGAATTCATTCTATTTCTTGCTTCAAGTCTGTTCCTCTTTCTCGCCATCCATCTACCCAACCTCCCAAATGGGAAACCTCTAATTCATCCTTATTTCTGCTTTCTCGCACATGTACCACTTCCACATCT
>NW_012108696.1:5128825-5130722 GCF_000951045.1 Mandrillus leucophaeus
GTATTTTTAGTAGAGACAGGGTTTCACCATGTTAACCAGGATGGTCTCAATCTCCTGACCTCGTGATCCACCCGTCTCGGCCTCCTAAAGTGCTGGGATTACAGGCGTGAGCCACTGCGCCCGGTAAAAAAAAAAAATTTTCAGGGCCAGATTTTAAGCTTTGCGGTTGAATCTCTATTGCAACTACACTATTCTACCATTGTAGCATAAAAGCAGCCACAGACAATATGTAAATGAATAGATGAGGCTGTGTTTTAATAAAACTTAATTTACAAAAAACAGACGGCGGGCCAGATTTGGCCTGAGGACTGTGTCTTCCCAACCTCTGCCTATTTTCAAATGAAACACCAAAAGGTTAAAATCTGGCCCCCAAATCTTACAGCTGATAAGAAAATAAAACTGGATTTGAACCTAAACTACCTCCAGAAAATGTACTTACCCTTAACCATAAAATTATACTATTTCTCAGGAAAAAAAAAATTAAAAAATCAACAGAGTGCTTTTGTAACTTTCTAGCTGTGTGATCACAGCATTTTAGGGTTTATAGAAGACTTAGGGAACCATCTAGCTTTAAATCTTCCAGGATCATATGATGGCCATGATCATGATAAAGACAAAAATGAACACTGTTCTCTGAGTGATTAATTCATAATCTTTTATATGTTTTATCTTGCTAAGTTCTTACAAAATCCTACGACTAGGCCCCTGTTTTGCAGAGGAAGTTTAAAAAGGGGAAGCCACAAGAGCTCTATTGTAAAACATGGTGATCATAGTTACATGGTAACAATGTATGTATTCTCAAAAACTGCTAAAAGAATAGGTTGTTAGTGTTCTCACCACAAAAAAAAAAAAAAAAAAAAAAAACTACACACACAGCAAAGCTGAGTATGTGAGGTAATGCAAATGTTAATTAGATCACTTGAGCCATTCTACAACGTATACATATTTCAAAACATGCTGTACAGAAAAAAATATCATATATATAGTTTGTATTTGTCAGTTTAAAAAATAAATGTAAATAAATTAAAAGGGGAAGTCACTTCAACAAGGTTTTACAGCAAGTAACGTGAAGAGCTGCGATTCAAGTGCAGATCAGTGCAGCAAACTCACTGCCCACCAAAAATTTAAGCCTCTTCCCCACCCTCAAATCCAGAGTATAGATTTGTCATGAGAAAGTGGCTTCCCAGAGACTACATTTCCCAACTACCCTTGCAGTTATGTGTTATCATGTGACTGAATCCTAGCCAATAGAGTGTGAGGGGAAGTGATATTCACCACTTCCTGGTGTGGCACATATTAACCTCCCACCGTGGGACTCAGCCATGTTCTTTTCCCCCTCCCGGTTGGTTGAAATGTGAAGAACACCAGGATGACCTTGGGAGTTGTGTATGGAAAAATGACAGAGCTTCCCTCAGCCTGACGGTGCAGGATAGACACTCTTCAGACCTGTTTGCTCACCCTCTACTGATACATAAGGAAAAAATAACTCCCACTGTGGCAAGCCTGTGACATTCTGGAGGTGATCCTAACAACCACTAATGTTACCCTATTTAATACCATCAGCCTGACACTCAGTCACTTTGCTAAATGGCCCTTGTATTGGAGGACAACTGAAATAGAGCTCATATTTTTCCTCTCTACACCATCACTGCTGACTAATGCCCTGCTCTCCATCTTCTTGTGGGACAAGATGGCTGGATTCATTAGGACCATGAGGTAATTTGGGTAAATTACCTACCTCAGGCTCAGTTCTGTTGATGCCTGTCAGGAATAGGAGGTGGGCCAGGAAGAGGCAGAGGGAGAACTGTAGGTGGAGGGAGGTGCTGGTGTTCTGGATGGACCGGCACAGGAGGAAGGTGAGGATGGCCAGGAAGAGGCACAGCAGAGAGATGGCCAG
>NW_012108696.1:5130772-5132557 GCF_000951045.1 Mandrillus leucophaeus
TGTGTATGGAAAAATGACAGAGCTTCCCTCAGCCTGACGGTGCAGGATAGACACTCTTCAGACCTGTTTGCTCACCCTCTACTGATACATAAGGAAAAAATAACTCCCACTGTGGCAAGCCTGTGACATTCTGGAGGTGATCCTAACAACCACTAATGTTACCCTATTTAATACCATCAGCCTGACACTCAATCACTTTGCTAAATGGCCTTTGTATAGGAGGACAACTGAAATGGAGCTCATACTTTTCCTCTCTACACCATCACTGCTGACTAATGTCTTGCTCTCTATTTTCTTGTGGGACAAGATGGCTGGGTTCATTATGACCATGAGGTAATTTGGGTAAATTACCTACCTCAGGCTCAGTTCTGTTGATGCCCGTCAGGAATAGGAGGTGGGCCAGGAAGAGGCAGAGGGAGAACTGTAGGTGGAGGGAGGTGCTGGTGTTCTGGATGGACCGGCACAGGAGGAAGGTGAGGATGGCCAGGAAGAGGCACAGCAGAGAGATGGCCAGTCCCACCTGGGTGATTACAGTCAGCACAGGGTCCTCCTGCAAAACACCAAAGGGGGAATCCATGATAGTGTCCAGTGGTGGTGTTATGTTCCTGAGGTAGTGTCAGATGGGCTTCCTCATTCCGTCCCTGAAACAATTGACTTTACCTCTCTGAGACTTAGTGTTCTCATCTTCAAAATGAGGGCAGTAATAACACTCATCACACAGGAATGTTAAAAACCGAAACAACTAGACCAGTGCTGGATATAGCTCTTAACAAATGACTAATGGGAGTTGGTGTATAAATACCCCAGCTCCCTTGCAGCTCAGATAGAATGACCCAGAGATGTGAGTTCTACACTGACTCCCAGAGTCCCCCAGAGGGAATAAAGTCCAGTTACCTATGGTGGTAACTGGCTTGATAATGCTGTCTGCACTGACATCTGTCTTACTTCCATCTCATTGTCTCAATCCCCCACTAGTGTTTCCTGTAATCTGCTTTCAAGTAAGCTACTACTATCTGACTCTTTGTCTTAGAATCTCTTTTTTTTCTTTTCTTTTTTTTTTTTTTTTTTTAATATGGAGTCTTGCTGTGTCACCAAGGCTGGAGTACGGTGGCACAATCTTGGCTCACTGCAACCTCCGCTTCCTGGGTTCACTCAGTTCTTCTCCCTCAGCCTCCTGAGTAGCTGGGATTGCAGGTGTGCGCCACCATGCCCAGCTAATTTTGTATTTTTAGTAGAGACGGGTTTTCATCATGTTGGCCAGGATGGTCTCGAACTCCTGACCTCAAATGATCCACCCACCTTGGCCTCTCAAAGTGCTGAGATTACAGGTGTGAGACACCGCGCCTGGCCTTTAGAATCTTTTTGTAAGAAATGCAGAGGATGACTCACAGCTTCCGGGACATACACAGGTTCACAGGAATTAATCTTGGTACCTTGGGGGCAAGAGCCACGAGGACGGCAAAGCTGGACAGATGGAAGCACTTGCATTTGGTGTAAGAGCCGTTGCTGCACACACGAGAGCAGCCCTCAGTGGACCAGCTGCCTCCCTCCAGTCCCTCCCAGTAGACACAGATATGTTTTGTTCTCTCGTCACCAGGCTGGAAAGAGAAGAGTATGAAAGTGGGTCTCTTCCTGGTTTTATTTTTTATTTTATTTTATTTTGAGACAGAGTCTTGCTCTGTTGCCCAGGCTGGAGTGCAGTGGTGCGATCTCAGCTCACTGCAACCTCCACCTCCCAAGTTCAAGCAATTATCCTGCCTCAGCCTCCCAAGTAGCTGGGACTAC
>NW_012108696.1:5135617-5137789 GCF_000951045.1 Mandrillus leucophaeus
AAAAACAGAAGGCGGGCCAGATTTGGCCTGAGGACTGTGTCTTCCCAACCTCTGCCTATTTTCAAATGAAACACCAAGAGGTTAAAATCTGGCCCCCAAATCTCACAGCTGATAAAAAATAAAATTGGATTTGAACCTAAACTATCTCCAGAAAATGTACTTACTCTTAACCATAAAACTATACTATTTGTCAGGAAGAAAAAAATTTAAAAATCAACAGAATGCTTTTGTAACTTTCTAGCTGTCTGATCATAGCGTTTTAGGGTTAACAGAAGACTTAGAGAACCGTCTAGCTTTAAATCTTCCAGGATCATATGATGGCCATGATCATGATAAAGACAAAAATGAACACTGTTCTCTGAGTGATTAATTCATAATCTTTTATATGTTTTATCTTTCTAAGTTCTTACTAAATCCTACGACTAGGCCCCTGTTTTGCAGAGGAAGTTTAAAAAGGGGAAGCCACAAGAGCTCTATTGTAAAACATGGTGATCATAGTTACATGGTAACAACGTATGTATTCTCAAAAACCGCTAAAAGAATAGGTTGTTAGTATTCTCACCGTTAAAAAAAAAAACAAAAAAAAAACTACACACACAGCAAAGCTGAGTATGTGAGGTAATGCAAATGTTAATTAGATCGCTTGAGCCATTCTACAATGTATACGTATTTCAAAACATGTTGTACAGAAAAAAATATCATATATATAATTTGTATTTTTCAGATTAAAAAATAGATGTAAATAAATTAATTAAAAGGGGAAGTCACTTCAACAAGGTTTTACAGCAAGTAACGTGAAGAGCTGCAATTCAAGTGCAGATCAGTGCAGCAAACTCACTGCCCACCAAAAACTTAAGCCTCTTCCCCACCCTCAAATCCAGAGTATAGATTTGTCAGGAGGAAGTGGCTTCCCAGAGACTACATTTCCCAACTGCCCTTGCAGTTATGTGTTATCATGTGACTGAATCCTAGCCAATAGAGTGTGAGGTGAAGTGATATGCACCACTTCCTGGTGTGGCACATATTAACCTCCCACCGTGGGACTCAGCCATGTTCTTTTCCCCCTCCCAGTTGGTTGAAATGTGAAGAACACCAGGATGACCTTGGGAGCTGTGTATGGAAAAATGACAGAGCTTCCCTCAGCCTGACGGTGCAGGATAGACACTCTTCAGACCTGTTTGCTCACCCTCTACTGATACATAAGGAAAAAATAACTCCCACTGTGGCAAGCCTGTGACATTCTGGAGGTGATCCTAACAACCACTAATGTTACCCTATTTAATACCATCAGCCTGACACTCAATCACTTTGCTAAATGGCCTTTGTATAGGAGGACAACTGAAATGGAGCTCATACTTTTCCTCTCTACACCATCACTGCTGACTAATGTCTTGCTCTCTATTTTCTTGTGGGACAAGATGGCTGGGTTCATTATGACCATGAGGTAATTTGGGTAAATTACCTACCTCAGGCTCAGTTCTGTTGATGCCCGTCAGGAATAGGAGGTGGGCCAGGAAGAGGCAGAGGGAGAACTGTAGGTGGAGGGAGGTGCTGGTGTTCTGGATGGACCGGCACAGGAGGAAGGTGAGGATGGCCAGGAAGAGGCACAGCAGAGAGATGGCCAGTCCCACCTGGGTGATTACAGTCAGCACAGGGTCCTCCTGCAAAACACCAAAGGGGGAATCCATGATAGTGTCCAGTGGTGGTGTTATGTTCCTGAGGTAGTGTCAGATGGGCTTCCTCATTCCGTCCCTGAAACAATTGACTTTACCTCTCTGAGACTTAGTGTTCTCATCTTCAAAATGAGGGCAGTAATAACACTCATCACACAGGAATGTTAAAAACCGAAACAACTAGACCGGTGCTGGATATAGCTCTTAACAAATGACTAATGGGAGTTGGTGTATAAATACCCCAGCTCCCTTGCAGCTCAGATAGAATGACCCAGAGATGTGAGTTCTACACTGACTCCCAGAGTCCCCCAGAGGGAATAAAGTCCAGTTACCTATGGTGGTAACTGGCTTGATAATGCTGTCTGCACTGACATCTGTCTTACTTCCATCTCATTGTCTCAATCCCCCACTAGTGTTTCCTGTAATCTGCTTTCAAGTAAGCTACTACTATCTGACTCTTTGTCTTAGAATCTCTTTTTTTTCTTTTCTTTTTTTTTTT
>NW_012108696.1:5139509-5142561 GCF_000951045.1 Mandrillus leucophaeus
AGGTGCTGCATGAAGACCCAGCCCGGGGTGTTTCTCACCTGATTATGGTGAAAAGTCAGGAACACAGGTTCAGACAGGGACACTTTTTCCTTCAAACCGATGCTGCCACTCACAACATGAGAGTTCAGTTTTACTTCCTGCATCCCTTTTCTTTTGCTAAAAAAGGATGCATTCAGAATATCCCCAAGAGATTGAAACGTGATGAGGGCAACTGCAGTGCTCTCTGAGAAAAATGGAAAAGAAATACTGTTAGTGGCCGTCCATAGTTTGGAGAGAAAGGACAGTAGTGTCTAACATGAGGGTCATAAGGCAAGCAAGGAATGGCTAAAACTGTTCTTGGAAATCCCTTAAATGCCATTCAAGACACTGTGTGTCGCTTGGGGTGCAGCATTTTTGTTTATGTAATATGTATTATAATGCCCCACATATTATAAGCGGTTTATGTGCAAAATATGCTCATCAGAGTCCTGAAAATATATACAAGTCCTGGAGCATTATAACCAGAGTTGTGAGGCAAGATGCTTGTCCTCAGAAGGGCACGTGGAACTAGGCAGTCTAAGAAAATCACGCTCTCTCAGCCTTCACCTCAAGCTCACTCTGGGGTACCTAATTTAGTGGAATGGTATGCAGAATGGCCCACTGTATTTAATTAATTCACTCCTTTTCTCTCTCTCTCTCGTCTTATCACCCTTCCTCTCCCTGTCTTCCTTTTCCCCCTCCCTTTTTCATGAAACCACAGTTTAATGTATAGAGCTCCAGGCCGGGAGCGGTGGCTCACACCTATGATCCCAGCACTTTGGGAGGCTGAGGCAGGTGGGTCATCTGAGGTCCGGATTTCAAGACCATCATGGCCTACATGGCAAAATCCCATCTGTACTAAAAATACAAACATTAGCCAGGTGTGGTGGCGGGCACCTGTAATCCCAGCTACTCGGGAGGCTGAGGCAGGAAAATCGCTGGAACCCAGGAGGCAGAGGTTGCAGTGAGCTAAGATGGTGCTACTGCACTCCAGCCTGGGCAACAGAGTGAGACTCTTCTGACTCCAAAAAAAAAAAAAAAACATGGAGGTGCAGTGCACACAGGATGCCCGTGTGATGGGGTGTTTCCCAAATTGCAGTTGTCCACGTGCTACCATCCCATTTTTGACCAAAGCTACTTATCATCTGTATTCCTATTTGCTCCATTAAAAAAATCAACTTGGCCAGGCATGCTGGCTCACGCCTGTAATCCCAGCACTTTGGGAGGCCAGGGTGGGCGGATCACCTGAGGTCAGGAGTTTGAGACCACCTTGGCCAACACAGTGAAACCTCGTCTCTACTATAAATACAAAAATTGGCTGGGCGTGGTGGCGGGTGCCTATAATCCCACCTACTTGGGAGGCTGAGGCAGAAGAATTGCTTGAACTCGGGAGGCAGAGGCTGCAGTGAGCCGAGATTGCGTCACTGCACTCCAGCCTGGGCAACAGAGTGAGACTCGGTCTCAATAACAACAAAATCAACTTGTTTTTAGATCCCTTTCCTCCCTTCCCCTACTCTATAGCTATAGTAAGGAGTGAAGATTGACAAGTAACCAGGAATTTTTGGAGGAAATGCAGCAGATATTTCATTTTTAAGGTAACCAGGTTTTTCTCTTTGAAATAGTTTATATACATTCATTCATTTATCTTTCAGGGAAATATTTTTTTATCCTCTACTGTGTGCCAGACATTCTAGGAATTATTAGACAGCAGCGAACAAAACAGACAAAACCCCTGCCATCAGAGAGCTGATGTCATAGTGAGAGAGATGGGCCACCAACAAATAAATACATTAGAAAAAAGTACATAGTGCAGGAGCTTTACAGAGACTTCAGGAGATGAGATGAAGTGGGGGTGAAACACCATGCTGTGAGGGTAAAACCCAGCCTGCCGCCTGCTTTTGTAAATAAAGTTTTATTGACACACAGCCACACTCCTTCACTGACACATCATCAATGGCTGCTTTCACATTCTGATGGCAGAGTTGAGTAGTTATAACAAAGGTCATCTGGAACAAAAGGCCTAACATATTTACTCTCTGAACCTTGTAGAGAACATTTGTTTTCCAATCTGTGGTAAAGAACAAGACGGGATGGCGCTGTTAAAAAGGGTGTTCATAAACACTTCTCAAGGAAGTGTTCAAGGCAATCTGACACTATTGAGTGTTACCTTTTCAGACCATCACATGGAAACGGTATGCATCAGCTGGTTCTTTTTTTTTTTTTTTTTGAGGTAGAATCTCACTCTGTCACCCAAGCTGTGGTGCAATGGCGCCATCTCGGCTCATTGCAACCTCCGCCTTCTGGGTTCAAGCAATTCTCCTGCTTTATCCTCCTGAGTAGCTGGGATTACAGGCACGCACCAACACGCCTGGCTAATTTTTGTAATTTTAGTACAGATGGGGTTTCTCCATGTTGGCCAGGCTGGTCTCAAACTCCTGACCTTGTGATCCGCCCGCCTCACACTCCCAAAGTGCTGGGATTACAGGCATGAGCCACTGTGCCCGGCCCAACCAGTCCCTTTTCAGGAGGCATTTCAAGGAATCCCTGTGCAAACTTTTGTGTATATCACAAAGTACACACCCCATATGGCAACCCGACTTCTCTCTGCAAAATGCCTAGTTAGTGGTCAAGGAAGATCTTTTTATTCTACCATGTAGAATCTCCCTACCTGAAAAGCTTTGTGAATTCCCACCCCGGGGTTTAATCACCTAGAAATGAAACAATGATGCATAGAATTCAGAGTCAAGAGAATTCATTGGAGACACTGTACCTCTTGGGGTTCTTTTAAAAGCATCAGCACAGTTGATATCCATGGTGTTATTTCCAGCTTCCAGAAAAGCATTCTCCCTTGTTTCATTGCACCTCTTGGTTTCATAAACTGAAAACATTAAGAAAGTCAGTCCTGTTCTCAAGCCTCATGCCTAAATAATTTGCTAAAGAACTCCCTTCTCTGGAAGACCGCCTATTGGTGATTCCATCTCCCCTGTGCAAGGTTGGCCACATGGCACTTTCTTCCCACCTTTGGCTGGTAGAA
>NW_012108696.1:5145021-5147132 GCF_000951045.1 Mandrillus leucophaeus
AGTTAAGTGAGTCACTCTAGCAAATTACTCAAACCCAAGGAAGGGGTTGTGGGACTCTAATGTGTAGCCTGTCAGTCGGACGTACAGGTTACAACCTAGAACTTGAGATTGGCATTTGAGGTGAAGAACAGTTTTGTGGGATTAAGCCTGCAGCCTATGGGATCTGACACTATCTTTGGTAGAGAATGTCAGATAATGTCATAATTGAATTATAGAACACCCAGCTGGTATCCACTGGAGAACTGTGCAATCAGTGTGGAAAATGAGCCCACACATATTTTGGTGACCAGAGATGAAGTATTCTGTGTTCTCGTTACTATGTGAGAGTAGAGTAGGAAAATAACCGTGGTTTTTTCTATCCTCTAGCTATGGAGGCGTGGTGAATATGCTCTTAAATACTTTCCATCATACCAAGGGAAGCTGAAAAGAAGACGAGAGCTGGTTTATTCTCTTGTCCCTTGAATTTGCATTTTTGAAAACAGAGTCCTTCTCATGTAGAATGTTGGTGTAGAGGGTCTATGATCCTGGAAACCCACAGATTTCATCATTCAGAAACCCTGGCAAAGCCAGGACCCAGACCTCTTAATGGTCTTTACGGAGGGTGATAAAGACTCTACTCAGCCTCTCTTACCTACATCTAAGTCAGAAATTCGACCCTTTCCTGGAGAAGCAAAACTGTCATTCCAGATCTTCAACTCCACTCTCTGAATTAGTTGAGTAGCCTGTCTTGCAATGTCTTCTCTGCTTCCATTTCTTCTCAGATTTTCCTTCAAAAAAATAAAGCTAATTAGATTGACTCTCACTGAAATGTAAGAAATAAGGAATATGCACAAGTGTTGGAGTGGGGAGCCCAGAAGGCAACGATATTTATTAAGGTGCTACAAGGTGCGTGTGGCATTGAGAATCTAGGTGCTTGATGCAGGTCTTTGAATGACAGCTGAGGCACTTTCCCCCTACCCTCGTATTTCTTTTTCTCTATGGACATGTGGCACCAGGAACTTCTTAATTGTGGGAAGCTGTCCCAGGCACTGTAGGTTGTTGAGCTGTATCCCTGGTCTCTATCCACCAGATGCCAGTCACACATATCACCCCGAAGGTATGACAACCAAAAGTGTCCCCAGACATTCACAGATAACCTTGGAATGGAGGACAAAATTATCCCTGGATAGAACTACCCTGCCCTAAAAATCACAGGAAGACATGTTAATGTTTGGGTAGGAGAATGACATAGTTATACATACCAGCTGTTTCCCAAATCCAGGCTTCACCCCACTCACCCAAATATCCACTTTTGCCTGTGTCCCTTGACTGTCGTCCTCTGTGAAAGAAAAGATGTCATTGAAAGAGATGTGGGAGAAAATACACCCTGCTTACATCCCTTCCTCCAATCACCCTCAAGTTGAGTCTTTCCCTAATACTTCTGCAGCCCATCCTAATTCCCCTCTAAGAAGCCTAAAAAGTATTGCACACTAGAATTATAAAAGAGAATTAGAATGGGGCTTCCAGTTCCATATTGAGTTGGTGCAAAAGTCATAGCAATCTTTGCTATTGAAAGTAATGGCAAAAACCGCCATTACTTTTGCACCAACCCATTACTTTAGTCAACCCTGTTTATTGAGCACCTACTCAAAACCAAGCACAATGCTGAAATATATGGATATAGGCTAGGAAAAGAAACAAAGGTGTCCCCTTGTGGAATCTGAAGTTTGGCATGAAAGTCATTCAGCAAGTTATTATGAATAAATAATTAAGCAATTGCAAGGGATGCTCTTAATAAATAGAACATGACATGTGGACAAAAGGATGGGAACTATAGACACTGGGGACTACTAGAGGGAGAGGGTGGGAGGCTGACGAGGGCTGAAAAGCTACTGATTGGGTACTATGCCCACTACCTGGGTGATGGAAACATTCATACACCAAACCCCAGAGACACGCAATTTACCCACGCAACAAACCTGCACATATACCACACCCAAACCTAAAATAAAATAAAACAGGACTTCCCAAAATCAATCAATCAATCAATAATAAATAGGACATGACGATGTGGGAGTATATAGCAGAGGATCCCAACACATCAGGGTGACATACAAGAAATCAGTGTTAAT
>NW_012108696.1:5148832-5150360 GCF_000951045.1 Mandrillus leucophaeus
GGAAACAGACCTGTATTGGACACATACATTTGGAAGCATCTATATAGAGATGGTTATTGATGCCAAGGCTTGGATGACACCATCTTGGAAAATATCATCAAAGATAACAAAGGAATGAGGGATGAGGGTTAGGATGGAGCTTTACTCTCTTACCCTGGCCTAAAATTAGAGAATCTCTCAGAGTTTCCCCCAAGTCCCCATCATTTTTCAGTGAAAATAGTATTTGGAGGTTCTTACCATAACAATCTGGAAAATTATACTCTATATAACCAGCCAGCCAGTTGAGGATAGGATGTGTTACCCAACAGCTACAGATGTAAGTTCCAATTTTATTTTTACAATGAGCTTCATACTTGCACTTTGCCAGCCCGGTCTCACATTCATTAATATCTGTGAATCAAGAGAAAGTGTTACTTTCATTTTCATAGAATTATACCATTTCCCTTGCCCATGAAATCTTTATTGCCCAACCATTGTCCATCAATGTTCTCCCTAAGTTAATTTATAAATCCAATGCAATTCCAATTTTAAAAAATCTACATGTGTATTTTATGAGGTGAGAGACAAATTGTTGCTATCATGCAGGTACAGCCAGAAAAAACTACAAGGTGGGAACCAGACATTAAGACAAAGTATAAAGCTGCAACTAAACAAAGAGGTACTGATGCATGCATAAATAAAAATAGACTAATGGAATAGACTAGGAGTCCAGACATAGACCCAAGTACCTATGGAGCTTTAGAACATGGTAAAGATGACATATCAAATCACTAGAATAAGGATGGAATGTTGTTTTTAATGTTGTTTTTAAGTCACACCATTTGCTAAATCAATTTAACACACATAGTGCATAGCAGGGTAATAAACAAAGGGTAAGTTAACACACTATTAGAAAAGCTTGAGAGAGATGAGGAAGGACCACACTACTAAAATCCTGGCCTGGCCGGGCATGGTGGCTCATGCCTGTAATCCCAGTACTTAGGGAGGCTGAGGCGGGTGGATCACATGAGGTCAGGAGTTCAAGACCAGCCTGGCCAACATGGTGAAACCCTGTCTCTACTAAAAATACAAAAATTGCTGGGCGTCATGGTGTGTGCCTGTAATCCTAGCTACTCAGGAGGCTGAAGCAGGAGAATCACTTGAAGCCGGGAGGCAGAGGCCGCAGTGAGTTGAGATCGCGCCATCGCACTCCAGTCTGGGTGACAGAGTAAGACTCTGACTCAAAAAAAAAGGCTAGGCGTGGTGGCTCACACCTGTCATCCCAGCACCTTGGGAGGCTGAAGCAGGCGGATCACAAGGTCAGGAAATCGAAACCATCCTGGCTAACACGGTGAAACCCCGTCTCTACTAAAAACACAAAAAATTAGCCGGGCATGGTGGTGGGCGCCTGTAGTCCTAGCTACTCGGGAGGCTGAGGCAGGAGAATGGCGTGAACCTGGGAGGCGGAGCTTACAGTGAGCCGAGATTGCGCCACTGCACTCCAGCCTGGGCGACAGAGCGAGACTCCATCTCAAAAAAAAAAAAAAAA
>NW_012108696.1:5150911-5151798 GCF_000951045.1 Mandrillus leucophaeus
TTGGTGAGAATGTAGAGAAAATGGAACCCTTGTGCCCTGCCGGTAGAAATGTAAAATGACGCCATGTCTATGAGAAACAGTATAGCAATTCCTCAAAAAATTCTAAATCAGAATTACCATATGATCTTACCATATGATCCAGCAATCACACTTCTGGGAATATACTCAAAGGAATCAAAAGCAGGGTATAGAGATATTTGTCCACTCACGTTCATATCAACATTATTCATAATAGCCAAATGTTGTATGTAATCCAGGTGCCCATGAATGAATAAATGAATGAACAAAATGTGGTCCATCCACACAATATTATGTTATTCAGCTTTCAGAAAGAAGGAAATTCTGGCCAGGCATGGTGGCTCACACACCTGTAATCCCAGCACTTTGGGAGGCTGAGGTGGGTGGATCACCTGAGGTCAGGAATTCGAGACCAGCCTGACCAACATGGTGAAACCTCGTCTCTAATAAATGCAAACAAACAAACAAAAAAAATTAGCTGGGCATGGTGGTGCATGCTTATAATCCCAGCTACTTGGAAGGCTGAGGCAGGAGAATCGCTTGAACCCAGGAGGCTGAGGTTGCAGTGAGCCGAGATTGTACCATTGTACTCCAGTCTGAGCAACAAGAGCGAAACTCAGTCTCAAAAAAAGAAAAAAAAAAAAAAAAAAACACGGAATGGAATTCTGACACATGCTACACCATAAATGAACCTTGGGGAACATTATGCTCCATGAAATAAGCCAGGACAAAGCGTCAAATAATGTATAATTCCACTCCTATGAGATGCCCAGAGTCGCTGGATTCATAGAGACAGAAAGTAGAATGGTAGGTGCCAGGGCCTTGGGGAGGAGGAATGGGGAGTTCATGTTTCATAGACACAGAGTTTC
>NW_012108696.1:5151848-5152143 GCF_000951045.1 Mandrillus leucophaeus
AAAATATGGAGGCATCTGCTTCTATGAACAATGTCAGCCCCCAGATGGTGTAAGCATAGCAAATAATACCTAGGAGATTGGATTTGGGTCATGCTCATGGTCCATTCGAGTTATCAAAGAACAAGGCAAGGTACCTGGGCAAGATGAAGTCACCTGCTCCTGTCTCACCCATTGTATTTACTATTTGAAATATCATGCATGCTATTTTCAATATCATGCATACGGATGAAAACATTATGTTTAAAGATTTATAATATTAGGTTATCTCTTATGATAATTTGTTTTGTTTTTGTTT
>NW_012108696.1:5154284-5155503 GCF_000951045.1 Mandrillus leucophaeus
GCTCTTCACCCTTCCTTGTGTGACCTCCCCACACCCTCCTTTCCTGGGATCCCCTCCCAAATAAACTATTTACGCACACGAGTCCTTGTTTCAGTTCTGCTTTGTGGCAGCCCAGCCTGACTCGAGATGAGAGCTTCTAATAGGAGAGGCACACGCAGTTAATGCTGGAGAAAATGCCAGATTTGAAGGAGTAAATCAAGCGAGGATACCAGGGGCATGAGGAGAAGGGAAGGGAGTTCTTAGTTCCACTTACCCAAGAGCAGGACCAGGAAGCACCTGCTCCCCATAGCGCTGAGATGCCGGGAACAATCTCTCTCAAGCAGGACGCGGTCAGAGTGCCTGTAATGAATAAGCCCCATGAAATCCGATTTCTGATGGTCCCAAGTTCAGAAGCCACGTGGCCAATGCTTATCAAAATGTAAGGCTGAGGCAGGAGAATTGCTTGAAACCAGAAGGCAGAGGTAGCAGTGAGCCGAGATCGCACCACTGCACTCCAGGCTGGGCAACAGAGAAAGACTCTATCTCGAAACCAACCAACCAACAAACAAACAAACAAAAAACTTTTCATCTCTCCCTCTCGTTTGACCCAATAATTCTACCTCTGGTTAACTCTCTCAAGGAAAAGACCCTGCAAGGATGGTCATAGCACATTTCGTTATAGGGAACAAGTTTATCACTCAACAAATGCTAAAAAACGGATGCATCTGATGAAATATCCGGCTGGAATTTAAAATCCTGTTCTATGGCAATCAGCAAGATCAAGAGTGGAAAACTCCACCAGACAAACTACTCATTTCTTCTTCTTCTTTTTTTTTTTTTTACATTGCTGTCATTGATTTTATTTTTAATTTTTAATTCATAAATAATTATATATGCTTATGGGCTATAATATGATGTTTTGACTTATGCTGACATTGTGGAATAATTTTTTTTTTTTTTCCGTTCTATCACCCAGGCTGGAGTTCAGTGGCGCGATCTCGGCTCACTGCAACCTCCGCCTCACAGGTTCAAGTGATTCTCCTACCTCAGCCTCCCAAGTAGCTGGGATAACAGGCACCCGCCACCACGACTGGCTAATTTTTTATATTTTTAGTAGAGACGGAGTTTTGTCATGTTGGCTAGGCTGGCCCTCCTCGGCCTCCCAAAATGCTGGGATTACAGGCGTGAGCCACTGCACCCAGCCTAAAATAAAATAAAATATTTTTAAAAAGGAGAAAGA
>NW_012108696.1:5155678-5158205 GCF_000951045.1 Mandrillus leucophaeus
AACCAACCAACCAACCAACCAACCAACCAACCAACAAACAAAAACCTTTCATCTCTCCCTCTTGTTTGACCCAATAATTCTGCCTCTGGTTAACTCTCTCAAGGAAAAGACCCTGCAAGGATGATCATAGCACATTTGGTTATAGGGAACAAGTTTATCACTCAACAAATGCTAAAAAACGGATGCATCTGATGAAATATCCAGCTGGAATTTAAAATCCTGTTCTATGGCAATCAGCAAGATCGAGAGTGGAAAACTCCACCAGACAAACTACTCATTTTTTCTTTCTTCTTTTTTTTTTTTTTACATTGCTGTCATTGATTTATTTTGAATTTTTAATTCATAAATAATTATATATGCTTATGGGCTATAATATGATGTTTTGACTTATGTTGACATTGTGGAATAATTTTTTTTTTTTTTTTTGCTCTATTGCCCAGGCTGGAGTGCAGTGGCCCGATCTCGGCTCACTGCAAGCTCTGCCTCCCGAGTTCACGCCATTCGCCTGCTTCAGCCTCCGGAGTAGCTGGGACTACAGGTTCCTGCCACCACGCCCGGCTAATTTGTTTTGCATTTTTAGTAGAGACACAGTTTCACCGTGTTAGCCAGGATGGTCTCGATCTCCTGACCTCGTGATGCGCCCGCCTCAGCCTCCCAAAGTGCTGGGATTATAGGCGTGAGCCACCGCGCCTGGCTGACATTGTGGAATGATTAAATCAAGACAATTAACATATGCATCACCTCACATACCTATCGTTTTTTGGTATGAGAACTTTTAAAATTTATTCTTTTAGCAATTTTGAAATACATAATATAGGCCAGGCACGGCGGCTCATGCCTTTAATCCCAGCACGTTGGGAGAACGAGATGGGCAGATCACCTGAGGTCAGGAGTTAGCGACCAGCCTGGTCAACATGGTGAAACCCCGTCTCTACTAACAATACAAAAATTAGCCGAGTGTGGTGGCAGGTGCCTGTAATCTCAGCTACTGGGGAGGCTGAGGCAGGAGAATCACTTGAACCTGGGAGGTAGAGGTTGCAGTGAGCTGAGACCGTGCCACTGCCCTCTAACCTGGGTGACAGAGCAAGACTCCATCTCAAAAAATAAAAAAAGAAAGAAATATGTACACATATATTTATAATATATTTATATAAAAGGCTACTATCTCCTCTGTTTTAGGAAAATGTTAGCCTTCTATATACAATTATCCATATTTGCATGTGTGTATGGGTGTTTATATGTGTATACACAAAATCATACATACAAATGTACAAACATAAATGCATCAAATGCATCTGTATGTGTATGATAATTTTGTATTTGCATAAAATATTCCTGGAAGGTACCTAACAAACTCATAGCATCCGTTACATTTGAAAACAAACGTATGCGAGGCTTAACACCTAGGTGATGGGTTGATAGGTGCGGCAAACCACCATGGCACATGTTTACCTACGTAACAAACTCACACGTCCTGCACATATATCCCGGAACTTAAGATAAAGTCAAATTTATTTATTTATTTAGAGACAGAGTCTCACTCTGTTGCCCAGGCTGGAGTGCAATGGCCCGATCTCGGCTCACTGCAACCTCTGCCTCACGGGTTCAACTGATTCTTCTACCTCAGCCTCCCAAGTAGCTGGGATAACAGGCACCGGCCACCACGACTGGCTAATTTTTTATATTTTTAGTAGAGACGGGGTTTTGTCATGTTGGCAAGGCTGGCCCTCCTCGGCCTCCCAAAATACTGGGATTACAGGCGTCAGCCACTGCACCCAGCCTAAAATAAAATAAAATATTTTTAAAAAGGAGAAAGAAACCAAGTGACTGGGAAGCCGAGGCAAGGAGACTTTTCAGTTTATCCTCTTCTATCTTTTGAATTTTGAGCCAAGTGAAGGTCTTGTCTATTCAAAACAGAAATCATTTCTAACAGAGAAAATAGTGGAGGTACTAGACATCACTGTAAATGAGGCTTTCTGGCCGTGGCGCCCAGGCTGGAGTGCAGTGGTGTGATCTCGTCTCGCTGTAACCTCCGCCTCCGGGGTTCAAGCAATTCTCCTGTCTCAGCCTCCCTAGTAGCTGGGATGACAGGCTCCCACCACTACGCCTGGCTAATTTTTGTATTTTCTAAGTAGAGACAGAGTTTCACCACGTTGGTCAGGCTGGTCTCAAACTCCTGACCTCTGGTGATCCACCTGCCTGGGCCTCCCAAAGTGCTGGGATTATAGGTGTGAGTCACCAAGCCAGGCCTAAATGAGTCTTTCAAAGAGGACTTTAAGAAGCATTGTAGTAAGCGTTTGCCTACGGATATCAATTTAAAATGCAGAAAGCACTCTCCTAAGGTAATGTCGGTGGCCAATTGGGGTTTAAGATAAAACCTCCAGTGCACATTAGCAAAGATGATGTACTCTGCAGATCGGTGAAGCCTTTCAAAGGCGCTGCCAGTGATGATGGAGGCACTGATGGAGAAGATGCTTTAAGTAGTTTTCAGAAAAGTTTCACAAAATGTAAGCAGGAAGGAAAACAA
>NW_012108696.1:5158255-5158809 GCF_000951045.1 Mandrillus leucophaeus
GCAATTCTCCTGCCTCAGCCTCCTGAGTAGCTGGGACTACAGGTGCGCATCACCATACCCGGCTAATTTTTGTATTTTTAGTAGAGATGGGGTTTTGCCACGTTGGCCAGGCTGGTCTGGAACTCCTGACCTCAGGTGATCCACCCACCTTGGCCTCCCAAAGTGCTGGGATTACAGGTGTGAGCCACCATGCCCGGCCATGATGTAGGTCTTATAATTTTATGTCTCCTCAGTCTTCAGATGAGGAAATTGAGGTTCCAAACAATGATATCATTTGCTCAAGATTGTGCTGCTAGGAAAATACAAATCTAAGACTTGGATGACGTCAGCTTGAGTCCAAAGCCCATGCGCAACCACCTCACCAAGGTCATAAACTCCAAGGTCTCCCAGGATCTAGACATGCAACATAAATACATAAGGCCATTGGTGGGAAGTAATAAGGACTGTGCAGAACTGGACACCAAAGGCTATCTAGAGACACCCACACCCACATTTTCCTTAAATACAGAACCAGGAGGCCAATCACTTGCAATCTCTACTTCACTGAAATCAAA
>NW_012108696.1:5159302-5159629 GCF_000951045.1 Mandrillus leucophaeus
AAGGCGCTGCCAGTGATGATGGAGGCACTGATGGAGAAGATGCTTTAAGTAGTTTTCAGAAAAGTTTCACAAAATGTAAGCAGGAAGGAAAACAACAATTATGTGCAATGCAAACAATCCGATATCACATGCAAAAAATAATGTTGTAGGAGGCTATTAGAACAACATGGGCCAGACGCGGTGAGTCACACCTACAATCCCAGCCCTTTGGAGGGCAGAGGCGGGTGGATCACTTGAGATCAGGAGTTTGAGACCAGCCTGACCAACATGGTGAAACCCCATCTCTGCTAAAAACACAAAATTATCCGGGCATGGTGGCGAGTGCCT
>NW_012108696.1:5165619-5166845 GCF_000951045.1 Mandrillus leucophaeus
TCTCCCAAAGTGTTGAGATTACAAGCATGAGTCACCACGCCCAGCCACAAAATGACTTTAAAAATTGTTCTTGAGAGGTCTGCTTTGATACTCCTGCTTTGATATATTCATGCTGCTTTGATCTCTGAATTTGGAATCTGTTGGGGCTGCCTGTGTGTTTATGTGGCAGTTCTCCCTCCATGCTTCACACACAGTTACATACTGGCCCTACACAGTTAGATGGCTTTAGAATTTGGTGCACAGGCAAACCTGGGTTTGAATCCCAAATCTACAACTACTAGTTGAGTGACTCTGAGGTTGTGACTTTACCTCCAAGCCTCTCGTCTGCAAAACATAGCTAAGAAAGAGCACATATTTTACAGTTTCATGCTGATTCAGTGAGATGACCCTTCACACCTGCCGGCATGTGGTACGTCCTGAATAAAGCTACCTGTGAAGGAAAGAGGGAAGGATGACAATGGTGGTAGTGGTGGTGGTGGTCGTAGTGGATGTGATAGTAGTGGTCATGATGGTAATGGTGGTGATGGCAGTGGAGATCATAATGATGGTGGAGGTAGTGATGAAGGTGGCAGTGGTGGTGATGGTCCTGACAGTGGTTATGATGGTGGACGTAATAGTAATGGTGATAGCAATGGCGGCAAAAGTGGTGGTGATGGTGATGGTGGTGATAGTGATGGTGGCAAGGGTGATGGTGGTAATCATGGTGATGGTGGTGGTGTCAATGGTGATGGTGGTGGTGGTAATAATGGTAATGGTAGTGATGGGAATGGTGGCAATGGTGATGGTGATGGTGGTAATAGCAGTGATGGTGGTGATGGTGATAGTGTCAATGGTGATGATGGTGGTGGTAATCATGGTGATGGTGGTGATGGTGTCAATGGTGATGGTGATGGTGGTAATAATGGTGATGGTGGTGATGCTGATAGTGGCAATGGTGATGGTGGTGATGGTAATGGTGGTGGTGATGATGGTGGTAATGATGGTGGTGATGGTAATGGCAGTGGTGATGATGATGGTGGTAATGATAGTGGTGATGGTAATGGTGGTGGTGATGATGGTGGTAATGATGGTGGTGATGGTAATGGCGGTGGTGGTGATGGCGGTGGTAATGATGGTGGTGATGGTAATGGCGGTGGTGGTGATGGTGATGATGGCGGTAATGATGGTGGTGATGGTAATGGTGGTGATGATGATGGTGGTAATGATGGTGGTGATGGTAATGGTGG
>NW_012108696.1:5169830-5170734 GCF_000951045.1 Mandrillus leucophaeus
GTTACCCCACTAAGGTGGTGCCATGGTGGCGCATGCTAAGGACTGACCTTTTACCCAGTGGTAATCAGAATTAACAAGGGTCCTGCGAAGTCCCCACAGGAACACAGTAGTGGCCTAAGAAGACCCATCCACTGAAAGCGACCAGCCTCCTCCAGTGGGTCATAACCAGCTGGTTGAAAAAGTTGACCTGTAAATCTCTGCTTTGGTCATGAATAAAGCACAAAATCCTTCCACCATGAAAATGACGATGACTGTGAGACTGGCATTTAAACACATGTGCTGATGTGTATATTATGGGTGTGAGGTGTATGAAAAAGCTGCTAATTCACCCTACGGACTTAGGAAACTGGCTCGTCTTTTTAGATCTTGTTTTCCTTGTTTTTCATAACATGTTCGTTATAAGCTATGTTCATCTTAGATTATTCTCGAATCTTGATCATTTTAGTTCACCTTAAGCCCCTTTACGCACCATTGCCCCCGTCTTTGTGCATGATAAGGCATCCCAGCAGGTTTCAGACTATCGCATAACGACACACACACTCCTTGCCCAAGCAGAAGTGGAAAAAATGAATGTGAGATAGAAGCCGTCATAGCAGCTCTCAAGAAATAAAGTAACCGGACAAGTAATGAGGCCTCCTTGAAAATGTTTCCAGAACGAGAATATTTTTCTTAGATTCAGGATCACAGGTAAAACATTTCCTATTTTCTATAGGAAGATACTACTTACCCTAAAGATGAAAAGTCCTTGCCTCTCACTGAGCCTGGTAGCTTCTCAGAACTGACAGAAGAGGAAGTATGTTGCTTTTTATCTTGAGCTCCGGTTTCTCAAGGAGTCTTGTGGGTGGACAAGGCAGGCTGCGTTGTTGCTTGGGGAGTTTGCATAAGGCAGGGTCTATTAGTTCTC
>NW_012108696.1:5172298-5174989 GCF_000951045.1 Mandrillus leucophaeus
GCAGGAGAATGGTGTGAACCCGGGAGGTGGAGCTTGTAGTGAGCCGAGATTGCGCCACTGCACTCCAACCTGGGTGACAGAGCAAGGCTCTGTCTCACAAAAAAAAAAAAAAAAGAAAGAAAAAGAAAGAAAGAAAATAACTCTATGCATCTTACAGGACCAGATCTTATCTTAAGACACTGGTAGCTTCTTTCTTGTTTTTTTTTCAGATGGCATCTCGCTCTGTTGCCCAGGCTGGAGTGCAGTGGCACAATCACTGCAACCTCTGCCTCCCGGGTTCAAGCGATTCTCCTGCCTCAGCCTTCTGAGCAGCTGGGACTACAGGTGCTTACCACCATCCCCAGCTGATTTTTGTATTTTTAGTGGAGACGGGGTTTCGCCATGTTGGTCAGGCTGGTCTCAAACTCCTGACCTCAGATGATCCACCTGCCTTAGCCTCCCAAAGTGCTGGGATTATGGGCGTGAGCCAACGCACCCAGCCCATGACGTTATTTATGAAATAAGAGTGCACATGTACCCTAGAACTTAAAGAAAAAAAAAAAGAAAAACAAGAGTGGTCACTTCAGAAGACAGAATGTCAGAATAATGTTCTGTTGCTGTGCAGTAGATTGACACATGGTCTTTCTCAGATGTATTCATTCAACAAACATTATAAACCCAATCAGTGACCCCAGTCTCCTGCTGGGTAATACACTTACAGAGATAAATCAGACAAGGAACTCATCTGATTATGATCCAACATGCTGAGTATTACAAATAAAAGATCGATAATAACTTTGGACACAATGAAACAGAAATGTTAAGTCAGGAGGTAACCGGATGACTTTGAACTGATGATGGAAAGCTCTTCTATGAGCAAAAATTAAATAAACTTCAAATAAGGTGGGCACGGGGGCTCACGCTTGTAGTCCCAGCACTTTGGGACGCTGAGGCAGGTAGATCACTTGAGGTCAGGAGTTTGAGACCAGTCTGGCCAACGTGGTGAAACCCCATCTACTAAAAATACAAAAATTAGCCGTGCATCATGGTGGACACCTGTAATCCCAGCTGCTTAGGAGGCTGAGGCAGGAGAATGGCTTCAACCCACAAGACAGAGGCTGCAGTGAGTGGAGATCATGCCGCTGCACTCCAGCCTGGGTGAGAGAGTGTGACTTGGTCTCAAAAAGAAAAAAAGAGGCCGGGCGCGGTGGCTCACGCCTGTAATCCCAGCGCTTTGGGAGGCCGAGGCGGGTGGATCACAAGGTCAGGGGATCGAGACCATCCTGGCTAACACGGTGAAACCCTGTCTCTACTAAAAATAGAAAAATTAGCCGGGCGTGGTTGCGGCGCCTGTAGTCCCAGCTACTCAGGAGGCTGAGGCAGGAGAATGGCGTAAACCCGGCAGGGGGAGCTTGCAGTGAGCCAAGATTGTGCCACCGCACTCCAGCCTGGGGGACAGAGCGAGACTCTATCTCAAAAACAAAATAAGAATAAAAATAAAAAATAAATGATTTGTTGCCTGTCTGACTAGGACAAAGACTCTTCGTGATTTTAAAGAAATGGTCAGTAAAACTGTAATGAGAGTCCCAGGGAACCAAGATGGTGCATAGACAGACAAGCTACTTTGGCACAAACATTTAAAAAGAATTATGTTGGTAAGTAGGAGGACGTTTGATGTAGCAGAACTCTAACGCTTCCTGGAGGGTTGAAGCACTTGATGACAACACCCTTTGGAAAGTGCTTTGGTTTTCTGGGGTCCTTCAGGTAACCAAGACCTCCCTTTTTTCTAGAAACTTTCTAATGACTTGGCTAGGATTTAGGATTTGCTCTGTCACAGTTATCTCTACCCATCCTTAATTTTTTTTTTTGACAGGAGTCTCACTCTGTTGCCCAGGCCAGAGTGCAGTGGCATGATCTTGGCTCACTGCAACCTCTGCCTCCCGGGTGCAAACGATTCTCCTGCCTCAGCCTCCCGAGTAGCTGGGATCATAGGCAACCACCACCACACCTGGCTAATTTTTGTGTTTTTAGTAGAGACGGGGTTTCATCATGTTGACCAGGCTGGTCTTGAACTCCTGACCTCAGGTGATCGGCCCACCTCGGCCTCCCAAAGTGCTGGGATTACAGGCATGAGCCACTGCGCCCAGCCAATTATTGTTATTATTTAGTGACAGATCTCACTCTTTCACCCAGGCTGCAGTGTGGTCGGCACAGTCATAGCTCACTATGCTTCAAACTCCTGCACTCAAGTGATCCTCCCACCTCAGCCTCCCAAGTAGCTGAAGCTACAGGTGCCCACTACTATGCCTGGCTAATTTTTTAAAAAAATTTTATAGAAATGGGATGGAGGGGTGGTCTCACTATGTTACCCAAGCTGGCCTCGAACTCCTGAGCTCAAGCAGTCCTCCTGCTTCAGCCTCTCAAAATGCTGGGATTACAGGCATGAGCCACTGCACCTAGCCCCAAATATTTTAAAACTTCTTTTTTTGAAGGTCTTCATGGTAATCTGGGGTGTTCATGTGTCATAAAGTATTTAATCCCAGTTTGTATCATTTCTAAATTTTCAGCACTATAAACAACACTGTAATGAATATCTTTGAGCTAAAATTTTAACACTCTACTATGTAAGTGCCTTTAAAATTAGCAGTAGGTTATAAGTGGGAAGAAATTTATATGTTCCCCTTAGTGTTTGATTAAAACAAACATTTTTCA
>NW_012108696.1:5175851-5178427 GCF_000951045.1 Mandrillus leucophaeus
CTTGTTTATGCCTGTGTCAGTCAATTATTGGCTACGTTGCCCCGACAATGTTAGGGCCGTGTGTCACCTCCCAGATGGAGCACTTCCTGTTCAGCTGAAGCCAACTTCCTGGAGAAGGGGATGGGGGCTGAAAAGGAAATTAGGAAGCGGCACCAACAGTACCAGCTACTCTGCTCATGACAATCAAATATGAAAAAGAAAGCTGTATTATGAGTCTCTTAGATACTTGAAGTTCATTGTCGTGAGATTTTGAACTGCATTAAAAAATTATTGTTTCTAATGATATTGCAAATTTCTTAGACATTCCAGTAAACATTTCACTTACTAAATTTTTTTTTTTTTTTTTTTTTTGCCTTTCGCTTAGACTTCTTTTTTTAATGTTTATTTTAGGTTCAGGGTTACATGTGCAGGTTAGTTATATAGGTAAGTTGCATGTCACGGGGATTTCATGTACAGACTTTTTTTAATCATCCAGGTAATAAGGATACTACCTGATAGACAGTTTTTTGATCCTCTCCCTCCTCCCACCTTCCACCCTCCAGAAGGACCTGGTGTCTGTTGTTTGTTCCTTTTTTGTTTTTGTTTGTTTGTTTGTTTTTGAGATGGAGTCTTACTCTGTTGCCCAGGCCGGAGTGCAGTGGCGTGATCTCGGTTCACCGCAACCTCCGCCTCCCGGGTTCAAACAATTCTCCTGCCTCAGCAGGATACCCGATCCCAGAGAAGTTCAAAGCTAACATAAGGTAGAATTCAGTTATTCCCCTAGTTCCTTATAATTGAATAGAAACATTTTACCAACTTATGTTAATATTATACAATTTTAATCCCTGGATACTGGAACTGGGTCTGACTCACTAACTGAAAAATTTCACATTTTGTGCTATTCACAATAGGACGTTTCAGTGCTATTGTTTTTCTCATTTTTCTGGCTCTAAATCACCTCAGACATCTGTAGTTATTATTGCAACTTTGTACTTACCTATAAACTAATCCCTAGACAAATGGTTTTCAACTGGGAGCATTTTTGTTCCCAGGTGGCAATGTCTGGAAGAATATATATATATGTGTATATATGTATATATGTGTATATCTATGTATATACGTGTGTGTGTGTGTGTGTGTGTATATATATATATTTTTTTTTTGAGACAGGGTCTCACTCTGTAGCCCAGGCTGCAGTGCAGTGGCACGATCTTGGCTCACTGCAGCCTCTGCCTCCTGGGTTCAAACAATCCTCCCACCTCAGCCTCCTGAATAGCTGGGATTACAAATGTGAGCCACTGCACCCAGCTAATTTTTTTGTATTTTTAGTAGAGACAGGATTTCACCATGTTGGCCAGGCTGGCCTCGAACTCCTGGTCTCAAGTGATCTACTCACCTCAGTCTCCCAAAGTGCTAGGATTACAGGTGTAAGGCACCACACCCCCCCTCTGGAGGCATTTTTGATTGTCATGACTGGTGGGGAAGTGTCACTGGCACCTACTGAATACAGGCCAAGCTGCTTCTAAACACCCTAAATGCAAAGAATGACCCCTTACAAATAAGAAATTATCAGCCGGCATGATGGCTCACACCTGTAATCCCAGCACTTTGGGAGGCTGAGGCAGGCAGATCACAAGGTCAAGAGATTGAGACCACCCTGGCCAACATGGTAAAACCCTGTCTCTACTAAAAATACAAAAATTAGCCAGGCATGGTGGCGTGCGCCTGTAGTCCCAGCTATTCAGGAGGCTGAGACAGGAGAATCGCTTAGGAGGCAGAGGTTGCAGTGAGCCAAGATTGCGCCGCTGTACTCCAGCCTGGGCAACAGAGCGAGACTCTATCTCAAATAAAAAAATACATAAATAATTATTCAGCCCAAAATATCAATAGTGTAGAATTTGAGATATAATGATTCGGTGGAGGCCAAGAATATTTAATGTATCATCTCTGCCATTCTTGCCTTCACAAATTTTATAATTCAGGGAGGCATGATTTACAAACACACACAACATCATTTGTGAAACAGCACACCATGTGGAGGGGTAAGTCATGTCCTACAGGCCTGAATAAATTGAGTTTAAAAGATGGATTTATTTGGCCAGGCGCAGTGGCTCACACCTGTAATCCCAGCACTTTAGGAGGCTGACGCGGGTGGATCACGAGGTCAGGAGTTCAAGACCAACCTGGTCAACACGGTGAAACTCTGTCTCTACTAAAAATAGAAAAATTAGCTGGGCATGCTGGCATGCACCTGTAGGCCCAGATACTCTGGAGGTTGAGGCAGGAGAATTGCTTGAACCTGGAAGGCGTATGTTGCCGTGAGCCGAGATGGTGTCATTGCACTCCAGCCTAGCCACACAGCAAGACTCCATCTCAAAAAGAAAAAAGAAAAAAAGATGCATTTATTTGAAAGCCTGAAAAAGAAATTGATTTTGAAGGAAGCAGAAGCCGGACTGGCTCTTAAAAAGAGTGGAAAAGAATGGGAGAGGCAGGAAAGAAAGAAAGAAGCCTACCGGGCACGGTGGCTCACGCCTGTAATCTCAGCACTTTGAGAGGCCAAGGCAGGTGGATCACCTCAGGTCAAGAGTTCGAGATCA
>NW_012108696.1:5179487-5181389 GCF_000951045.1 Mandrillus leucophaeus
GATGATGATTCTTGCCTATTTTAACATTGACAGTCATTAGCATTTAAAATCTTTTTGGAGCTATTCTGTCATAACAATCATCCACACATTTACTAATGCGCTGAAAAGCATACCTAAAAGCCAGGAACTTTGCACAAGTCATTAGAAATGGTAAAATGAAAACATGAGTCTGAATGCCCCACGGTTTTTGTTTCTGGACATTTTGTACTGGGACATGTTCAAGAAGACACTAAGAAAACAAAATGATCTTTAACCCATGTGTACATGCAGGTTCGAGAAGTCTCAGGCAGGCCGGGCTCAGTGGCTCACGCCTGTAATCCCAGCACTTTGGGAGGCCAAGGTGGCTGGATCACCTGAGGTCAGGAGTTCAAGACCAGCCTGGCCAACAATGGTGAAACTCCGTCTCTACTAAAAATACAAAAAATGAGCCAGGTGTTGTGGTGGCCGCCTGTAATTCCAGCTACTCGGGAGGCTGAGGCAGGAGAATCTCCTGAACCCAGGAAGCAGAGGTTGCAGTGAACCGAGATGGCACCACTGCATTCCAGCCTAGGCAACAAGTGCAAAACTCTGTCAAAAAAAAAAATAAAAAAATAAAAGTCTGAGGCAAAGAAAATGGGAAAAATGTCAGTGTCTTGGACAAAAGAGCCTGTCCAATGACAATGCCCCCCTAAGCTGAAATGATATCTTTTTGTATTTCAAAATGCAACACCCTCTTTAATACTGAACCGCTTGGAAATTGCTGAATTATGTGAATGTGGAGTGATGATGTAAGATCTTTGGGAGCATAAAATACAGCAGAGAGGCCAGGAAGGGAACTATGAGCTGAATCCAGATTCCAGTTAGTGATTTTCTGGCAAGGTGGCAGTAACTACAAGAAGAAAATCCAGTTCTCCCGCCCACCATCCTTAAAATGCATCCTTCAGACACTTCATTGCATGTACCACACTACTGGACTCCGGATCTAAGAATTCTCCCAAATGTCTTGTTCTTTCTATGAAGATAAAAAGCCAAAATAGGTGAGTGAGCCTAGACTTTTCTCAGGAAAGCCAGAAATAGTAGCATTTGTCCAATCTGTGTGTGATCACAGTGGCGCCGTAGACAAACGGAAAGGAGTGATAACTTCCGGGTCATTACCATGGCATTTTCCAGGTCAGTTCATCTTTAGCCAATCAACAGAGACGAGATGAACCTGTGGCTGTGGTTGCTTGCTTGAAACTGCAGATGATGATGGAGTGTCTCCTTTATGAATGAATTCTGAGGACCTCCCCACTTCTTCCTACTTAGGGGAAAGATAATAAGGAGAAAAGGTGAAAGAGAATGTAATACCTCAGAAATTAACTAAAACTTCTAACCTGCCCAGAGATGACAAGCTAGGATTTCTGTAAGATCCAAAGCTCAATATCTGACATTACAACTTCCCACCCTCCTCCAAAAAAGCTCCACCATCTAATAATGGTTATTTTATTTTATCTTTTCACAAACGTTTACAGGGGCTTCCTGTGGTGCCAGGCAGCCTTCTACGTGCTTATTTGACATCATTTAATCCTCACGATGAGAGGTGCTACCCTAGCTAAGAAGTTCTCTGCCCCAAATAAAGCTCATATCTTTGCAACAGCTCCATGGTCTTAGCATTTTGGCTGCCCTCTAGGGACAAACCCAGTTTCATGAGTCACAGCACTCAGGAATCTGTGGTTTCTGACCAAAAGTCTCTTCCTAGTCCTCCAAATCTAGATAATTTCACAAACCAGAGGTCGTTTTTATCATACACAGCCTTCAAATTTTTGGTCAAGTGCCAACTTCTTGTAGTCACCTTATTTAAAACTGGAATCCTCCCACCCTGTCATTCCTGGCTGCTCTCCATTGCTCTATTTTTTTCTGAAGCATTTATCACTTTGTAACATA
>NW_012108696.1:5182964-5184707 GCF_000951045.1 Mandrillus leucophaeus
TTAGATGATAATGGTGGGAGTGTTGGTGATTATATGATGGTGAAGGTCACCATTTGTTGAACACTAGCTATATTCAATACACTGTATATGCAATATATCATTTAATTCTTACATAAATGGAGTGAGAAAGACATTTCTCCTACCCACAATTAAAGATGAAGAAGTTGAGACTCTTGCAGGTAAATTGACACGCCCAAGGTCACACAGCCAGGACTCAAAACCTTGTCATCTTTATTCAGAGCCCTGACGCTAGCCATTACACTCACCCATCCTCCATGATTCCAAGAATTGCCTTCCTCTAACCTCCTTGACATGCTAAAACTGATTTTACTTCTTCTGTGAGTGAGAAGTATCAAACATTAAGGCACTAAAAGATTGAAGAGAAATTAATGACATGTTAAGATAGCATTTTGCCACTAGCGTTTTAACTGCTTGTAATTTTATTCAACAGCAAAGGGAAAATGCCAGGAGAACTGGTCCTAATTTTCTATGGAGAGTAAAATTGAAATAACAACACTCACTGAGATCCTAATGTGTACTAAGGACTATGCTAGGAGATTGCACTGATTCATTTAAATATTCAACCCTGTAATGAAGGCATCACCACATTTGCAGATGAGAAAACTACAGATGATGCTCAGAAAGGATAGGAAGTTTATCCAGAGTCACACAGCCACCTACTCAATGGAGGAACTGGGATTAGACTTGAATTCTCTTTGAGTTTATGGTAGATTGTACCACATATTTCAGCATCACTTCCTATAGTGCCCCTCACTACAGGAGGATTATTCATCCCCTTCTTGGTGAACTGAGGTATGGACATGTGACTCGCTTTGACCAATTAAACGAGAGCAGAACAGAGGTGCATCACTACTAGGTAGAAGCTTTAAGAGAGCTAAGCTGTGCTTTCCCACAATCTCCTTTTCCTGTGCCATGAAACCATCAATGTTCTAAAGAGGTCACACCTTCAGTCTGCACCCCAGAGGAAAGACGATGTACTTATGTAGCACAAGCAAGAAATAGATATTTATTATTGTAAGTTGCTAAGACTGAGTGTGGGAGGCAAGGGGCTATTTGTTATTGCAGCATAGTCCATCTTATCCTGACTGATCCATGCTCTTCAGAGATATGATGCCAAACAGATGAAACTCACAGGATATAGCATACCCCAGCAACACCTAAGCCCTCATCTTCAAATCAAGAAGACCCCAAAATACAATTATAAAAGGTCAGAGAAGAGTGAGAATGTGAACAACCATTCAATTAGACTTTGGGACTAGGCTGATGACAGACAAAATAAGTAGCCTTACCTGGTGATTAAGGAGGCAGTGTACCACAAACAGCAATGCTCCCTGAAGAGTGTTGATGATGGTGAATGAGTATGCAAAGATTGATCCAATCGTCTTCCCTACTTCTTCAACCATAAAAAGACCAAGGCCCCAAGAACAGCCCAGGATAAATAGCTGAGCAATGGCTTTAAATGTCATGACTCTGCAGGGAATAAAAGTAATAATAACTACGGTTTACCAGGTATTCACCACAAGTGTAGTTAACATTAGTGCTAACTAAATGCTTTCCCTTATTTAAACCTCACAACAGCTTCATGCAGTTAAGTGACATATACAACAAGGTCACACAGCTTGAGGATGAAGTGGAACCCATGGTTTCAATCATGGCAAATCACTGAGAATAGTGTTTTTTCCCCACCATTGAAAATAATTTGATTTATCTGCATGTCTTCTG
>NW_012108696.1:5185664-5186553 GCF_000951045.1 Mandrillus leucophaeus
GATGGTCTCGATCTCTTGACCTTATGGTCCACCTGCCTCAGCTTCCCAAAGTGCTGAGATTACAGACGTGAACCACTGTGCCCAGCCAGTTATGGGATTTGATAGCGCTATGGTTAATTCTGGAGCTTAGGAGGCAAAGGGACTCAAGTGGATGGGGGCTTCTAACAGATCTGGAACAAGTCTCTCAACTCTTCTTATCCAGCCTCCCCTTCCTGCCATGATGTTTGAAATTTCTAGAATCCAAGTCCTTCCTATTGAAAGAGCACGATGTTTCCACCATGTCAGTGTTAACCTCGGATTTATTACTTAGGAAATAGACGAGATAGTTAATCTCTACCCCAAAGTATGACATTAACCTAGTGTAGCACAACAGGATAACTGTCTATTCACCAGCAAGAGGAAGAGGTTGGCAACAGGGCATGGCTGCTGGGGATGAGGTCAGACATGGAGCTTGCTGCTTGCAGTTCTAAGGAAGAAGTGAGCCCTTAGAGGGTAAGGAATTGAGAAATAGGGGGATGGGGAACCACCAAGAAGGGTGGCACTTTGACCCTCAATAATTGAGAAAACCAAGGCAACGAAATGTCAGACTGGTTTGGTAAGTAGAGGAGACTAGAGACAGGGCTTGAAATTAGACAGATAGTCCTTTTAATTTTCACACACATGACTCACCAATGCGAGATCCTTACCCACCCTTGGGTAAGGTGAGCTGTGGGCTCATATTATCAATGAGGGTATTAGTAGCATTCACCCCATGGGTTGAAAGTATAAGCATGCCATGAAATAATATTGATAAATGTCCAGCATCTACCAAGATTCTATTGAACATTAGCTTTTGTCATCATTATTTTTAATAGCGTAGATTGGTACCCATGAGAATAGAGTTTCTACA
>NW_012108696.1:5186603-5187579 GCF_000951045.1 Mandrillus leucophaeus
TGGCCAGGCTGGTCTGGAACTCCTGACCTCGTGATCCACCCGCCTTGGCCTCTCAAAGTGCTGGGATTACAGGCATGAGCCACCGCGCCCGTCCATCTGCCTTTCAGCAGAAGCTGATCAACCTAGTTGGCACTTCCTGTCCTTCGATGTCCTGGACACTCATCTATCCAGGAATTCTCACCTGCTTATCTTTGAGTCTTCTCATATATCTCGTGTATCTTCCTGCTCTGAATCTTTAGATTACAGGCGTGAGCCACTGCACCTGGCCTGAATTTGCTTTTCCTGTCCCTGAATTAACTGAAGTTTTATTCAAAATTTTGTGTATATGTACATTTGTCTGGGAAAAAGGGCTTTAGCGTTCAACAAAATTCTCAAAGGGATCCAACCTCAAAGATGCTGAGAACCACTGCTCTAGGGATTTTCGAGAGAAAATAGAATTCAGGCTTAAGGAAGGACTGGCTTGAAGTATAATTGGCAATTAAAAGGTGGACTAGGCTGGTGTGACTTCAAGCCTCTGTGTCCCCACCTGGAATGTGGAGATTGTGGCTCCTACATCCTGGTGGTCCCTACCTCATATGTGTTTGCAGAGGGCCTGGTACCTGTGAAGACCCTCCTTACAGGGTGGCCTCCATTCTGAGACCATGGCTTCAAGGACTCAGAGAGGATTATGGACAGACTATGTGCAGAGTGCTCCTCCTCCTCCTGTCCCAACGTCCCCCCTTCCTCTTCCTCCTCCTTCTCCCTCTACCCACTTCTTCCTCCTCCACAGAGCTTTATTCTTAATCCATTTTACATATCTCTCATCATTATTTCTGCAGCTTGAAGTGTCTCCTTCGTGTAGAGAACTCCAATATCCCTTTCTCACGCTCTAATCTCTCCAGGGCTCAAAATTCCTATGTCCAATTTTCTTTTTTTTTTTTTTTTTTGAGACGGAGTCTCGCTCTGTCCCAACGTCCCCCCTTCCTCTTCCTCCTTC
>NW_012108696.1:5187629-5188509 GCF_000951045.1 Mandrillus leucophaeus
AAAAAAAAGAAAAAAAAGAAAAAAGAAGAAAGAAAGAAAGAGAGAGAGAGAAAGAAAACAGAGTCCAGAGGTATATGGGCTCTTGGTGGAGTGGGAGGAGGATGTTGATACTATTGGAAGAGTATGTTATACAAAGGAGGCACTTGATGAATGTTTCTTTTTCTTTTTCTTTTTCTTTTTTTTTTTTGAGACAGTCTTGCTCTGTTGCCCAGGATGGAGTACAGTGACGTGATCATAGCTCACTGCAGCCTCAACCTCCCCGGCTCAAGTGATTCTCCTTTTGCAGCCTCCCAAATAGCTGGGACTGCAGACACACGCCACTATGCACAGCCAATTTTGTAACTTTGTTGTAGAGACAGGGGTCTCAATATGTTGCCCGGCTGGTCTTGAGCAGCTAGACTCAAACAGTCCTGTCACCTCAGCCTCCTTAAGTGCTGGGATTACAAGTGTGAGTCACCGCACTCAGCATGAATATTTATTGAATAAGGAAATGAAGTTACCTGAAAATCAGAGTTTCTATTTCTTCTATAAATTGTCCTTCACATACCCTTTATCGTATACCAGGGTAATTTATATCATATTTCTGCGTGGGTTCTTTCTTTCCCAAAAGAGTGATCATGTAGGAATAACGTGTGGGTACCACTGATTCTGATGCTCTCTTACCTGGTATCCTGAATGGTGGAAACTTCTTTATTGAGGGAGGAAAGTTTGCTTCTCAAAATCCACAGAATTCGGAAGTAGAACACCAGGTTTATCTGTGGGAACCGCATGAAAAAAGTGATTTGGAATTTTCTTTTGGAGCCATTTTATACAGTCTAATTTCAGGGGGACCTAAGAATCTTTTCCCAAAAGACACAGGTTTTATAAAGATGGTACACAC
>NW_012108696.1:5195803-5196082 GCF_000951045.1 Mandrillus leucophaeus
TTCATATAGAACTTGTAGGAAAGATTAAAGAAGATAATGTGCTTAAAGTTTTTGACTACAGTTTCTAGCAATGAGTTAATAGTAATAAATGTAGTTAGCAAGTTGATAATGATTGCTATAATGAGAGAGTAAAAACAATAACTTAACTACAGCTATAAAAACTAACTCTAATTAAGCATATTCCATGCATCAGGTACTCTGTTGTCCAAATAATGTGTATTCTTTCTTGGCTTATGATGGCAAAGGTAGCATACCTTTTTTTTTTGTTTTTTTTTGAGA
>NW_012108696.1:5196132-5196502 GCF_000951045.1 Mandrillus leucophaeus
AAGGCGGGCCAGATTTGGCCTGAGGACTGTGTCTTCCCAACCTCTGCCTATTTTCAAATGAAACACCAAGAGGTTAAAATCTGGCCCCCAAATCTTACAGCTAATAAAAAAATAAAACTGGATTTGAACCTAAACTATCTCCAGAAAATGTACTTACCCTTAACCATAAAATTATACTATTTCTCAGGAAAAAAAAAATTAAAAAATCAACAGAGTGCTTCTGTAACTTTCTAGCTGTGTGATCATAGCATTTTAGGGTTAATAGAAGACTTAGAGAACCATCTAGCTTTAAATCTTCCAGGATCATATGATGGCCATGATCATGATAAAGACAAAAATGAACACTGTTCTCTGAGTGATTAATTCATAA
>NW_012108696.1:5196552-5197049 GCF_000951045.1 Mandrillus leucophaeus
CCCAGGCTGGAGTGCAGTGGCGCGATCTCGGCTCACTGCAAGCTCTGCCTCCCAGGTTCCCGCCTTTCTCCTGCCTCAGCCTCCCAAGTAGCTGGGACTACAGGCGCCCGCCACGTCACCCGGCTAGTTTTTTGTATTTTTTAATAGAGATGGAGTTTCACCATGTTAGCCAGGATGGTCGATCTCCTGACCTCGTGATCCACCTGTCTCGGCATCCCAAAGTGGCATACCTTATTTTTAAATGGAATCTGAGAGCCTGAATCTCCAACATTCAGTAGGCAGAAAAGCTTCCAAATTTAAGTTCTATCCGAAGGGTTGCCAACTATGGCCCATGGATCAGATCCAGCCCACTACTTGCTTTCATAAGTTTTACTGAAAGACAATCATACTCATTCAGCTACATATTGTCCATGCTGCTTTCACACTACATGGGTAACATTGAGTAGTCACCTCAGAGACCCTGTGGCCAGCAAAGCCAAACATATTTACTATCTGGA
>NW_012108696.1:5197099-5197731 GCF_000951045.1 Mandrillus leucophaeus
AAGCCACAAGAGCTCTATTGTAAAACATGGTGATCATAGTTACATGGTAACAATGTATGTATTCTCAAAAACCGCTAAAAGAATAGGTTGTTAGTGTTCTCACCACAAAAAAAAAAAAAAAAAAAAAAAAAAAAAAAAAAACTACACACACAGCAAAGCTGAGTATGCGAGGTAATGCAAATGTTAATTAGATCGCTTGAGCCATTCTACAACGTATACATATTTCAAAACATGCTGTACAGAAAAAAAATCTCATATATAGTTTGTATTTTTCAGTTTAAAAAATAAATGTAAATAAATTAAAAGGGGAAGTCACTTCAACAAGGTTTTACAGCAAGTAACGTGAAGAGCTGTGATTCAAGTGCAGATCAGTGCAGCAAACTCACTGCCCACCAAAAATTTAAGCCTTTTCCCCACCCTCAAATCCAGAGTATAGATTTGTCATGAGAAAGTGGCTTCCCAGAGACTAAATTTCCCAACTACCCTTGCAGTTATGTGTTATCATGTGACTGAATCCTAGCCAATAGAGTGTGAGGGGAAGTGATATGCACCACTTCCTGGTGTGGCACATATTAACCTCCCACCGTGGGACTCAGCCATGTTCTTTTCCCCCTCCCGGTTGGTTGAAATGT
>NW_012108696.1:5197781-5198097 GCF_000951045.1 Mandrillus leucophaeus
TTGGGTGTATAACCAGTAATGGGATGGCTGGGTCAAATGGTATTTCTAGTTCTAGATCCTTGAGGAATCGCCACACTGTCTTCCACAATGGCAACCCAAATGTCCATCAGTGATAGACTGGATTAAGGAAATGTGACACATATACACCATGGAATACTATGCAGCCGTAAAAAAGAATGAGTTAATGTCCTTTGTAAGGACATGGATGAAGCTGGAAACCATCATTCTGAGCAAACTACTGCAAGGACAGAAAACCAAACACCGCATGTTCTCACTCATAGGTGGGAATTGAACAATGAGAACACTTGGACATAGG
>NW_012108696.1:5198147-5198542 GCF_000951045.1 Mandrillus leucophaeus
ATGTGAGAATGGCATCTCACTGTGGCAATTTCTGGATGCCCCAACATTTCATTTCTTCCCAAGCTTCACTGAGGTGTGATTGACCAAAAAAAAAACAAAAAACAAAAAACAAAAAACAAACAAACAAACAAAAAAACTATGTTTATACATTCTGATAGATGTATACAGTTTTAAATGATTACCATAATGAAGCTAACATATCCAACACCTCACATATTTGTGTGTGTGTGTCTATGTGTGTGATGAATACATTTGTGATGCACTCTCTCAGCAGATCTCAAGTATACACTTATTAAGTGCAGTTACATTGAGTGTGGTACATTAGGCTGGGCATGGTGGCTCACGCCTGTAATCCCAGCACTTTGGGAGGCTGAGGCAGGCAGATCACCTGAGGT
>NW_012108696.1:5200357-5201369 GCF_000951045.1 Mandrillus leucophaeus
GTTTGGAGAGAAAGGACAGTAGTGTCTAACATGAGGGTCATAAGGCAAGCAAGGAATGGCTAAAACTGTTCTTGGAAATCCTTAAATGCCATTCAAGACACTGTGTGTCACTTGGGGTGCAGCATTTTTGTTTATGTAATATGTATTATAATGCCCCACATATTATAAGCAGTTTATGTGCAAAATATGCTCATCAGAGTCCTAAAAATATATACGAGCCCTGGAGCATTATAACCAGAGTTGTGAGGCAAGATGCTTGTCCTCAGAAGGGCACGTGGAACTCAGGTAGTCTAAGGAATCCCTCTGCAAACTTTTGTGTATATCACAAAGTACACACCCCATATGAAAACCCGTCTTCTCTCTGCAAAATGCCTACTTAGTGGTGAAGGAAGATTTTTTTATTCCACCATGTAGAATCTCCCTACCTGAAAAGCTTTGTGAATTCCCACCCCGGGGTTTAATAACCTAGAAATAAAACAATGATGCATAGAATTTGGAATCAAGAGAATTCATCAGAGACACGGTACCTCTTGGGGTTCTTTTTAAAGCATCAGCACAGTTGATATCCATGGTGTTATTTCCAGCTTCCAGAAAAGCGTTCTCCCTTGTTTCATTGCACCTCTTGGTTTCATAAACTGAAAACATTAAGAAAGTCAGTCCTGTTCTCAAGCCTCATGCCTAAATAATTTGCTAAAGAACTCCCTTCTCTGGAAGACCGCCTATTGGTGATTCCATCTCCCCTGTGCAAGGTTGGCCACATGGCACTTTCTTCCCACCTTTGGCTGGTAGAAATGGAGTGGCCAAAATGGCCTTAGCAACACACTGGCCACAACCCAAGAGAAGAGAGGAGAAGGGCATGCTTCCCAGAACAGGTACTCTGATAAGCAAGCTAAGCAGTTTCCACAGGACACTCAATGATACTGGAGTGCCTGGTTAGGGGCGAATGCAATCTTTATAAGCAAGAGTAGCTAAGCATTTTAAAGTTTTCCCAAAAAAATAGTCACTAGGAACA
>NW_012108697.1:0-6867 GCF_000951045.1 Mandrillus leucophaeus
AGCCTGGCCAACATGGTGAAACCCTTTCTCTACTAAAAATAAAAAAATTAGCCAGGCACAGTTGTGTGTGCCTGTAATCTCAGTTACTCGGGAGGCTGAGGCAAGAGAATAGCTAGAACCCAGGAGGCAGAGTTTGCAATGAACTGAGATCTTACCACTGCACTCCAGTCTTAGAGACAGAGTGAGACTGTCTCAAAAAAACAGAAGTACTAATACATGACATAATCTGAAAAAACTTCAAAAACATAAAGATAAGGGAAAGAAACCAAACATAAAAGGTCACATATTGTGTAATTCTATTTATTTGAAATATGCAGAATAGGTAAATACAAAGATACACTTCAGGTTGGTGACGGCCAGGGATCTGGCCAAGGAGAGAATGAGGAGCAACTGCTTAGTGGGTAGAGGGTTTTACTTTGTGGTGCTGAAATGTTTTGAAACTAGATGGAAGCGGTGGGTGCCCATCTTTGTGAATACACAAAATGACACTGGGTTGTTTAAAATGGTTGATTTAAAGTTTTGTGAATTTTATCTCTCTAAAAAATATTTTGTAAAAATTACCTCATTTATGTGCCTAATTATATTTCTGTCATCTAATCATAAAATATGGAGGTTATATGCAGGCAAAAACCATGTCAAATATTAGGAGACAGAAATATATATGTGCTGAGGATATTCAAAAGGCTAATCAACAGCATACCCTCTCTGTTGATGATTTCTGCATGAGGAAACGGCTCGTATGCAGATGCTACTCTGGAATTCATATGTAAATCAACAATAATATAATAACTTGAGTTAGAAAAATAAATTTTATATATCTATATGAATAAGTAATAAATATTTTCTTTTCTGTGACAATTCACCTATTTTTCTTTCAAATCTAACCTAATGTATTCCGTAAAATACGAGAAAATCATTTGCAAGTTCATTGCTAGTATCGAATTTGAATAAGATGAAAAGTAGATTAAGAAGCACTTAAAACGATTTAAATTGCTGCCTGTCTAAGGAAACATATTAAACATTATCCAAGGACTACTTTGAAAATCTATGGTATTAACTTACTGTAACAGAACCAAATATACCCAACATGAACCAGAACATATTGAAACATTACAAAAGCTAATTCATGGACAGATGCTTAAGCAATATAGAGACCAAAAATGAAGTATTTGAGCCAAATTACTATTACATCTAAGTATGATAATTACCAGAACAGCTGATGTTTAAAATGAACCTATGCTGATTTGGCCACTGAGCAACATATAAAATAAAGAATAATTATTCCTAATTCCCTCTTCCACCTTCCAGAAACAATAACTGACATGGGAAATGAAAACAAATACTTCATCTGACAATTTATAGATTACGTATGCCATTGTTTTTAAGTTCTCTGTATTCTCAACAAAGTGAGTGTATGTATATGAGTGTGTGTGTGTTATAAAAATGGTGAATGATAAGTAACCAAACTATCTGAGAAGGGTTTAATATTTTGGAGTATTTTGTTTCAGGTCAATACCAGTCTTAGGGGTCACAGAGATATACCATGTGGTAGAAATTATTATTAGAAAAATATTTACTCTGCAAGGCAGGCTGGAGAAAATTCAGGAGATGATAGGGAAAGTGTGAGGATTGATTAAGTAAGGGTATAGATTCAAGGAGAATCTTCATACTGACAGAGGAAGGAACAAGTTGGGGCTGCTTGAGGGGCTTAGATTCACAGGCTTGGAAATGTCATCTAGAAAAAGAAGAGTTTGTTCACTGAGATTGGAAATATAGGCATATAGGGTCATTCCTATGCACCTTGGCATCCAATTCTAGGTTCTTGATTAAATTGCATGAATGGAGTTCTGGAAATAGGTTCTTGATTAAATTGCGTGAATGGAGTTCCGGGAACTCAGGGACTGAATGTGTAAGGTTTCCTTTCTTTCAACCCTCATTTTTCTGTATTTATGTACAGATAAACGCCTGCAAAGGTGTTTCCAGAATGTTATGTATAAAAATTTCCAGATAGAATATTTGAGTTATATTTTTTGTTTCTTTTCTAAACTTTTTTGTTTGAATATTTTCAATAAACATGTATAATGCTTTTCAGTAACAATAGTGATTTTTCTTAACAAAAAAGGTATAAAATTACAAGCAACTATGCCAAGAAAGTAATAGCATTAAATTATGAGTGTGGAAATACAAATTATTATTTGCTTCTTAGTATTTTTGAAAATTTCTGAAGTAAAAAATTCAATCAGAAATTTCTATAAGCTCAACAAATTTACAGTGACAATTCTTCCATTTTGAATTTCACCCACACAATTTCGAACGAAATTCTAATAATCAATGTTTGCGGCTACCAAAGAACCTTGTACTGAAAAACAAAATGTACTGTTCCAGATATATTTATATTTTCCTTATTAAAGGCAGCATCCATTAACACTGTGAAATATCAAATAAGACACTGTTATAAAACTCAAGATCTTATTCAGCTTTTAGGGAAGGTATATAATTTTTGTTTCTGCCAGTCCACACTGCCTGTTTTCCAATCTCCCTTCCACAAAGTATCACACTGAATTTTAAAGGCCATACCTGTTTTGGTTTTAATTTAGTATTGTGATAGTAAAATAATATTGCCTGAAAACATCTGAAATCATCTAAGCGGAATTAAAAAGTAGTTCTGGTTACAAATTCTAAAGATACTGCAGATCCAACTTAAAAACTTAAAGAAAAGGAAATATATCCTGCAACGAGGAGTATAAGCTATACAAAGATAATCTCCTATCACCCCCTAATTATTTTATATAGGAGCATTATAAACACTACTTTTATGTATCATATAGTCCACACCGTGGTGTGGTAGTAAATGTTTAACAGTCAGCTGTCCAAACAGTGGGGTAGGGGTCCTGATTTGCTGGGTTTGCAGGTTCCTATGTTGTAAACCCTCTCATTATGGCCTACTTCAAAATATCAAGGTGATGACACTGAACGCAGAGTTGGGAAGAGTTGCACACAATAGACTCCTACAAATCAGCTCCATGCAGCTTCTGCACACCACTCTCACATTGCTTTTATATCTTATTGTTAAATTTCATAATAGAAGATGATATTGCTTAGCTTTTCCAAAACAATTATGTCATTCCAATAATGTTAATATTCAAGTCTTATATTTACAACTATATAACATATATGCTTATCGCTGACAATTTGTTTTGCTGTAAAAATTAAAAACTGATTCTTAAGAGGACCTTAATAAAATATTGTTTAATATTTTTCTATCTTTAGAAAACATAATTTAAATGTGTAGTTGCAAAGCATACTACGAGGCATAATTATATTATTATAAAATCATATAATATATATTGTACTTAATATAATGAGGTATTTTAAAATTGATTATTGTATGCTATTGAATTCAGGGCTGTATCATGACTTTAGTAGGCCCAAAGCACTTTTGCCTTTGTTAGCTCCTTCTTTCCTAAACATATATTAAAAATAAATACGTAAATTCAACAAGCGATATAGAAAAATTATATTTCATGACTTTGTAGGTATAGAAACAAATACAATCCTGCCTGGATTCATTATTAGATATTCATTATGATCATATTAATTTTTTTTTTTACAATTTGAAAAGTAAAATTAAATCCTTTCATGAGTCCGTAAAAATATCCTGAGCCCTAGGCCCTGTACCCACTATGACTAATAGACTGCTTGGCCTTGTCGAAATGTAGCAAATTTGTAAACACATTATTTTATTAAATATCTATATTTTTATTATAAGAATCAAGAAAATGCATAGTATTTTACTATGTTTACCTTTTCAAACCTATCATTAATTATGTATACCTTCTCTTTCATCTCTTTAATAATCCAGCCAGTCTCTCTCATATATTAGTATTTTTTAAAAAACTGATTGTAGTATTTGTTTGCCCTCTCTATTTAATTTTTTTAAAATTTTTGTTACTTCATTATTTTTTCTTTGTAATTTATTTGGGTTTATTTTGTTGTTCTTAAATTTCTTACGTGAGATACACAGCTCATTAATGTTCAGCTTCTGTATTTGTTTTAAATATGAACAGTTAAGACTATAGAGTTTTCTTTAAGTACTGGTACTGCTTTTTCCATATTTCAGAAGGTTTGGTAAGTAATATTTCCAGTATTATTCAACTCCAAGTATTTTCTAATTTCTACCTGAATTACCTCTTTGTCATATTAGATAGTGCTTGCATTTTAAAATTTGCTAATTCCTGGCATTTCAAGTTAAATTTTTTAATGTCAGTTTGAAACTTTTTGCATTACACTAACAGAATGCGGTCTGTCTGAAACTGATTCTTTAAAACATTCAGAAACTTGCCTTTTGGTGTCATATATAGTTAATATTCACAAATGTTGTATGTGCACATACTTTTTTTGTTCCCTTTTTGATCAGGGTTCCATATACCTCATAAATCAAGGTGATTCATTACATTGTACAATTTTTAAATGATTTTTATATGCTTGACCTATCATTTACTGAGAAAGTTATATTAAAATTTCTCACTGATGGTAGATCTAATTTTGTCATTTTTAAAAATACAATGAGGCTACGCTATTAGGGAATTATAAATTACAATTTATTACACCTTTGTGATAAAGACAACCTATTAGCAGTGAAGATTTTCTATCTTTGCTTTCTGTTGTAAATTCTATTTTACATAATATTAATACCACTACATCCATTTTCTTTTGCTTAGAATTTGTCTGATATTGTAAAAGTTATCAAACTCAAAATGGAGATGCTTGGGTCAAACCCCAACAAAACATAAAGATAAGAGGTTAAGAAGGGAGGACCCTCACACATACATGCTTATGATCAGAACAATTACAAATGCCTGTAACAAAAACTTTTGCCAATGACTTTTCAAACTTGAGCTTGCCACATGAGTTAAAGGACAGCTGGCTGGATGTATAAGAACACTTGCCTAACACTGTCTCCCTAATGAACTGGTATCAACTCCTGAGATAAGCCCTTATCACCAATACTCTCTTTGCTTCAAAACAAATTACATGTTCTTTTTCCTTTTGTCTTTAAAAGTTTATCCTTCCCTCAATGTCTTTGGATAGGTCTATGAATCCCACAGCCTGCATATCCTGGAAGTGCAAATTCCTTGCACAGTCCTGAATAAACTCAGTGTTTTTGGAGACTCTCTCTTTGTCTTTTATTTAGGTTGACATATCTAGAATCAGAAGTGGAGCAAGATTACCTGCAAGGAGACCCCTTGAAACTATTGCTATGGGATAAAAGATGAAATGCTCCTGATTATTAAAATTGCATGTAGGATTGTGTAAAGGCAATGCCAGGTTGGACTGCCAGAATGAGCCAACAGTGCGTGATGTGCTTCCCCCTGCAGAGAGCCTACAAATAGACGTACAGTCAGGGAGGTTTCACATCACCAATATTCCTATCCCAGAAAAGCAGATGTTCATAGCTCTGGGAATGGAATGCGACCCTTGAGGAGAGCCTATAAACCGACGCATGGGGGGCATCTGTCCATATGGATAAGATAGGGCTATAAACGCCCTCATCTTGCCACGGTTCTTCTAGGCCTCTTTAGGGTTAAGGCATACTTCCTTCTGAGAATTTCTGGTCTAACCAGTTGTCTAGCTTCATGTCCTGTTACTATGGATTGTTTGTAACCAGCTTTTGCTGCAACTTTTACTGCTGATTAATATCTTGCTAATCATAGGTTATGGAAAGACTGTGTTTCTGTTTTAAGGCTCTGTTAGAAATTACTGATGCACACACTATATTGTAAATTCTTACCTCTGTATACTGTACTTCTGCATATAGATATTATGTTAAAGAACTACTTCATCCCCATGTGACCATCTCACCTCATAATCAAATGATCCTAAATCCCTCACTAACCTACCCCTGCCCTCACTAAACTTAATAATAAATGCTGGCATATCCAGTGCATTGTTGGCACCACAGAACCAGAAGGCGGTGACCCCCCTGGACCCAGCTTTCACTATCTAGTGTGTGTCTATTATTTCTCGACCTGCCGATCCGCCTGGGAGCAAAGAGAGACCCCCATTGCATTGCGGGCTGCTGGCCAGATTCCGCAATTATTACCTTTGGAAAAAAGCAGTAATTCTTAAAAACAGTATGCAGCAGTCACCTGAGCCCTCTGCTCTCCCCTTCCACACCTCACCGTTAGTGTCTGGTGAGTCGCCTCTCAGGCCAAGATCCCTATTTTTGGTAGACGTTTCCTGCTGACTTTATTTGAGATCTGACTTAGATAAGCCCACTTGAATAAGGAACCTGCATTTCTCCTAGGATGACAAAAGACTTTTTGCATTTTTAAAACAAGTCCTTTCTATTACAAGGACATTTTGAGTTTCTGGTAAGTATACACTTTAAATTTTCATACAGCAGGGAAAATGATTTTCTTTGCTCTGAAAGATTAATAAAGATATTCAAATTCTAAAGGCATTCCAGAACAACCTTCCTTCAGGGATTCTAGGAGGGCTATATATAGCACATTCTTGTACACATTTTTAAACTGATGAGGAAATTACACAAAAAAATCAGAGCTTGTCCAGGAGCAGTGGCTCACACATTTAAACCCAGCACTATGGGAAGCTGAGGTGGGTGGATTGCTTGAGCCCAGGAGTTCAAGACCAGCCTGGGCAATATGACAAAACCCCATCTCTACAAAAAATTCAAAAATTAGTTAGGCAGGGTGGTATGGGCCTGTGGCCTCAGTTACTCAGCACACAGGAGGAGGATTCCCTGAGTCCAGGAGGCCAAGGCTGCAGTGAGCCATGATTATGCTACTTCACTCCAGCCTGGGTGACAGAGTAAGACCCTGACTCGCTCCCTCTCTCTCTCTCTCT
>NW_012108697.1:7092-9478 GCF_000951045.1 Mandrillus leucophaeus
ATGAAAACTGCTTTACCCAAAATTTGGTTTACAGCCATGATAAGATTACAGATCAGGACAAATTAAGGTCTCATGTCTAAAATTCTAAAATGAAAGCTATAATATCTTTGTGTGTATATGTGTGTTCATGTGTGTTTTACACATGTGCTATGTTGTGTCTACAGGGTAAAATCTAGCATAATTGGTCAGAAATGCCTGAAGAAATTCTATTAAGATTGGTTTTAATAAATGAGAACTCATGTAATTTAATATTTAAGACTGTTAAAATATTTACTAATTTACCCAAAAGCCTTTTAGTTCACATGCTTTGAGTAAATCTTTAATAAATAAGGTGGCTTTAAAATTGTTGGTAAAATAAAAATAAAATTATATTTAGAATTGTTAGCATATATTTTTTAGCCTGGGTGTAATGGCCAGACAGTTTTATATTTGTCTCTAAAATGTTTTAAGGTCATAAAATTATATAAGCAGCTTAAAAGCAAAATGATCATCCTTTATGCAACTCCTTGATAAGCAAGACTGACATATTTTGGATATCTGTCCCTCCAATTCTCTGGTGAAATGTGATTTTCCAGCGTTGGAAGTGGGGCCTGGTGAGAGGTACTTGGGTCATGAGGGTGGATCCTTCATGAATGACTTGGTGTCTTTCCTGAGGTAATGAATCACCATGAGATCTGGTTCTTGAAAAGAGTTTGAGACCTCTCCCACTCACATCTTACCTATGTGACAGACATGCTTCCCTTTCCTCTTCTGCCATGATTGTAAGCCTCCTGAGGCTTTACCAGAAGCAGATGCTACTGTCATACTTCTATAGACTGCAGAACTGTGAGCGAAATAAACCTCTTTTATTTATAAGTTATCCAGACTTAGGTATTCTTCTATAACGTAAAATGGATTAACAAAAAGACTAATTAAATATTTCTGGCTTAATGAAAACACCTCTATCTTATTAATTATCAGCAAAATACCAATACATTAAACCTTAAGATTCATACTTGGGTGATAAACACCTGATCTTGACAGGCTGTAACAAAAAGATAATTAGAAATGATGACTATCTTTGTCTAATATCTCAGTTTTTATAAGTAATCCAGGTATAGTTGTTAAAAATAAATACATCAGGTAAATATAAATGAGATAAACTTTATAAATGAACTTTTTATGTAATTTAAAAATTAAAGTTATATTAAATTAAGCAACAGATATTCATCAAAAGTCTGGGTCATATCCAAATGAAATAAAATACTGAAAAATAAATGGTTAAACACAAAGTTTAAATTTCTATACTTTTAAATTCATATTACAAAAGTATCACAGCACCCAAGCATGCTGCCCAGAGGCCTCAAGATCAGACTGCCTGGAATCTGTCAATGGCACTATGGATGCCTGCAAGTGTGGCCTAGGGGCCTGAAGACTGGCCCACCCAGCACCCACCCTTGACACAATCAAAGCTCATGTGTACTCACCAGGGGCCTGAGAATCAGTTTGCTCAGGGCACACAGTCCACTTCACTGGTGGAGCTGCTATGCACCTGTGGTACTAGGGGCTGTGGGGCCAGCCTGCACAGGGCTCACAGTGGACCTTCCAGTGTTCACATGTGCCATTGATGGCCCCATGGAATGGCTCACCACACGTGGGACTCACCACTGCTGCTACCAGCAAACCCACCCTCTTCAGTAGAGGGGCAACCATGTACTTACACATGACCCCAGAGACCCAAGAATTGGCCTGCCTGATGTCCCTGTCCCCAGCAAAACCACTCCACGACCTACACAAACAACCACAACCTAAACCATGAGGAATACACAGACATAACTGATGTTGATTACAGCCAAAGAAATCATATGAAGAGTACCTTACTGTACGGTCACAGAACCAAAGCCAAAGTACCCTATTCAACTGACACTATAAATACATCTAAAGGAAAAATACATCCTATGAAAGCTATTTCATAACACTAGAAGAAACAACAGTTACACCAGATGCATAGATATCTAGGTATGAACACAAGAAACATTAAAGGGCAAAGAAACATTGCATCACCCAAGGAACATAATATTACTCCAAGAACCACAGAAGAAAATCTCTTAAATGCATGAAAACCAAAATAACAATCTTAAGAAACCTCAGTGAGATAAAAGAGCAAAATATTATCCAATAAATAGAAATCAAGGAAAAATTGATGATCTAAATAATTCAACAAAATAATAGATATCATTATAAAAATCCAAATCTTGAAAATGAAGAGTTTAATGAACAAAATAAAAAATACAAAAGATAGCTTCAACAACAGTGTAGATCAAGCAGAAGAAAGAATTTACTATCTTGAAGAAAGGTATTTTGAAATAAACCCATCTGAAAAAAGAAAAAGGAAAAGGAAAAAAAA